>NC_137007.1:34246212-34313712 GCF_032717465.1 Coenobita brevimanus | reverse complement strand
AGGTCACACGTGGCCACGGGGTCAGACAGGTAGAATTCGAGGGTCTCCAGACATACGTGCGTCCTGGCCGTCTCGGAAAGGAATTTGTCGGCGAAGAGGGATTGGTCCAGAATGAGGGATTCGAAGGCGACCAGGTAGCATTGAATGTATCTGGGGAAGGGAGGGATTAGGTGATGATTGGGAGAGGGAAAGGTTGGGGATTGCTGATGGGGAGGAGAAAAGGAGGTAAACTGGAAAACGAGGGATTGGGTGGTTGCGTCGAAGAGAGATTGGTGCAGAGCAAGGGATTCGAAGGTGATCAAGTAATTTTGGATGTATCTGGGGATGGGAGGGCTTGGGTGATGATTGGGAGGAGGGGAAAGGATGAGGAGTGGTGGTGAAGGAGAAAGATACACTGGGGAGGAGGAGTAAAACATGTTCAGTTGGTTGGTTGCATTGAAGAGGGTTTGATCCAGGGCGAGGGATTGGTCGACTAGGTATCTGGGGAAGGAAGAATAAGGGAAATAGGATGGAGATTGATAATATACAACGAAAATAAGGTGATAAAAGAGAAGAAAAAAGGGGGAAATAGGGTGGAGATTGATGATGCAAAACGAAATGAAGGTGATAAGAGGAAGAAAAAAGATACGTGATTGGAAGAGAAAGGAGAAATTTGGGAATGACGATGGAGGAGGAGAATAAGTGATAAACCAGGAGGAGATGGAAGAGTAAAAACGAAAAAAGTTGTAAAAAAGATGAGAAGAGGGACTGGTGAAGCTTAGGGAGAGGGAAGGGGGGAATGATGATGGAGGAAAATTACTAAGATGAGGAAGACAGAAAAGGAGGAGGAAAATTATAGGAAAAGATGATCAGTGTCAGTTGTAAAATAACTAACTAAAGACGAAGTTAACGGGAAGAGACATAATGATGGAGAGAAAAAACGATAAACTGGAAGGAAGGGAAGGAGAGAGAAGTAGAAAGATGAAAAAAGTTGAAAATAAAATGCTAAGCTAGAATGACGAGGACGAGGAGGAAGAAAAAAAAAATAAAAAGAGAAGTAAAGAAACTGGCGGAGAGAGTAAGAATGAGTGATACTAGGAAGCGAAAAAGGAAGTGGAAATAAGCTTATGATGGAGACAATAATGATAAGGAAGAAAACCACGGAGATAGCGATAAAATAATCAGAGGCGAAGGACGAAGAGGGTGAAGAAAAAAAAGAGTTGGGGTGGGCTTGTTGCAAGAGGGTTAATTGAAAACGAGGGATCGAGGAGTAAACATGGGGAAGAAAAGGGGACTGGGAGGTGAGGAAAGGGGACTGGGAGGTGAGGAAAGGGGACTGGGAGGTGAGGAAAGGGGACTGGAAGGTTAGAGGAGGGGATTGGGAGATGCGAGAGGGGAGTGGGAGGGGAGAGAGGGAATTGGGAGATGCGAGAGGGGACTGGGAGGCGAGAGAGGGAATTGGGAGGTGAGAGAGGGAATTGGAATATGAGGAAGGGGGATTGGAAGGTGAAGGAGGGGGACTGGGGGATGAGGGAGGGAGATTAGGAGGTGAGAGAGGGGAATTAGGAGGTGCGAGAGGGAACTGGGAGGTGGGAGAAGGAAATCAGGAGGTGAGAGGGAATTCGGCTGTATGGGAGGGGTTGGAAGGTGAAAGAAGGGGATTGGGAGGTGAGGGAGGGGGATTAGGAAGTGACAAAGGGAATTGGAAGGTGAGGGAGGGGGATTAGGAAGTGAGAGAGGGAACTGGAAGGTGAGGAAGGGTGTTTGAGAGGTAAGAGAGGGAGATCAGGAGATGAGATAGGGGAGGTGAAAAATGGTATTAGGAGGTAAGAGATGGGATTGGGAGGTGAGAAGGGAGACTGGAAGGTGAGGGAGGGGGATTAGGAAGCGAGAGAGGGAATTGGGAGATGAAAGATGGGATTGGGAGGTGAAAGGGAGGAAAAGGGAAGGGAATGTTGATGGAAAAGCAGTAAAAGTAGGAGGAGGGGGAGGAAAAACGCTCCTGAGTATGTTGATCAGACTGACACCAGACGATTTTATTCAACAGATAGACTGGATATAAGAGTCTGTCGCGATAAACCATTCCGTTGTCGTGGAGACGCTATTTGATATATTACGCTAACCATCACTGGGCTAATTTACTCTTCGAAATGGGATCCCAGTAGCCTTTTCCAAAATAAATAAATAAATAAAATAAGATAATGATAAAAACAGGTAAATGAGGGACTAAAAATAATGTGTGATTTATTTCCGTCGCCACCTCCACTTTCTAGCACATCCCTTCATCCACCTACTCTTTCAAGCACATCCCTTCATCCACCTCCACTCTCAGGCACATCCCTTCATCCACCTCCACTTTCAGGCACATCCCTTCATCCACCTCCAGTTTCTAACATCCCTTTGTCGATTCTCTTCCTGCAGCCTATCTCCACTTTGTAACACAACTCCTGCTTGGGGTTCATGTTCCACTCTTTAGCACATCCCTTCATCTACTGTCTGATATATCCCATTCATCCACTTTTTAGCACGTCCTCCACCTTACATCACATCCACTTTCAATCACATCCTCCACTTCATATCACATCCACTTTACATCACATCCCATTCTCCACTCCAGCCACAATCCCAACCCTCTGCTGGTCCCCCAAGACACTCAATCCGTTTCCGATCCGCTTAACATACGCTTGAATCCCCTTAGCGCCTGGTCAGCAGATGCCCCGTCCACTTTACTCAAGACTACACACACGGCATTTGATTCTCTGTGTAAAGTATTTAATTCACATATGTAAAGTCTCTGATTTGTTTGAAGTATTTGATCCTCTTGTGTAAAGGGTTTGATTCTCTTGTGTAAAGGATTTGATTCCACATGTATAGTATCTAATTCCGTATATAAAGCGTTTGATGCTCTGTGTAAAGGATTAGATTCTAAATGTGGAGTATTCGATTCCGTATGTAAAATGTTTGATCGTCCAAATGGAAGGCACTCGACCTGCATAAAGTGTTTGGTTCTGTCTGGTGTTTAAAGGATTTGGTTTTATGTTTAAAGCATTGGATTCAAAATGTGTAAGATATTCGATTCTACAAGCACTCACGTCTACAAACACCCACCCAAGCACGTCCAGCAAATCGTCAGTGGTCGGGGATGTGGGCGGCGGGGTGGGGAGGGTGGGCAGGACAGTTTGGCAGGACCCACACGTTTCACAAATTTCCAGCGTCTTGTAGTCATAGCTTCGGTTCAGGATTTCGTTTGCTTTATCCCACGACCAGTTAAAGTTGACTTGGGTCTGTTGTGGAAGTAGAAAAAATGTTAGAGAAAAAAAAATGTTAGATATAGTGCATGGTTATAAGTTTAGAAATTAAGTTGAGATAGAGGTGTGATTGTATTTTTGATATGGAGTGGTAAGAGGTAAACAGGGTGTAGTTGTGTTCAGAAACTGGGTGGTTAAAGGCAGAGAAGGTGTAGTTGTGTTCAGAATTTGGGTGGTTATAGATAAGGTGTGGTTGTATTACAGACTGGGTGGTTAGAGGTAGACAGAGTGTAATTGTGTTCAGAAATTGGGTGGTTAGAGGTAGACAGGGTGTAATTGTGTTCAGAAATTGGGTGGTTAGAGGTAGACAGGGTGTAATTGTGTTAAGAAATTGGTTGGTCAGGGGTAGATAAGGTGTATTTGTGTTCAGAGCTCGGGTCAGTCCAGGTTAAATTGTGGGTATAAAGGAGGATGAGACTGAGTCGTGTTTAGAGATAGTGTCTGTCGTGGAGTGAGAGAGAGAGAGAGAGAGATCTTAACATATGATGCTGTACAGAAATACGGTCTGCAGTAGAACACAGTAATCTAAATTGAACATACTCTGATGCAAATTTCCTGAGCGTGTGTTGTCCTCCTGTCCTGTTATTTCCGTATTCGATCTACCTATAATTAAGAAATAAACAGCAGTTATCACCGTCCCCGCCCTCGCTGTCGTTATCGTCATCGTTATCGTCACCGAGAGTATTCATTCTATAGCTACGTTAAGCCTTGTCTAGATGCTGTGATAACCTGATGGCGAAGTACCAGGCTGTGTGTGCTCCCGGCCTATCATTCACTTATTAGATCTACGCCTCGCCAATTGAGCCACCTGAGGCAGTGAGAGTGGGGGCCAGATGGTGTTACTGGGGGCGGTGATACTGGTGTTAGAGTGGGAATAGAAGGTGAGGAGTTGGGGGATGTTGGGGAGACGGGGAGAGAAAGGGAAGAGAAGGTGGGAAAGGGGAAGAGAAGTTTGTGTGTGTGTGTGTGTGTGTGTGTGTGAGAGAGAGAGAGAGAGAGAGAGAGAGAGAGAGAGAGAGTTATGTACAGCTGAGGGGAGGGTGATTGAGAATGGGATTATAGCTGGGGAAGGAGAAGGAGGAGAGGGGAGGAGTTGAGACCTGGGGAAGAATTGGAAAGGATTGGAGAGGGCTGAGGATGGGGGTGGGGTGGGGAAGAAAGGCCTAGGGAAGAGTAATAAATTAACTGGAGGGAGTGGAGGGATTGTGATAGCATTGGAAAGGCTTGGGGAGGGCGAAGAATTATGGTTGACTAGGGGAGGGAAGGGGCTGAGGTGGGCGAGGAAGGTCTGGAATGGGAAGGGCAAGGTTCATGATGGGCTGGAAAAAGGGCGGGTGGGTTGGAGAAGGTCATGGGAGGCGATGGGGAAGGATAGAAAACAATATTGGAAAGATAATAGGTGTTGGAGAGGACCGAGTAGGAAGAGGCTCATGGGCAAAGTCATGAAAGGGATGGGTGGGTGGGACGGGCAAATGGTGGGGAAAGCTGGGGCAAGGCGGGGCGGGGCGGGGTAGGGAGGGGCGGGGACCTTGCATTTGGCCATTACCCCAAATTCGTGGCCTGGGAGAAATTGCCGGGGCGAGATAAACAGCGACCTTACGCAAATTCTGGCCGGGGGATCAGTCCAAGGCCGACCCACCCCACCCTCCACGTCCTCTTTTATTCCTCCTCGTCTTCCCGTTTTTCTTCCTCATCATGTTTTTTTTCTCCTTCCAGGTGCTCTCCTTTTCTTTCATTTTATCGATCTTCTCTGCCTCCTCATTCTCTTCTTCTTCCATTGGTTTCTTCCCCCCATTCCTCTTTTCCTTTCCCCCTTTTTTCTTTCTCAGCCATCGTCTTTCTCATGTTCTTTTTCCATATCCCTCTTTTCTTTTCTCTCTCCTCTCATCTATCCGTGTCTTTTTACCACTTTTCCTGGTCTTCCTTTCATCTAGACGCACACCTTGTCACTTCCTTTTCTTCTCTACCTCCCTTACATTCTGTTATCTTCTGCTTCTCCTCTCCTTTGCTTGGCTTTCTTCCCCCTTCCTTTTCAATCTTTGCTCTTCCATCCGTCCATTTTTCGCGCACACTTTGCATTTACTTTCTGCCTTATTGCCTTCTTTCCTTCCCTTTTCTTATATTATCGTTCTGATTTCCCTTTCTTGTCTTTCTAGCCACCTGTTTATTTTATTTTGTTTAACTCTTAGACTCCGTGTTTTGTCTTTTGTTCTCACTTTCTTTCCCTTTTCCCCTCCTTATCTTTATATTCCTTTCGTCCAGTTTTCTGTTCCTTCCAAAACTCTTTCTCTTCCCTCCTGCACTTTTTTCTTTTTTCTTTCTTCCCCATTTTTTTTTCTCTTTTATTTCTCTCTATTCTTTCTCTTCATTTTCTCTCCCATCTTTGTTTTTTCTTTTTTTCTCTTGTTTTTTTTTTTCCTTTTCTTTCTGACTTCTCCCATCTTTTCCTTATCTTTCCACCATTGTTTTCTTTGTTGTCATTTTCCTTCTCTTCCATTTGTTATCTTAGGTATTTCTTTTTCTCATATTCTTCTTGCCTCCTCATATCTTTCTCTCTCTTTACTTTTCATCTTACTCCCCACCCTCTCTCTTCTCCCCTTTATTCCTTTTTTTGTGTGCCTTCTTTGATATCTCTCATTCTTTTCTTTCTTTCTTTTTCTCTCTTTTGTGTCCTGCTTCTTCATCCGTTCCTTTACATTATCCCAGTCTTTGGGCATGTCTGCTTCTCTCTCTCTCTCTCTCTCTCTCTCTCTCTCTCTCTCTCTCTCTCATGCATTATCTGTATTCCTCCCCATCCCTTCATAATTCCCCTCATTTTCCATCACATTATCTCTCTCTCTCTCTCTCTCTCTCTCTCTCTCTCTCTCTCTCTCTCTCTCTCTCTCTCTCTCTCTCTCATGCATTATCTGTATTCCTCCCCATCACTTCATAATTCCCCTCATTTTCCATCACTTTATCTTACCCTCTCTCTCTCTCTCTCTCTCTCTCTCTCCATCTGTTTCTGTCTGTCTGGCAGGTTAACTGGCTCTCTAATTATATCAACCTGTCTCTCAGTATCTGTCTGTCTGCCTATAAGTCTGTGTATCTATATATCAATTTATCTGCTTCTGTCTGGCAGGTTGGCTGGCTGTCTAAATATATCTAGCTGTCTTTCCAACCATCCTTCTGTCTATCTATTTACCTGTATATCAGTCTATATTTATCTCTCTCAGTCTGTCTCATAAGCCTCCTCGTAAATCTCATGAAGTTTCTCTCCATTTTCTCTCAATTCTGCCTCCAGTCTCCCTCCATCTTCTCCCTCAGTATCTCTCCTTATCTCCATATCCCTTGTTTTTTCTACGTTTCAAATCTTCCTTTCTTCTCCTTCCTTCCTTTTTGCAACAGTACTTCTTTATTACTTGTATTTCTTCTCCGCCTCCTTCTCCTCCACCATTTATTTCGGTTTCTTTCGACTTCTTCCTCCATCTTGTCTCTCTCTCCCCTCCTCCAGTTCCCTCCTTTCAAAGTCTTCCACCACCTCTTTTAGCCTCCCTCCCCACCCCCTCCTCCTCCAAGCCTTTTATTCTTTCATCCCCTCCTTTACATATCCACTGCTACATCCCTCCCTCCCCCTTCCTCTTCCCCCATCGCCTGTCCCCCTCCCACCCTCCCTCCTTACCCCTCCCCGCCATTTCTCCACCTCCGTCTCTACTCCGTCTCCATCTTCCCTCTCTCTCTCTCTCCTCCCTTCCTCTTCCCTCTCTGCTTCCTCCTTCATCACCATCACCACTCCATTTCAGTCCCCTCCCCTCCCCTTCCCTCTCCGCCCTTCGCCCCTCCCCTCTCCTCCTCCCTACTTCTGTCTCCCTTCTCTCTTCCTCCCGCTTTTCTTCCTCCCTTCTCCTTACCTTCCTCCCTAGCGCTCACCTTTCCTCCATTCGTCCCTCCTCGCCTCTCCCCTCCCCTCCCCTCCCCTCTTTCACACAGCTCAGGCATAAGATGTATTTCCCCTCCTCCTCCCCTCGAGAGTTCTCTGTTTTTCTTCCCCTGTCTTGTCTCAGCCGCTCTTTTCTTTTTATTTTCCCTTCCTCTTATATTTCCTCCTTCCCCTTCTGCTCGTTTCCTCTCCTCTCCACTCCTCTTCGCTTCTTTCCCCTCCCATCCTTTCCCCTCCTTTTCTTTTCGTCTGTCTTGTTTTTTTCCTTTCTTCTCGTTTGTTCTCCCCTCCTCTCTTCCTCTCTCCCCTCCCTTTCTCTCCCCTCTTCCCTTTTTTTCTTCATTCTCCATTTCTCCTTTCCTCTCCTCCTTTATCCTCCTCTCCTCTTCTCTCTCTCCTGTCCTGTCCTCTCCTCCACCTCCTCCTCCTCCATCGTCAAACCACACGAAACAGACATTAACCCCTTCACTCCGGTAACGTTATTCATATTTTACTCTTCCTTGTAACAGTAGATGAACACTAGAATATGGTGCTAGTCACGGAGAAGTGCTATGAATGGACATAGAGCCATAGTACCGTCTTTTTTTGCCATTGAACTACGTGGAATAACTACAAAATGGGCGAAAATCTGGATCAGGTTGAGGTGAAAGGAGTATAGTGAAGGTCATATCTACCCTACCCCTGTGTTCAAAAGTCCGCTAACACTAAAGTCGTGGAAAATAACAGGAATAAAATATAAAATAGGTCCAATTATTAAAGAGATTAACAGGTACAGTACAACATATTTTTATTATTTATTTATTTATTTATTGACACTGAGATGGTTCGCTAAATTTCAGGTAAGCCTTGCTCTCTCGGGCCGAGGTGTGGTTGAATCTAATTTTGAGGGATATGGTTGGGTGAAACTAAAGGAATAATATTTTGGCCTTCGTGTTATCCCCAGCATCTTCACCTGCTGCCTTACTCTGTCCACTTTAGCTTGGCCTAGAACTGTTGCCATGTCTCCATCTTCAATGCTGAGCTGTAATAATAGACGGACACGAGAACATGATGCTAGTCACGAAGGAGTGTTATTGAAAGGATGTTGAACCTCACCATTGTCTGTTTCTTACACAGAGCTACGTGAGATAAGCTTATATAGATAGATAGATATAGATAGGTAGGTAGGTAGGTAGATATATACACAGTAGGTATGTAGGTAGAGAGATAGGTAGAGTTTGTAATAACAGTATTGTAAAGCAGAATACGTGGAACGCATAAATTCTTCTTTCTCCGCTAGGTGGCAGGACTCATATTTCCCAACTGTAAGCCGTTTCATACCGCCCTAAGTTTTCTCTTCCCAGGATGATCGCGCTTGCTTTACTTTACTTACTTTACCTCTTTGTTTTAACCCTGACCTACCATAGCATAAATTAAAAGCCTAACCCAACTTAACCTAACCTAAGCACTCCTGGGAGAGAAGAAAAATGCCCAAGTCGAGTACAGGAGACGTATTTAAAAACCCCCTCTAAGTTTAATCTGTATTTTAAACCCTACGAATCTTATTTTTTAAAGATAACTTGTATATTCGTCTGCCTTTTAGTCTAACTGGTACTAAGCACTTCGCAGCCAAATTGTAGTGAATATTTTGCTGATTAAGTAGGAATAGCAAAACGATTTGTGTTTATGGTTAACTGTTGTAAAAATTTATTAGGTATCTTTTATAATTATGACCCCCCAGTTTGGAAATATGATGGCAGGATAGACGAAGTAGAGAGACAAAAATTCACGTATTATTCCACTAATTTACTTCGCACTTCGGGAATATCTGTTATCTGTTATCTCACACGCTCACCCCATCTCTCTCTCTCTCTCTCTCTCTCTCTCTCTCTCTCTCTCTCTCTCTCTCTCTCTCTCTCTCTCTCTCTCTCTCTCTCTCTCAGGCCTTCCCCTTCCCACTCACCTAACCCTCTTCCTCTCCTTTCTTGAGTCTTCTCTTCCCCTCCATAATTGTGTTTCCTCTTCACCAAACCAATCTCCTCCCTCCCATACCCTCCTTTCATTTCCCCCTCTCTCCCCCTCTCCAACACCCCTTCCTCCTTTCCTTCTCCCTTCTTCATATCTCCTCCTTTCCCAAACCTCCTCCTCCCCTACCCTCTCTTCAACTCAGTTTTCCTCCTCTCTGACCCCTCCCCCCACTCCTCCCTGCTCTTCTCCTATCTCCTCCTCTCTTCTCCTTAGTCATCTCTCTTTTTCTCTCTTCTTCGGGATTCCCTTCCCTTCATTAAGTTCTCTCCTTATTAAGTTCTCTCCTTCTCTTTTCTTCCCCCTCCCCTTTCATAAGCCCCCCCCGCCTCCTTCTCACCAGACCTCCTCCTCATCTCCCCGCTTCGATCTTTCCTCCCTCTTCCCTTCCCCTCCTGCCATTCCCTCCCCCTCTCTCCTCCACCCTTCGTACCAATTCCTCTCCTCAGCCTCTCCTCCCCCTTCCCCTCCTTAGCAGACTCGCACCCCATCCCCATCTTACCAAATGCCCCCCTCAATCCCACCTCCCTCTTCCCCTCCTTTGCAGACCCCCTCCCCAGTCTTTCCTCCCTCCCCCTCCCCTTCATACCAAATCCCCTTCCTCTTTCTCTCCTCCCCCTCCCCCTTCTTAGCAGACCCCCTCCCCAGTCTTTCCTCCCTCCCCCTCCCCATCATACCAGACCCTAGGGCCCCTCCAGCTCAGAATAGCAGATGAGATGCATTACGCCTGCCACCTGCCTCACCCACACAACACCCCGCCCTGCCTCCCTCACTGCCTGCCGCTGCCTACCTCAGTGTCTGCCTTCTGCCTCACCCACACAACACCCCGCCCTGCCTCCCTCACTGCCTACCGCTGCCTTCCTCACTGTCTGCCACCTGCCTCACCCACACAACACCCCGTCCTGCCTCCCTCACTGCCTACCGCTGCCTGCCTCACTGTCTGCCTCCTGCCTCACCCACACAACACCCCGCCCTGCCACCCTCCCTGCCTATCGCTGCCTACCTCACTGTCTGCCTCCTGCCTCACCCACACAACACCCCGCCCTACCTACCGCTGCCTACCTCACTGTCTGCCATCTGCCTCACCCACACAACACCCCGCCCTGCCTCCCTCACTGCCTACCGCTGCCTACCTCACTGTCTGCCTCCTGCCTCACCCACACAACACCTGCCCTGCCTGCCTTTCTTTCTGCCTCACTACCTGCACACCAAACCATCTCCTGCCTCATTATCTACCATTGTCAGTGTCTTCCTCACTACCTATCTACGCCACTTCAGCTTACCTTACTACTCGCCTACACCACTGTCTGCATACCTTAATATCTGTCTGTCTCCTACCCACTTACCTCATTTTCTACCTTCCATATTTTCTGCCTACCTCACTGTTTGTCTACCTAACTGTCTCGTTACCTCATTGTCTGGCTACCTCACTGCCACTCTACCTCACTCCCAGCCTACCTCACTGCTTGTCTACCTCACTGCATGTCTAACTCACTGCTTGCTTTCCTCACTGCCAATCTACCTCACTGCCTGCCTACCTCACTGCGTGTCTACCTCACTGCTTGTCTACCTCACCGTCTGCCTCCGCGTCGTTATTAATCATACCTACCTTTTGTTTTCCTCTTGTTTAGTCTTCCTTTTCTCCCTGTCCACCAAATTTCCCCTTTTATATATTTTACACCTACAGTCAGACTCACTTCGAATCCTACCTTGTCATCTTGCCAACCTGCTTGCCTGCCTACCTAGCTGCCTTACTGTCTGCCTTCCCATGCGACTTATTATATTTACCTTCTCTTCCTCCGTGCCTCCCCTGCCTCAGTCGCTCATACTCACTGCCTGCCTGTTTGTATTTCCCCTCTCCCTGCCTCACCCAGACCCTTCCCTGCCCTCCTACCTGCTTAGCTCCTACCTGCTTCCCTGCCTGCCCTCCTATCTGCTTCCTTGCCTGTCTGCCCACCTCGCTAACCTCACTGTCTGTATGATCTTTCGTCCCTGATTTTCCCAACCTTTCTTACATAGTTCCTTGCCTGCCTGCCCTCCCCTTATCCCATTCTGTGTCTTCCTGTACTTCCTGCCTCCTGCCACTTTCTACTTTTCCATCGTTGTCTCAAACTCATAGAATAGTTTTGTTAGTTATACCCTTCCCTGTAACAAACACTCACAAAGGACCGATTAGTTTGTTGCTGTTTGCTGTCGTTTGCACTCCTTTGTACTCTCCCAAACCCCATAGTCCTGCTTTTACCCCTCTTCCTGTCGAACTGCTTCCTGCCTCACCTAGACCTTGCCCCACTCACCTGCCTACCTTTCTACATGTCCGCCTGCCTCACCCAAACCTCACCCCCTCCTCCTGCCTTCCTCTCTGCTTGTTACCAGTCTTCTGCTTCACATAGATCTCTGTCTGCTTACCACTCTGCCTACCTGCCTTGTCTTTCCCCTGCCTGCCTTGCCTTCTGTGTTCTTTGTCAACGTTTCTTCTTTGTCTTTTTGCCTTCACATTCTCCTTGTTTTTCTTGCTGTCTCCCTGCATTTTGTTTCCCCATACCTGTCTACCTTTACATCTTCCTTGTCTCTTCAAACTCTGCGTCCCTCCTTCCCTCCTTGTTTATCTCCATCTCTCTCTCTCTCTCTCTCTCTCTTTTTTTTTTTTTTTTGTCCATCTTGTCTTCCCCATGAACCCCACCACTCTCTCTCTCCTTGCTTGCCTTCTTTATTTACTGCCTGCGTTACTCTCACTTCCACCCAGTCTACCTGCAGCCTCTCACTCTGCTTCCCACTTTTGCCTCTCTTGCTTTTCTGTTTTCCATTTCTGCTCCCGTAACTGACTTCCTCCTTCGTTTACTGCCTCCCTTCCTTCCTCTTCCCCTCTCCTTCTTTTATATATACTTTACACACACACACACACACACACACACACACACACACACACACACACACACACACACACACACACACACACACACACACACACACACACACACACACAATAGGCTTACATGTGTGGTTATATCCTTCGTTGTTTGTCTTCCTTTCCTTGCCTCCAGCCAGTGTCCTAAATACGTACACACCACCTCGTCTCGTCTGTAAACCTTGCACTTACTATCTCTTTGTGTTCCATCCTCACTATCATCCATCTTTCCTTCTTTCCGGCGCATTTCTGCCTGTCTGCTTGCCTAACTCTCTTCCCTCATTCCATCTTTCCTTATTCCTGCTTGCCTGCTTGTCTTCGCCCTTCTTGCTTGTTTCCTCTCCTGCTTTCCTGCCTGTGTGTCTGCCTGCCTGTCTGCTTGCATCCCTTCTTGTGTTTGATCCCAGAACCTTCCTTGAGGCTTTTTTTTTTTTTACCTTCCTACATTCCTCCCTCCTCCTCTTTCCCTCCTTCCTTCCTCCCACCCTCCCTCCTTCTTTACATCTTTCCCTTCCTCCTTCCTTCTCGCCTTGTCTTTCATCCTCCTCCACTGTCATTGTTTTTCGTTTTCTTAATATTTTTCCTTCTTCCTCCCTCCCTCCCATTCTCCCTCTCCTTCTCTCTGATCCGGTGTCATTGTTTCTCTTGTCACTTTTCTCGTCACATTTGCATGGTGTTTTAACTCAAGGTCTCCCCGTCTGGCTCTCAGGCTTCTTGCTTTATAAAGGCCTCGATATTTACTTTGCCAACATCATATATTCATGTTTGCAAGCTTTACGTACATGCATACAGCTACACACACACACACACACACACACACACACACACACACACACACACACACACACACACACACACACACACACACACACACACACACACACACACACACACACAGCTCAACAAATAGGATGGTAAAATATGCAGGAGATGTGAAGAAAAGTATTTGTTGAGAGAAATATACAGCAGCCTCCACAAGGGTTTCATATTGTATTGATGGTGGGTGGGGGGAGGTAGGGGGGGGACGTGAAGTGGGTGGGGAGAATGGGTGGGGGAAAGGTGGAGGGAAATGGGTGGGGAATTGGAGGAGAGGTGAGGTGAACAAGGAGAAATGAGTGGGGAAGTGGTGGAGAGGTGGGGAGAAAAGAGTGGGGAAGTGGTGGAGAGGTGGGGAGAAATGGTTGGGGGACAGGTAAGGTGGGTGGGGATAAATGAGTGGGAATGTAGGGAAGAGTTGGGGAGAAATGGATGGAGAACTGGGGAAGAAGAGAGGTGGGTTGGGTAGTGGGGAAGAAGTGAGGTGGGTGGGGAGAAATGAATGGGGAGTTATGGGAGAAGCGAGGTGAGTAGAGACAAATAGGCAGGGAAATGGAGGAGAGATGAAGTGGGTGGAGAGAAATGGGTGGGAAAGTAGAGGGGAGATGTGGAGGTGAGAAGGGTGGGGAGAAATGGGTAAGGCAGTGGAGAGAGGTAAGATGGGTGGAGAGATAAGTGGGTGGAGTGCTGGGGTGAGGGAGGGGAGGAGTGAGTAGAGACCTGGGGTGCGGGAGGGGATGAGTGGGTGGAGAGCTGGGGATGGGAGAGGGGAGGAGTGGGGATGGGGAGGGAGGAAGGGGAGAGGTTATGTAAGGGATGTGAGAAGGATGGGGAGAGGCTGTGAGGATGAGGTAGGGGTGAAAGGAGGGGTGAAGTAGATGAGGAGTGGGGGTGAGAAGGGAGAGAGGGGTTGGGAATGTTTGGCGTAAGAAGGGTGAGGGAGAGGAATAAGACTGGGGAAGAAGTGGGATAGTGAGAGGAGGTGGAGAGAGAGAGAGAGAGAGAGAGAGTCCCAGATTTTCTTAATAGTACTCATGAAGATAATATACAAAACAAGAAAAAAGTATGATCAAAATTAACTAAATCCCAAAATTTTCACAGAAGTCAGAAAAAAGATGCAAAGCTGGACTAGTACTACCCGATTCCCTTTGAGACTCACCCGTTTAGGAATAGTGTAATACGAACATTGAATTTAAAATACGTATCATGTAACTTCGTCAAATTTCAGAAATAATACAGAAGCGAGTCAGTATTATGTAGTTTTGGTTTATATAGTTATTCGGTTGGGTGGTTTTAAATATGGACAGAGAATCATCACATTATTATTATTATTATTATTATTATTATCATTTTATTATTATTTATTTGCCTCCTTCAGGACCATAATATTATTTTTTTTATTCTGTCTATAACCAGACGATTTGTTTGTCTTTGAAAATTTTTGGACTTCGGGAGCTGAAAAAACCTGACAAATAATAAAAAAATGAGTGTCAGAGTAGTAGCAACCGGGGAAAAAAAAAGTTAAAAACATATAGCACTTTTTCTTTTTGCCCAACCTCTCGATGTGAAATAGTAGAAAAAAGATAGGAATAGAAAATAATGAGTGTCAGTATAAACCACGCGAAAAAATAAATTAAAAAAATGATGTATCACTCATTTTTTGCCCCATACATTCGTAATTAGGCATCCTGTCAGTTGATTTGGCCCTAATTTAATATTCGCGCCAAAATTAAAATACCTTCGGTTGGGAATGGCGAATGACGGGGGGATCGTGAGAAATTAATCCCGTAGGAGGAAATTGAAAGGCGGGATAAAGTTATGGCCTCAATATGAACAATTTTGCCGCAGGAAATGAAGGATGATGGAGTGATTGAGTGCATGCGATGGTCACACACACACACACACACACACACACACGTAATGAAAGGTGACTGAAGAATGAGAAAAGGAACCACGAATAAGAAGCTGCAAGATGGATAAGTGAATGCAATACTTCATCGGGTAAAAACAGCGAGTTTTTTTTTTTTTTTTTATTTTTTTTTCCATATGGAACCCCTGTGACTGAGAGCCTTGAAAAGATAAAATGCCTAGAAGTGACGTTGATGGGAGATCGAGGGGAGGAAGGCGAAGGACGATGGAAAACGAAGGTGATTGCAAGTATTCCTAGGCAAAACATATATCTGTTGATGTACTCTTAGTGTTGGGATATGGAAGTAAGAAAAAATGAGCATATTAAAAAAAAGTTTATAGATGTATGTAAAAAGAAAAAAAAAAAGCTTATAGATGTGAAGTTGGTGGGAGAATAATGAGAGGAAGACCGATAATGAGCTTACGAAGACATACATAATAGGTGAAGGTAGGGAAATGAAAGAAAAACAAAGAGCAAGATGCTAGACTGATGTAGAGAAGTACGAGTACATGAGGGAGGGTAGTTTGGATGGTTTAGGTAAATTCACATTCTCTCTCTCTCTCTCTCTCTCTCTCTCTCTCTCTCTGTTTTTCATGGTGCGCATTCATGTATTATTTTCAAACATCATTATTCTAATTTTACTTTTTACTGTGTACATCCCCGTTTTTGTTTTTGTTTTTGTTTTTTATGATGGAGAGGGACATGAAAGGGAATTGAACAGAGGGTTGAAAGAGGAGAGTCGTTACTGATTAGGGACAGATATTCTTGGAGGCCATTTTGTTGAGACCACCCCTCTTAGGATGTGGTGTAAGGCAGTAGATGATAGATAGGTATAGTACGCGGTGTGAGGCCGTAGACATATAGTTACATTATGCGATTTCAGGCAATAGATAGATACAATAGATAGATGGTAGATAAATACACAACCGCTCAGACGAACCTGACCGGCCGCCTGTACAGGCCACTTAGTGCGGCCTGCATAGGCAGGCTTAGCCAAGGATGGGAGCCTTGACCTCAACAACCCTCACACGCTCTGTTCTGCCTGAACAGGCCTGCCTGAATGTGTATAATAAAGCCCTTTGGATTAAGGCAGTTATCCGTGGTTTAGGCTGCCTGTACAGGCTGGATTCAAGCGGCCGGACAGGCTGGCCTGAACATGTACTGGGCCCTAAGGACTTGCTAATCAAGAAATCTCTGGAGAGCTAAAGGAAACCGTCTGGAAACAACAGGAATATAACTAAGAAGGCGTCATCGAATTGAAGGATCTGTGTCTATCGCTAGACCTCTTACTCTCGTAACGGGTTGCCATAAACGATTCTCCTCTATTTCGTCTTGTCTTCTGCCTTCAGGGTTCATTCCCTCAAGATCACACACCTTTCATAGTCTTAATTGAACCCGTCATTCCATCTCATCCTTGGCCTCCCTCTCCCCATCCCTTCCTCCACTGTGGCCTTGTATAGTCTTTTAGTCAGTCTCTCGTTCTCCATCCTCTCCACATGGCCAAACAATCCCAAAGTATGTATCCTAATGCTTCTTAGTACATTCGCCCTTATATACAGTTACTCGTGTAATGCGATGCCTTCGTTTATAGCCTATTCAAGATACCGTCGGACGATTTTGAATAAGCTTCACGAGAGGGATGCACAAACACACTTAAGATCAACTCTGTCCTACGTAATGTTCTGATCTGTAGGAGGGACAAGGAGGCTGTCGAATCTTCCTGTCTCCTGTTCTAACTTCATAAATACATCATAGTTACAAGACGAAAATTAATACAGGGCATAACTTTTCTGCAGGAATAGGAGGGAAAGGAGAGAAAAAAAAAAAATTCCCTTGTCTAGTCCTTCGTGTGAAAACGTTCCTAAGTTACGACGGGAAATCGATCGTAAATATGTATGAGTATCCCAGTAAATTTCGTAATGAACGGGTTAGAAATCAGTGCAAATTAACCGTGTCTCTACGATATTATTATTATTATTATTATTATTATTATTGTTATTATTACGGTGCTGTGAGTCGTTTTATTCAGTCCGAAGAGCGCTTTTCGTAATGGATCAGTTCAAAAAATATGTATTAGAACGAAAATGAATAGAAATATAATTGAAGTTTCATCTCTCTCTCTCTCTCTCTCTCTCTCTCTCTCTCTCTCTCTCTCTCTCTCTCTCTCATACGTATAATCCATACTCACATAGTTTTCCTTCCAGTCGTCTATGTATTCCTTCACCATCTTGGTCCATAGCACAGCACGTGTCATATCACCGCAGCTCAGGTTCTTAGCCACAACGTCTCTCATGTCGTGGGCGTGGGCGTTCTCCTTGTGGCCGTAAGGGCTGCAGAACCCATCCCTCACGCCCTTTGGTAATTTTCTTTGAGGATGCTTGACATTTTGCACAGTCTCGTCCGCTAGCACCGCCGCCATCACCAGAAAAAAGAAAACGGTGCCTGAAGAGATGAAGGGGAGGGGAACTTAGGTAGAATTTGTCATACATTCATTCGGGGTATTATTATTATTATTATTATTATTATAATTATTATTTGCGTGAATAACAGGATATAGTGAGTGTTTCTGTCTGTCTGTCTGTCTGTCTGTCTCTCTCTCTCTCTCTCTCTCTCTCTCTCTCTCTCTCTCTCTCTCTCTCTCTCCCTCCCTCCCTCCCTCTCTCTCTCTCTCTCTCTCTCTCTCTCTCTCATAATTACCTCCTCCCTCAGTCGCTCCTAATAATCAGTTCCATTAGTCAAGCAAAATTAATAATCTTGAAAGGAAGGGCGGGGTGAATGAGGGAGGGTTGTTTGAAAGATTGCCACAGGTCTCGGTGTTTTGATGGTAATTATCCGAAATCATACACGCAACGAAAACAGCCAAGGAAAAAAAATAGAGTAGGGGTGTAGGGGAAAAATGCAGTAGGGATGTAGGGGAAAAATGCAGTAGGGATGTAGGGGAAAAATGCAGTAAGGATGTAGGGGAAAAATGCAGTAAGGATGTAGGGGGAAAATGCAGTAGGGATGTAGGGGAAAAATGCAGTAAGGATGTAGGGGGAAAATGCAGTAGGGATGTAGGGGAAAAATGCAGTAAGGATGTAAGGGAAAAATGCAATAGGGATGTAGGGGAAAAATGCAGTAAGGATGTAGGGGAAAAATGCAGTAAGGATGTAGGGGGAAAATGCTGTAAGGATGTAGGGGAAAAATGCTGTAAGGATGTAGGGGGAAAATGCTGTAAGGATGTAGGGGGAAAATTTCGTTGTATTTTTTTTTAGATATATTATTTTTATTATATCTTATTTATTTATTTATTTATTAATTATTCATTTATTATTTTTTTCGAGATCTTACATACCACGAAAACAGATTAGGATTTAATGCACTAGGAGTTAAGTTTCTTTCCTCTTCAGCGCAATCCTTTATTTACGGTATTTATTTTTTCAGTTATATGATGGCTATATTATTTGTTCTTTAACTTGCCTACACCAGACGATTTTATTGAGCTTTTTGTATGTATTAGTAATGTATTAAAGACATTTTTCTCGTCTGAAGTCTGTGTGTGTGTGTGTGTGTGTGTGTGTGTGTGTGTGTGTGTGTGTGTGTGTGTGTGAACGTCAGCCTTTTGCTGACCATTTAACTCCCTCGTAATGAAGGGGTTAATGAAGGCTGTATCTAACACCTCTTGTTAGGCAAGATCCCCAAAAGCTTCGTAATTTCATCTGGAGGTTAGAGAGAGAGAGAGAGAGAATGATGTGATATAAAAGTGTGGGGTCAGGAAACTTACTGGTTCCACAGAGAGAGAGAGAGAGAGAGAGAGAGAGAGAGAGAGAATGATGATATAAGCGTGAGTGGGTAGGGAAAAAAAAAAACACTTAGATGCGACTTGAAAAGAAAAATTACAAACTACCTCACACCTAAAGCACGGAAGTAAAGGTGATCATTCCTGCGATTTTATTTTTCCTTATAAACCTGTACTCCATCCTCCCAGTGCGACAGTCAGACTTTAATATTTCATTCTTCTTGACTACCCAAGAATACTGTTCCTCAAGCGATGGAGAACATATATATATACTGAATGCAATATGAGACGAATAGAGATCGAGCCTAGATGTGTGTTCCCAAGACTTAAGCCCTCGCAAGTGTGGGCTTCAAAGAGATGCAGTTCCTGTGATGTGCTAGGGTGATAATTAATGCTGTCCGGAGATGTGTCTAGGAAATAATGTAAAATGGAGAAGGATCAATGAGCGAAAAGGGGAGAAAATTGCAGAGGTTTTATGGCCCTGTTTATGTTCTCTCTCTGACTCCCATGACCTTCCCTCGCCTGAATAAAATCATCTAAGTAGAACAGCAAAAAGGTAAACTCGCACCGATTTTATAATTCTGTTCACTGTAACTAGGAGTAAAATTGCCATCTATCGTGTATGCTGAGCTGTAGTAATTTATCGACACTAGAATATGGCACTAGTCAAGAAAAAGTGCCACGGAAAGGATGTAGTGTCGTAGTATTGTTTTATTTTGCCATTGAACTGCAAATAAAGTGCAAAAAGACGAAAATTTCCGCCAAAATAAGTTGAACGAAGTGCTGCAGAGAGAGAGAGAGAGCGAGAGAGAGTGACGTGATCGCATTAATAAGGTTAATATTTGGCTGAAGGAATGTAATTATAAGCACAACTGACCCGGTAATAATAACCCCTGGACCGGCAGAAGAGACTAGGTTAATCATACCTGGCAGTAAGTAGACCCAGGTAGACGTAATTAACACAACACATGGTTACCAGACGCTTACAGTAACACACACCCATGCTCAGTTGCTTAAGTGTGTCGGTGGAGGGCTGTGTGTGTGTGTGTGTGTGTGTGTGTGTGTGTGTGTGTGTGTGTGTGTGTGTGTGTGGGCGGGCGGCCGTTCGTTTGTGTTTACCCCGAAAAATGCATGACTGGAAGCAGTTGTGTCTGTTATGGTCGACCTGATACGAGTTACGAACCAATTAATTCTAACCGGAAGATGAAAAAAAAAAATGAGAACTTAAAAAAAAAAAATCCATGCCAAATTTGGTCCAGATCCTGTTTACCTTTTGAGTTCGGGTATGATAGTTTGAGATTATATCCTCTGCAATGCCAGACGATTTTTATCTGCTAAGGAAACCATTAGATTCCAGCATATTACAGCTTATTTCATCTAAACCGTCTGTGTCTGTGGTGTCTTCTGAATTAAGTAAAATCGTCTTTGGTTTGCTGGAAATAAATATGAAAACATTAATCATACTGATGGGCTTTATCACGTGCATCTCTTTTGTTTTGTTTTGTTTTTTCATGGAAGGAACGGTTTGCAGGCTCCTGGCCTTTGGTTTCTTCTTCCTTGCATAAAAGAAAAACCTTCCACCCTTGCACTCTTCATATGCTCATAGGATTGGTCACTTCAGATAGAGACATAAATTTTTTTCTATAATGCTGAAGTTGAATTGAGTTTTTAAACATAATGCAGAAGATAGATTGGTATTTTTTTTTTAATAATGCTAAAATTGAGTTGGTATTTTTTTTTTTTTATCATAATCCTAAAATTGAGTTGATATTTTTTTTTTACTATAATGCTGAAGTTGAGTTGGTATATATTGATGTATGTAACAACATTTCGAGTCCTGGCAGACGTTTTTAAAGAAGCTTTACATACGCAACCATTGAGGGTCCATTTACCGACAGTCTGAGTTTGTTATAGATTGATGTCCTCTGAGAAAAAAAAAAAAAGGAAAGAGGGAGAAGGAGGGAAAGAGGGAAGGGAGAAGGAAGAGAGAGGGAGGGGAAAGAGAAGAGAGAGGAAGAGGGAAGGAAAGGGGAGGAGGAAGGGAAGAGGAAAAGAGAGCGGAAGGGGGAGGGGAAGGTGAAGAGAGGTGAAAGAGAAAATGAGAGGGAAAGGGAAGAAGGAGGAAAGAGGGGGATGGTGGGGAAGAGGAAAAAGGGGAATGGTGGGGACGAGGAAAGAAAAGAGGAGGAAAAGAGGGAGGGAGAGAGAAATACGAAGGGGAAAGGGAAGAAGTTGGGATGAGGAAAATGAGAAATCGGAGGGGAAGAGATAGTCGGTGAAGGAGGGAAAGGGGAGAGGGAAGGGAAAAGAGAAGCCGTCATGCACAGTAATCAGTGAAATGGGTCGTGCATTCATTTCGCTGACCATTCTAACCTTCTAAATGATGAAAATAGAATCATGAAAGTGTCTTGGAAAATGACTTTAAAAAATACCATGGAAGTATTGAAGAGAAAACAGCACATACTTTTCTTTTTTACCTTACTGTAGGTAATATGAATGTATGACCTATAATTCAGCCACATTCTTTTGACCTTACTGTCAGGCTCTATGACTGTCTGGCTGATAAAAAACCACATACATTTTTTTAACTTTCTTTTATTACTTTACTGTTATGTGTATATTTAATCTGACTTAATGCTGTGGGTAAATGAATTAACTTTTGACGGCTGGAATATTTAGCCCTTGTGTGTGTGTGGAGAGAGAGAGAGAGAGAGAGAGAGAGAAAGAGAGAGAGAGAGAATACATAATCTGTTATCGGCCACTGACTACCTACAATGACTAACCGCATCAAAAAAGCATCTGGTTGTAAAGGAACGTGGCAGTGGAGAGAGAGAGAGAGAGAGAGAGAGAGAGAGAGAGTCAAATTAAAACTCCCAAACTTACCTGAGATTGTGAAACCGGTCGCCATGATGTTCCCGAAACCAGCAGAAGCGGTAGTAAGATTTTGTATGTGAAAACTTCCGCAGAGTGGGTTCTTCCAATATCCAGGGTTTCTAAGGTCTGTTTTTTCAGATGGTGCGTAAGTCAAGGTTTCTGATTGCCTAGTCTTGCGGTTTCTCACTCTTGCGTTTTCTTCCGGATTGAAAACTTGTACTAGACTTAGGAAAACTTGGTGGCAGGTTCGGCGATGGATATTCTTTCTGTTGAGTAATTGAAAAAAAAATTACATTAGATTTTATCCGAACTTGAATATAGAAATTAGTGATTGTAAACACACGTGAGCTTAGAATGTTATCCCAGGGTTAGAATTAGGGAGCAGTGAGTATGATTAGATTCGGGCTTAGAATTTTATCTCGGAGTTAGAATGAGGAAGTAGTTAATACAGACACTTGCGGGATTAGCGTTTCATCCTAAGTTAGAGTCAGACACAGGTCGATATAGACACTTAGGAAATTAAAGTTACATCCCAAGCTGGAGTTAGACAAGGGTTTTATATATACATGCCAACATCGAATTTTATCCCAGATGATCACTAGAAATCAATCACCGTAGAACTTGCGGGCTTAAATTGATGCCCCAGGATAGAATTTATAAAGCTGTAGTAAAAATATGAGGGTGTTTAGACAATTTACAAAAGTTACTCTTATTATTCCCAGAAGATCAGATTGTAAAAAGAAAACTTCCTTTCGTCACTATATATAAACCAGTTAAGAGAAGCGAGAGTCAGTGAAGCAAGTGACAAAAGCGTTACTTCTCTCAAAATATTTAGATTTTATAGCCTCTCCTCTTTCGTCAGTTTACAGATATCGATATAGAGAAACAAGAATTATAGTGGTTTAGCAGAATCAGTGAATTCTTTTCTTTTTATGCTCAAGAACTAAGAATCGAAAATTTTATAGCCTCATTTGTATATAGAATCCAGATTAGGGGACGCAGGACACACAGATTTGCATACAAAAAATTCAGATCCGTAGATGAATCCCTTAAATTTAAATGAATCAAGTATGACATATCTTACTTTGAAAACTCCTAGAATCGAAAACGTCCTCCTGTCTCTCTCTCTCTCTTTCTCGTCAATGTAAACAAACCAGCGTGGAGAACCGACTCGTCCTAATCGCTGCCAGATACTAAACAAAACTTAGATACAGGGAGCAGGGGCGGCTGTATATATGTGTGTGTGGGTGTAATCTTATCTGGGCCGTGACTGACCACTTTTGTCACGAAGTTGTGGGCGTGGGAATGAGGAGGGAGGGGATTGTCAAGGGAGGGGAGATGGGAAAAGAGGGAGGAGAGCATAGATAGTGACTAGAGGGAGAGAGGGCAGTAAGGAAGGGGTAGGAAGGGATGGAGAGGGGAGAGAGGGAAGGTGTAGGAAGGGATGGAAAGGGGGAGGAAATGAATACGGGGTCGAGGAAGGAGAGAGGGTTAGGGAAGAGAAGGAGTAGAGAAAACGGAGAAGGGAAAGGGATAGGGGAGAAATGGGTATATAGGTACGTAAGGAGGGAAGGGGCATGGGATGGAAGGGGGGGAGGGAGCAGGTAGGGGAGTTGGAGAGAGGGAAGGAACAGGGAAGATTGATATGTGGTATAATGAGAGATACAGCAAGGGAAGAAAGAGAGAGAGAGAGAGAGAGTTACTACATAATTAGAATTGCTTTCAGTGTAACAAACCATAGTACATTCGCTCTCATTAGGTAGGATTTTTTCGTCCTGTTGCAGTCTGTTGCCCGAAGCTGTGACAGTAGAATACAGTACCTCAACCCCAGTATCCTTTTCCTAGCACTTTTTCGTGACTAGCACGATAGTTTAAGTGTTAATATTGTAACTCAGCGTTCAAGGTAGAGAAATGGCAAAGTTGCATCAAGTTAGAGTGAACAGATTATACCTAAGCTAACCCCATCGCTACGAGAGGCCTTCCCTAAGCTGAATAAGATTGTTAAGTTGTAGCGAGAGTGACGTTAAAGGAAATCGCTCTGAAAGGGTTAATGAAAATTCCTCGCATCTTCTCGAGCATAGATCTTCTCTGGACTATATAATTTGATTGTAGTGAGATTAAAAAGGACTTAATCACTCTGAATTCCTTAACCCTCAAACGAAAACAAACGTGTTATCCATTTTTAAAACTATCTATCTATCTGTAGACCCCTAAAGGGATAGCCACACACGAATCACCTCCATGTCACCTTGTCCTCTGGCATCTAGTTGCCCTTTCTCTAGCACACACTCACCCTTTCCTCGTATAGCTTTCCACATCATCCTAACATCTCATCCTCGGTCTCCCCCTCTCTCGTCTATCTCAGTGGCATACACACTCCTAGTAAGTCTCTCATTTTCCATCCTTTCTACGCGCCTAAACCATCTCAGATTATTTTTCTTAATGATTTCTAGCACATCTGCATTAACATCAATTTTACTATGGCTAAAACCAAGTGAATATGATCTTTAGTTAGAGGATCAGAAACTCTCTCGATTAATTGAGTTGGTTTCAGATCGCCCCATTTCGAGATATAAACCCTTAAGTCACCTGTCGTTAACAAGAATGAAATAAAAGACGTCGTGGCACTGAAGATCCATTTCGTTGCCTGACTGCGTCTCCTGTGAGTGGTGGATTAAAAAAATGTTCTCCCCTTCCTTAGTACGAACCCTTCTTCCATGATACATTATCGTCCATCATATACTGTACTACTTTTCTTCCTTCTCTCTCTCTCTCTCTCTCTCTCTCTCTCTCTCTCTCTCTCTCTCTCTCTCTCTCTCTCTCTCTCTCTCTCTCTCTCTCTCTCGTATTTTAAGGATTATAATTTGTACATTAACGAGGAAATACTGAGTGAAGTTGGACAGAGAAATGTGAAAGTGGAGAATGAGAGAAAATCGGCGAAGGAAATGGAGAGAGAGAGAGAGAGAGAGAGAATATTACAAATACACAGAGCGCACACACCTTGCGATCACTACCAGGTGGACCGTCTTTAGTGGTAATAGAAAGACTCACTTACTAATTACTGAAGTTCGAGAATCGAGAATACGAGAAAGAGAGAGAGAGAGAGAGAGAGAGAGAGAGAGAGAGAGAGAGAAAGAGGAGGGGAGGGGGGAATGGGAGCAGCCATGAGAGGTCTTACTTTGATGTGTGTAATTACATTGAGTGGGGGAAGGGAGGGGGGGCGGGAATGGGGGGAGAGGGAAGTAGGAAGGAGAGGAAGGGATGATACAGGGATGGGGAGGGGAGAGGGGAGGGAAGGGGAAGGGGAAAGTTCAAGGGTGAGGAGGAGGGGTAAGGAAGGAGGAGGGGGTAGGGAAAGGAGGTGGGAGGTTTGGAAGAGGCTGCACAGGAAAGAGGAGAGAGGAGAGGGGGGGGGGAGTTGAGAAGAAGATGCAGATGGTCGAGAAGCAGGAGGAGGACCAGGAGGAGGAGGAGGAGAGCGAATTAAGACGAATGAGGTGCCCTGAGGAGGAAAGAATAACATCTGGAGGAGGAGGAAAGGAAAAAAGAGACAAAGAAGGAGGGGAGGAGGGAAGGAAGGAAAAACTGGAATGAGGGGGGGATGGAGGAAAACGTTTGAGAATGAGGAAGGATGAGAGATACAAGGAGAAATGAAGGAAGGAAAATTAAGGAAAAGTAAGAGGAAGAGAGAGAAAGGAACAGGTGCGAAGAGAGAGTGGGGGGAATATAAGGAGGTAACATGGAAGGAAATGGGTAGGAAAAATGCGGCAGGAAAGGAAAGGGGAAGGGAGGGAAGAACGGGAAGGGAAATTAAGGAGGCAGGGAGAAGGAAAGTGATAGAGGAAATAGAAGGAAAAGTGAGGGAGGAAAGAGAAGGGAAAATAAGGGAAGAAGAGAAAGGGGAAAAAGGAGGAGGAAAGGAACGAGGAAGCGGAGGAGGAAAAGGAAGGAGGAAACAAAGTAGAGAAGGAAGTGGAAAACGAAGAAGGAAAGTCAGGAAAATTCAGGAAAGCGGGTGAGAGAGAAGTGAGAAGAATCTCTGCATCTTTCCATCCCTCGCTCTTTACCTACAAATTTGCCTGCCTGCCTGCCACCCTACCTGTCTGCCTGCCACCTACCTGCCTGTCTACCTACCTACCTACCTACCTGCCCTCCAGCCTACCTACATAAATTCATTCTCTCTCTCTCTCTCTCTCGGAACCGACAAGACATTCATTCTCTCTCTTTCTCTCTCTCACGGAACCGACAAGACAGGGCAATATCTTAGATCTTGTTATCACTACAAATGAAGATATGGTCTCAAGCCTCACTGTGGGTGAACATCTAGCATCTAGCGATCATAATCTCATAAGATTTTCCATGAATCTCTCACATAATGAGTGCACAAGTAAAACTAAATTGCCGGACTATAAAAACGCAGATTTTAACGGCCTAAAGGACGCCCTGAGCACACTAGCTGAACACATGGAAAGAATTAATGATGTAAACGAAATGTGGGCAGAATTTAAGCACGTATTCATGACCGCTCAAAACAAGTACGTGGCAATGAAATCTAGACAAAACAAGGGTAGAAACAAACCAGCGTGGTTTAATGCCGATATTAGCAGAGCAGTTAAAGAAAGAAACCGTCTCCACATCTTGCTTAAAAGTCACACCAGTGAATTACTCACAGGGCAATATACCAGTAGTAGAAGAAAAGTTAAAAAACTCATTAGAACATCTAAACGACAATTTGCAATTGATATAGCAAAAACAAGTTCTACGGATCCTAAGCTTTTTTATGGATACATTAACGGCAATAAGAGACTCAAGGCGGGCGTTGGTCCACTTATCAGCGACGAGGGTGCTCTTATCACGGACGATCAGAAAATTGCCTCTACTTTAAATAAGTTTTTCAGTTCAGTTTTCACAGTAGACGCCAATGACACCATCGAAGAGCATCAAATGTCAATCCAAAATGCAGTAAGTGATATGCATATTAGCAGTAATGAAGTGAGAGATAAACTTAATAAAATGAACGGTAATAAGACTCCCAGCCCAGACAATTTCTACCCTAAAATACTAAAAAATGTGATGGATGTAATATGCAGCCCTCTAACATCTATCTTTAACAAGTCCCTGCAACAAGGAAAGGTTCCAGCAGACTGGAGACTGGCTAACGTGACCCCTATATATAAAAAGGGCAGTAGAGATCAACCAGGTAATTATAGACCAATTAGCCTAACCTCTGTCTTGAGGAAGATCCTCGAATCATTAATTAAAGATAGGATGGTTGAGTTCCTAGAAACTAATAACGTAATTAGGAACAGCCAGCATGGCTTTAGAACGCGGAGATCATGCGTGACAAATTTAATTGAGTTTTACGATACACTTTTTAAAATGAATGATTGTACCAGGTCACTTGATATAATCTGCTTAGACTTCCAGAAAGCCTTTGACAAAGTGCCGCATGATAAAACTAATGACAAAAGTAAGATCACTTGGAATTGACGGAAATATTCATAGGTGGATACGTTGCTGGTTAAATGAGAGAAAGCAACGTGTCGTTATAAATGGAGTAGAGTCAGACTGGGCTCCAGTGACCAGTGGTATTCCTCAGGGATCAGTGTTGGGACCAGTCCTATTTATTATGTATATTAACGATATTGATGTTGGCCTAAACAATTTCATTTCTAAATTTGCAGATGACACAAAAATCGGCAACACTATATTAATTGAAGAAGACAGAATTAGCCTTCAAAATGACCTCAATAAAATTATCAGCTGGTCAGAAAAATGGCAAATGCCCTTCAATGTAAGCAAATGTCAGGTACTGCAATGTGGGAAGAAAAACAAAAGGTATGATTACGAAATGAAGGGCCAAATCATTAGCAAGTCCGCATTAGTTAAGGATCTAGGCGTACTAATTTAAGACGATCTGAAACGTTCGAATCAATGTATATCTGCCGCCAATAAAGCCAACAGGGCCCTAGGCTTCATCAAAAGACATTTTACATATAAAAGCAAAGATATTGTAATCCCCCTATACAAAAGCATAGTCAGGCCACACTTAGAGTTTGCAGTGCAATTTTGGGCGCCTCACCTAATGAAAGATATAGAAATACTGGAAGCGGTCCAGCGTAGGGCTACCAAGTTAATCCCGTCCCTGAGGAATAAACCATACCTCGAGAGACTCAGGGAATTAAACCTATTCTCTCTTAGAAAACGGAGACTCAGGGGACAACTGATTGAATGTTTTAAGATTCTAAAAGGCTTTAGTAATACTGATTCAAGCAAGCTATTCACAGTAATTGCCGAGACTGTAACTCGAGGAAATGGTATGAAGTTGCAGTCAAGGAGGGCTAATCTTGATACAACCAAAAACTTCTTCACTTACTCTGTTGTAAGCGAATGGAATAAACTCCCTGGGAATGTGATTGAGAGTGGTACCATAAATATATTTAAAAAGAGACTGGACATGTATCTCGACGCAATTGGTATCGTTTAGTTAGGATGGAGCAATTATTGCATATTCGCGTCTGCATTCATGTGTCTGTTAGACACAGACAGTATTTTAGAATATATATAATAGATAAACATTCTATTCATCTTTTGATTTAAAAAAAAAAAAAAATGCATGCATAGAGTAAGTATGTGGCTGTATGCCCAAATTTTCCTTTTCCATATTATTCTACTTTCTGCCGATCTTATAAAATTCCTTCAGGTTTTTCATTCCTGCAAGGTATTACTTCCTCTCTTGCTTCCTGTACGGCAAATGCCGGAGGGTCTGGAGGGTGGGGGAGAGAGCCTTCTGCTGTGCTATCCTTTTCTCTTGCTCCTATGCACTATATTAGGATTAAGGCCGGACCACCTCGTAGGGACCGTAAGGTCTGTGTATCTATGTAACTCTCTCTCTCTCTCTCTCTCTCTCTCTCTCTCTCTCTCTCTCTCTCTCTCTCTCTCTCTCTCTCATATCTGTATTTCCCTCCCATCTCCATCTCTTGTTTTTCCATCACCGCGAACAACGATGTGAGGAATGCAGAGAATTTTCAAATATTTAAAATCTGTATGAATGGAAGCTACGCGGGGGAGGGAGGAGAGAGGGAGGGGTAGAGGGAGGAAAGAAAGGGGAGGAAAGGAGGGAGAAGAGAGGGAAGGGAAGGGAAGGGTAGGAGGAGGAGGGAGGAATGGAAGGGAAGGGAAAGAGAGGTAGAGAGGATGGATAGGAAAGGACGGAGAGGAAATAGAAAGGTAGAGAGAGAGAGAAAGTGGAAGGAAAGGAAAGGAAGAGAAGATAAGGAAAGGGGAGAGAAGAGAAGGAAGAGAAGGTTTGAAGGGATAGAGGAAGAGAAGGAAAGGAAAGTTAGAGAGACAGGAAGGAAAGGAATGGAAAGGAAGAGAAGGGAAGGGAACGGAAGGAAAAAAGAAGGAATAGAAGGGTTGAAGAGATACAGGAAGGGGAGCGAAGGGAAAAGTAGGGAGAGAGAAAGGAAAAAAGGAATGAGAGAGTAAGGAAAAGGGAAGAAAAAGATGAGAGAGAAAGTGAAGGTCTTAGGGAGAACATAGGAGTACATAGGGAATAAAAATATTAGGAGACCTGATGGAGGAAAAAAACTAGAGCAAAGTGACCCGAGGTCACAACACCCTGCCCGCGCCGGCTGAATTGAGGTCAAAGTCAATTAAGGTGAAAGGAAATTGGGTTAAGTGAAGTTTTATGACTTGGTAATAGCACTGTTACCAAAAGAAATGGCAGTTTCTGAGATTTAAAACTTGACAATTTGGTCGACCTTGAGTTTGTCCGTTCAAGGTCTCATTTTATGGTGCCAACAGAATCTCCATATATGACTTCCTGTTAGTAATTAATAGTAACCATGTGCCTATCTCTCACCGTTTGACTGATTTAAGCAAAGTATGTGTAACCTTTACTCTGACCTTTCAGGGTCGCCTAAGGTTAAATGTAATGGTGCCAACGAATCCCCATATATGACTTCCTATTAGTGATTAGAGGTAGCCATGTGTCAAACTTTCACTATTTGCCTCGTATGGCACTGAAAATTTGCTCATACCTTTATGATTGGGCCTGAAATTTGGGACCCCCCACTCTTACCCTTATCCCTGGTGGATTTTCACCAAAATCGAATCACTTCCTCAGTTCCACGTACCCAACACCTGTGCAAAGTTTGAAGATGATCCGGTCATTGGCTCAAGGGTTAATGGATGCACAGACTCACAAATAAATAAATATACGCCGACGATGGCATACACCCCTTCCGTATTGAATTGCGGGCTGAATGAAAAACGAATTCAAAAGAAAATCTAACCAGGTATGTGAGAAAAGGACAGAAAAAAGGCAAGTAGAGGGGTAGGGAAAGGAATGGAAGGGGGAGGGAGAGAGGAAGGATTGACTAAGGGATGAGAGAGAAAAGAAGGGAAGTGCGGATGAAAGGAAAAAAGAGAGAGGAAAAGGAACGGGGACGAGGGAGTGAAAAAGAAAGATTGCATGGAGATAGGGAGGGACGAAGGAAGGGAAGAGAGATGGACGAGGGGGAAGGGTGAAAGGAAAAGAGGGAGAGGGGAATGGGGGCTGAAGGAGGGAGTAGTGAAAAAGAAGAAAGATCTAAAGGTATGAGGATGAGAAGGAAAGAGGACAGAGTAGGAGAGAGATGGATAATGCACAAGAATCCATATTATTCATAGTATTAAACTGTATAAGCACATCCGTCTTTTCCAAACCCATACATTGTCAGTGTTGCCTGCGTAATAAAAGAAATTGTTAGAAAGAAATCCGGATCATTGACCAACGGGGACCCACACCGGAGGCCACCACACGCAGATACAACGAACGAAAGACGCCCTCACCTACGTTTATCGAGCAGTGATTAGGTATATTGTGACGCCATGATAACGTGGAATAGCCGAGGCTCTGGACCACCCTCGGCCCAATGACTTTCAGCAGCGTAAAATACACGAGAAGATATTGCGCCACAGAGTCCGTCCACAGTGGCACGTGGGTCCGAATCCTTTAAGTATCAGTGTGCATTATTTCCCCGACGACATAGCGCTTGAAATGAAGGAGAAATTAGCGGAAATAAATGTTTGAAGTGCTGCTGTAGTCGTGGAATATTTTTTGGATGAACCTAGTGAAAAGATAAGTAATAAAATAGATGAAGGAATAAAATGAATAAAATAGTAGCTAGTTAACCCGTTCAGTCCGATGATACCCAGTTCATTTATTTATTTATTTATTGCCACTTCTAGGCTCCTTTATTCAACTTGGAAGAAATTACTGGAACTGGAAGACTTAAGTTTAGGTTTCAATGACTCTGCTGGTGTGGGCGTGGATGTGGCGGTGGGAGCAGGAAATGAATTATAAAAATACGCACGAGAGACACGAGTAATGCTGACAGCCGTCCCCGCAAGACACGAAAAATCTTGCAGGGGAGTGGAAGAGAAAATTACTTGTGGATCACCCGGTATATTTAGAAAAGTCGTCGCCGTAAATTACTAGCAAGTCTCTCTCTCTCTCTCTCTCTCTAAAAAAAAAAAAAGAAAAAAAAAAGAAAATGACTAACCCCCTCTAAATTTCACCCGAAGGTCAGAAGGAACTATCTCCGTATTGGTTGAGATTTGGGCCTCTCTCTCTCTCTCTCTCTCTCTCTCTCTCTCTCTCTCTCTCTCTCTCTCTCTCTCTCTCTCTCTCTCTCTCTCTCTCAATTCAAAGTCAGTCCTAATATCGCCTGGAGTTAGTGCATCAAGTCCCGAGACACATTATATATATGGCCGAGTTGGTGAGAGGGGAAAGCCCACGCAATATATGGAAGGAGTGATAAGAAGGGGAGAGCCGCGTAAAATGTGAGAGGGGAAGGGGAGAGGGGAGATGGAAAAGGGGGAGAGGAGAGGAGGGGAGGGAAGGGTGTTTTGAGAAGAGAACGAGGGATTACGCAGGAAAACCAAGGACATCTTTCTACCCATTGGTGTATCGAAGGCTCTTAAAGGTAGACTGCGACCTACATATCTGTTTTGGAGTTACTGATAAGGACAGTAGTCAGAGTCTCTCCTCACCCACCAGATATTAGATAGTAAAGAAGGAAGAGGAAGGAGGCGGGAGGGGGTGAGATGGGATGGGAGGAAAAGAAAGGGGAGTGAGAATTATTGAAGAGTAGGAAGAGGGAAGGGAAGCGATGGGAATGGGAGGGAAGAGGTGAAATGGAAAGGGAGGAGAGGAGAGGAGAGAAAAGGTGAGGGGAAAGATAAATGATTGAACAATAAAGGAAGTGAGGGGAGTGAAGGCTGAAGGGAGGAAATAGGTGAGATAGGAGGGAATGGGAGAGAAAAAATAATGATTGATTAATTGAAGGGTAAGGGGAAGTAGGGGACGAGGAGGGGAGGGGGAGAGGAATGAGGGCGTGAGATAGGAGGAAAGGGTAAGGGAAATGACTGATTGAGGAGCGGATAGATGAAAAGTGAAAGAGAGTGAGAGAGAGGTAAGAAAAATGAGTTCAGGAGAGGAAACAGTAAATATAATAAGGCTCACGGGCCAGCATTCCCGAGCCGTGTCACAAAACGAGTCTGCCTGAGTGAGGTTGGCACAGCAGGTAAAAAAGACTGTAAAATACCAGGTTTATTAATGCCAGGTAGTAGTAAATTCCAGGTACACCAGATTATTGCAAGGGTATGATAGTGACATGAGAGAGGTAGAGTAGCGGCGTTTTTGGTAGTAGTAGTAGTAGTAGTAGTAGTAATAGAATTAGTATTGCTATTGTTATTATTTTTTTTATTATTGTGGGTCTGGAAGAAGTACCCAGCATATGACAATGAAGATGATATCACTCATGTATGAAGGGAAAGTGGCTGAATCCCAAGAAGAGATTCTATTACGAGAGCGAAGTGAAGTACAGTCGCCGTCAAAAGTCGTGTCCCCTTTCTTGCTTTTCTCTCCATGGACTTTGAAAACCATTGTGGTGGACTTGCAGCAAAGGACGCGTACGACACCGATCTTAGGCCAAATGAGGTCATTAGTGTCGGTGGCTGCGGATTCACCACCCTGATTTTCAAAGTGCGTGGAGAGGATAGCAGGATAGGGAACATGACTTTTGGTGCCGGCTGTACAATGTAAAAGTAGATGGATTTTTTTTGTGTGTAGACAGTTCGGTATTAGTAGTGAAGTGAAACAAGCGTTCAAATCCTTCATGATTTTTAAATATATAAATGAAAGTGGTTATGAAATAGGTTGAAGGAAGAGTTTCAGAGACAGAAATGAAACTACAATCCTCTCACCTTAAGTTGGCCTAGATTTTCGTCCTTTTGCAGTAGCACAGTAAGGCAATACTGTGGCACTACATCCATTCCACAGCACTTCTTCGTGACCAGCACCATAATTTAATCTTTATCTTTTGTTACATGTCAGCATTCAAAATGAAGAGATGGCGATTATAGGCCAAGTTGGAATAGAAAGAGTATAGTAATGAAAAGTGAGATGTTGAATGTTTTGTGAAATGTGGAATGTTTCAGATCTGATGCATGCAAATAATACTTCGGAGTTTGCAAATTCTGACTGGAGTATTAGCAGAATATTTCAAAGTTTTGCGAATATTTGCGAGCGCTGAGGTTCAAAGGTTAATAGCCTACTGATAAGAGTAAAACAATGGATGTCGAGAGATGACTCACTGTGCAATATGTTGGTGATTGCAAAGAGACTGTGCAGTGTTTTCGTGATTGCAAAGAGACTGTGCAATGTATTGGTGATTGCAGAGAGACTGTGCAGTGTGTTGGTGATTGCCTGCAAAAAGACGGTTTGCAATGTGTTGGTGATAGCAGAGAGTGTGCAGTGATTGGTGATTGCAGAAAGAGTGTGGAACGCGTTGGTGATTGCAAAAATGGTGTGCCGTTTGTTGGTAATTGCAGAGACAATGTGCAGCTTGTTGGTTATTGGAAAGAGACTGCGTGAAATGTGTTGATTGCAGGGACGGTGTGCAGTGTGTTAATAATTGCAAAGCGACTGTGCAGCGTATTATGATTGTAGACAAAGTACAATGAGCTGGTGATAGCAAACAAGTATGCAGTCCTTCGGTGATTGCAAAAACATGTGTAGTTTGTTGGTGATCGCAAAGAGACTAGAAATGGTGGGAGAGCTTAAGCCCTTCAGTTCGATGATGTATTTACAATTTGATCCGGATAAAGGGAGATCTGTTGTTGTGGTGGCCATAATATAGGTCATAATCAACCCCTCGATTTTGAAAGGTCTCTCGAGCTAAATAAATTCGTTTGGAGATACAGAATAAAAAGAAAAATGCCTAGTAGTGAAAATGTAAGTATTTGAATACAGGGATAGAATAGGAAATTACTGAGTAAAGGAAATGAGTATAGTTCTTTCACCTTACGTTGGCCCAGATTTTCGTCCTTTCGCAGCTTATTTCACGTACCTCAGTGGCAGAAAAGGACAATGCTATGGCTCTACATCCTTTTCATAGAAAGTCTTCGTGATTAGCGTAATTTCTTAGTGTTAATCTAATGTTACAGCTCAGCATTCAAGATGGAGAGATGACAAAGTTATATCTGGTTAAGGGGAACAGTATATTAGAGTGACCCAAGAAAGTAAAGCGTGTGGTGCTATGGAGGGCTGGTCAGAGAACAGTGATGTGAGTATTGAAGCCGGAAGAGGACTGCGTGAAAGAGTGCTATAGTTCTTTTACCTTAAACTGGCTCAGATTTTCGCTCTTATGCTATTTTGCTCACACTCTACATCCTTTCCATAGCATTTGTTCGTGAATGGCATCATAATCTTAATTTATATTAATAATCCAGTTTATGAAATGAAAAGACAGTAATTTTAGGCCAAATTAAAGAGAACAGAGTATAGTACCCACTTTAACGTGTGTGTGTGTGTGTGTGTGTGTGTGTGTGTGTGTGTGTGTGTGTGTGTGTGTGTGTGTGTGTGTGTGTGTGTGAGAGAGAGAGAGAGAGAGAGAGAGAGAGAGAGAGAGAGAGAGAGAGATCATGAAGGGGATTAGTACAATGGGAATATTAAGCAATGTAGGAGGCGTTACGTAGGTTGGCTTGGATAAGAAGTGTAGGGATTTGTGAAGGATGTGGAATAAGGAAAGGTCTGGTGAACAAAGGGTAGAGATAATGGATGTGAATAAAAGGGTTGGTACATAGAGATGTTGTAGATTGTTAGATAAACAGGTAAATAAGCATATAGCAATGAATAATTCTATTAAAATGTGTCAGATCATAGATAGATGAACAGACGACCAGGTAAGCTGATACGTATACGTCAGATAATAAACCGAGTAAGAAAAATAGATATAAGTAGACTGAAATATGAATGTAACGCTTTTGTGATTTTATTTTTATATGAACTTTCCTTTTACAGTGAGGCACATGGAATGAATACATTAAACATAATTTCATTTCCATTGGCAGGGACGAAGAACAAGATAACAAAAACAACAGCCTCAAGAAAAAGAAGGCAAACATTAAGGACTGTAACAAACGTACAACGACAGTGGTGGCGGCGACAGTGAAGACGACGAACGTAAGTAGAAGATAAAATGCATGCCGTTTTTTCTCTTTCCTCTCTCCTTCGCTTCCATTACAGTGCCATGTTAGAACCTGAAAAGGGAAGATGATGGGGAGAACTATGTATGTACGTATGTATTTATTTATGAATGTATGTATGTGTGTATGTTTATGTATGTATGCACGACGTTCTTATGTATGTATTGCAGCGGTCATGATCGTTTCTCTCTCGTCTGTCTACCATATACGTCCAGTTTTTATTTTAATGTTCATGAGGGCGGGATTGAACCCAAGTTATCCCCTTCAGTCCGATGATATATTTTAATTTTATTCCTGCTACCTGTGAGCGATTTTATTCAGCTTCGGATAGACTTTTCGAACTGGAGGGGGTACATATGGCCTTCGTTAACCCCTTCACTGCTAGAGGTGTGTCGTAAGATGATAAAAATTGTTAAGACTGTTAGCAAGAAAACAACAGGAAATGCGCCATCGGACTGAAGGGATTAGGCAGACCAGTAGAGGCACACGCAACCGACCCGACTACAGGAGGCTTCAGAAGGAGAGGCAAGGACTCGTCGGCGGATAAGGGAGCTCCCTAGTACCTATTCCTTAGCGATTTATTTTTGGATACGGCTGGCTGATATCGTTTTGTATGTTATATATGCAGAGTTTGGCAATATTACAATGGTTTAAACGGTACAGAAGAGGACGGTAAGATGTAATAAGCAGAATAAATCGCATAGGAAGAGGTGTTAGGGAGCATCTTAACCGACGAGAGCCAAGAAGCGTGTATAAACTGTGATGCTATTTTTTTTAATTTTTTTTACTTGGCTATTTCTGTTTTTCTTCTTTCACTGGCTTCCCATGCTGAGTCCTTGTGGTTTTTCGTGTTTTTTATTTTTCCATTTGCTGTTTGGAATGGTGTAGAAATAACGTTGATCGTAATGGTAATAATAGGAATAAGAATCTTTTTTGTCATCTCTGGATTTTTTTTTTTTTTACAAGGTGAAAATGGTGGCATATTGTTCGTCCTGGCAAAGAAAAGGTAAAGAGAGACTGCAATTCCTGCACCACGTGAGGTCCTTGTTGAAAGAGAGAGAGAGAGAGAGAGAGAGAGAGAGAGAGAGAGAGAGAGAGAGAGAGACGAAACTGAAAATGGGCTTCGTAGTGAAGGGATTAGAGAAAGTATTGAAGTAAATCCAGCACATTTAACCTTTTTGAAATTGCTGGAGAAATAACCTGATTTGAGGACTGTCATGGTCCTTCACAACATGTTTCTGCAGCCTGCTAACTCTCTTCCCTCCATCATTTTTTTTTTTTTCGCCTTTCTCTCCCTTTTTTCCCCCTCACCCTTCCTTTGCTCCCGCCTCCCAACTTTTCCCATTCATCCATATTTTCCCCCCTGCCCATCCCTCTTCCCTTAGCCTTCTCTTTATCCTCTCCCCCCATCCTTTCCTCTCCCTCCCTCCCTCCATTTTCTTCCTTTTTCCCCCTTCCTCTCTTTCGTTCTTAGTTGCACGACTCCTACTCTCCTATTTCTTCAACCCATATTTCACCTTAGACATTCTCTTCGCCTTCCTCCGTCTTCTTTCTTAGTTTTTCTTCTCTTACTCTGATTTTCCTGCCTTGTCTTGTGAAGGTGGTGTGACGTTGAAAACTGATTAATTAATAAAAGGTTTTTGGCAGAGTAAAGCAAAGATCGGTGTAGTCTAATAACAAGAAAAAAGGTTAAACACACACACACACACACACACACACACACACACACACACACACACATGTACGTCAGAATTACAGTCATGATGATGAACGAGGCATGTCATTGTGCATCGCTTCTTGGAATAAAGTGGTGGCGGGGTGCCTTGTGTCCTGTCCACGCCGTTGAGGAAGTGGGCTAGACAGATCACACTGAGTCTCCTGTTGCAGTGAGGGTAGTGGTGGAGTGTCTGTACTGTATGTCTGCATCCCACCTACGCTACACAAAACTTCGCCTAATATTTACCCACAAATGGCGCCCGTTGGAATGATGCGTTAGGGAGGAAAGTGATGGACATGCTGTAGATGTGAAAGGAATTGTAGACGAACTAATTTTTGCCCTTGATTGTACTTTATTTTTTTTTTTTTTTACACACACAATCCTCGGTCTTCTCTCCTCCTCATCCTCGTCTCAGGTCCGTCTCAGTATTGCACACATCATTTTTCCGTGGCAGCATCCAGTCATCCGGTGTTGAAACCTAGCGACACGGGGCGCCAGAAATATTGAGAAACGCCAAGGAAAGTAACTCCCATCGTGGAATAATTCAGAGATAGATTTCTCGATCGGGGGGAGTGAGTTGCCTTGTTCACCTGTTGTCAGTATGAATGTTCTGTAGTATTTATATTCATCTTTGTTAGTAGTAGTAGTAGTAGTAGTATTTTTCAGTTTTTTTTTTTTTCTATAGCTTATATTAGTGTTCCTTTCATATTTTTGTGGATTAATCTTTTTCTAGTCTTTATATATTTGTTTATTTATTTATGTTGCCGTGATGTTCAGCATTTTGTATTAATCTTTTGTAGTTTTTATCCATTGTTTATGTAGTTTTAATGGAATGATCTTTTGTAGTCGATGAACATGCTTTGGAGTTATTGTGAATTTTCTGTAGTTTTTTTTACTCATTTATCGTATTTATGTTTTTTGTGGATTCCATCGTTATCAGTTATATAAATATTTACTACTGTTTCTTATTAGCAATCGTCTGTGAAATTTGTAAAATACTTTCTCTTTTTAGCCACAGTCGTCTGCTTTCCATTTTTTTTTTTTTTTGTGTGTGTGTATATATATTTTCTTCATTTTGTAGCTTTTTTCAGTTTGTATATTCTCTTCATACGGTTTTTTATTCATTCCCCATTTCCATCAGTTTTCATTTTCACTTCGCTCCCTTTAATTTCTATCTTCACTTCGCTCCATGCATTCACTTCCTTTTTTTTTTTTTTTTTTAGTTTGTATGATCTGTTCACATGTTTTCTTATTCCTTCCTCTTTTCCCACATTTTTTTTTTCTTTTTATTCTCACTTCGCTCCTTCAGTTTCCATCTTCCATTCTCTCCTGGCTTTCATCTCCGGCTGCATTAGTCATATCCAGCCCTTACAATTTCTCATGTATTTTCTTCAGGGTTTCTGCTGCGTGTGTGTGGGTGTGTTCCCTGAAAATTTAAAGTGTGCAGTCTTCGCTGTTATGCATTGGAGTTTCAGGGTTGGTTTATATCCTTTTTCTCTGTTCTGTATTTCGGACCATTTATTCTGAACGTTGGTCTTTTTCTAAATCCTCTGTAGTTAGTCTTTCTCATCCCATCACCCTCTTCCTGTTCGTTGAAAATCTTAAGTGTGTAGTTTCCACGTTTAAATGGTGGAGGTTTAAAGTTCGCTATTTATCGTGTATTTGGTACCTCTCTCTCTCTCTCTCTCTCTCTCTCTCTCTCTCTCTCTCTCTCTCTCTCTCTCTCTCTCTCTCATAGCTTGTTCCTCTGTCGATGTGACTTAATGCCAGCAGTTGGGTGGTTCGATCCCTGGACATACCAAGAACCCCTTGGGTCGGGTCTCTTTCCCCAGCATCGTGTACTGAAATAGGGACTTGGATTTCTAAAAGGATGGTTGCTTGTCGTGATGTAGTGAAGGATTTGTTGGTTATTTTCTCTTCAGTTTCTCTTTTATTCAGTTGCGATTGTCCCCCGTCCGCAAAATACTGCCCGAAAATGTTGTGTATAATCCCATTACTTCTTCCTTCTACTAAAACTATCTTCCTCATCATCTAATACTTCCTCTGTCCCCCTCCTTCATTCCGACTTGTTAGCAAGTTTTACAGAATTCTTAAGTGTTTTCCCATTGATTTGAGATGGGTACAGTACTTCACGCATGTTCTGTTGACCAAATCCGACCTTCTTTTCTGTTTCGCCCAGTTTATTCCCTCTCACGTAGGTCTTCTCCTGTTGTATCTTCTCACCTCCCACGACATGGAGAGAGAGAGAGAGAGAGAGAGAGAGAGAGAGAGAGAGAGAGAGAGAGAACATTCATCTCCACGACATTTGTTAAGTATGTCACCGCCAGTCAGAGCAGGAGTGAAACAACAAAAACAACATATTTTTCCCTCGACATGTCTTAACGTCACTGCCTATCAAATAAGAGTGAGTGAGTGAGTATCATCCCCTCGACATTCATACGTACATCCCCGCCAATCAAGATGAGATAAAAACATCGTTAATTTTCCACAACATGTCTTAAACACGTCCTCGCCGGTCAGTTCCACATACGTCGCATGCCAGTCACACAACGTCACAAGGGTAACACATGCTGGTAATCTGTGTGTATCTTGTGGGAGGCATGATGGGTGAGTCACAGGCAGCCCCATAGAGATAATGCTGATAGTAGATTCCTGATAAAGAATGCATTGGAGAGTGGAAGTATCATCATCATCATCATGATCATAATCATCATCGTCGTCGTCGTCTTCATTTTAAGGTGTTGCAGAATTATTGTCGTCATGCAGTAAATGGGGCGATTTTGTCAATTAAGGAGATAATCATGGTATCAAAGTATTATAAGGTATTTTCGTGTACTTAGTAAGACATGATATTCTTGTCAAAGCCAAATACTTTTATTCAGCTGACATTTAATCCTAATATTCTGTGGATTTAAAATAATCCCGATTAAACGCGTTTGATGCTATGAATAAACTGTTGTCATTTCAGGGTTTCAGAGTCAGACTATTTCAATCAGCCCATCATATCGTGGCTGTGGAATGACTGAAGTACTGTGTTCACGCTAACAATAGACAGGTTTGTTCATCAGGGAGAAATGCTTGTACTATGGCTATTAATTTTAACACTGCATTTTTAATTGTTTACCGTATCTCACATGCCCATCCAAGCCCATGTTTCCTATTTCTCTGTCTGTCTCTCTCTCTCTCTCTCTCTCTCTCTCTCTCTCTCTCTCTCTCTCTCTCTGCACACACACACACACACACACACACACACATCAGTATCACCGCCACCAGCAGTAACACCACTCAATCCCACATCATACCAGTCTCCGCCACGTCCCTATTTGTTTACCCCGATCAGCTGATTTCCTAGAAGCAGACCACGTGATCTCAGAAATGTGCTATTGTTTCTCGATTGATGTAAAATATGCAGACTATATTGTTTCTGTGGTGTTCTAAAATGCCTTGATATGCACTGTAATGCTTCGATGATATACTAAAACGTTTTTGTCATGGACTGAAATGATTTGTTGGTGCTTTGGAGTGCTTTTACAATACGTAAATATGTTTTGAAGCATTTTGATAGTGCCGTTGAATATTCTGTTTTGCACTGAAACGTATTGATGATTGTGTGTGTGTGTGTGTGTGTGTGTGTGTGTGTGTTTTATGCACTAGAATGTATTGATAATGTATGTAACTGTTTAATTTTATGATGCAACATTTTGAGCGAGCTTTGAAACGTACTGTTATGCGACGAAACTTTTAGATTTTTCTCTGATATTTTTGATCATATTGTGATAACGCATGTGACACAAAAACGTATGGCCCGGCCTGCACTATAGGTGCAGGAAATCTACGAACGAACGAACGAACGAACGACACAAAAACGTTATAAGGAGCGTCATACATATTTATTGTTATACAGAAATTTCTTAATGAATTCTGAAGTAATTGATGGTGCACTAAGATTTTAATGAAGCGTTGGAGTTCTGTATGATTCTTTTTATCACTGTTATTATTATTATTATTATTATTATTATTATTATAATTATTATTATTATTATTATTATTGTAGTCAGTATTATTATTATTAACAATTCCACATTCTGTGAAGTTATACCACCAGACGATCTCATATGAAGGCTTTATTGGTGCAGTGAATCGCTTAGTAGGACAGCGACACATCAATTTGCATACTGAAATGTTCAATATAAACGAATTAAGACCGGACGGAGACAGGGGCAGTCATGTAGAAATACAAACAGAAAAACACAAACAGACGGACAATCATGACACAGGCAGGGAGACAGATGGATTGACAGAGACAGATGGAGAAATACAGATATACCGAGACATGCATGCAGACAAATATATAACATACCTGGTTCTGTATATATAAATAGAGGCATGCATAGAGAGAGAGAGAGAGAGAGAGAGAGAGAGAGAGGAGGGGGGAGGGGGGGATTATAGGCTGATGGTCAGGTTGCACATATACTGATTGGCGGGTTGTTTATCAGTTGGTGGGGTAAATAGGCTCTGATTGAGGCTGACTGGTTCAATGAGTGAGTGCCACGGTTTTCATTTGGTGTGTGTGTGTGTGTGTGTGTGTGTGTGTGTGTGTGTGTGAGAGAGAGAGAGAGAGAGAGAGAGAGAGATAGGTGAGGAGGGGAGAGAAAAATAAAAGAGGTGGTTGGTTATTATTATCAGTTTCATCACCGTCATCATCATCGTCATCATCATCATCATCATTGCCTGATGATGATGATGGTAAGGAAGTGTTTATTTTATTTGATTAAATCGATCATTACCTCGGCCAACGAAGTTGGAGGAGTTAATGTATTCACTCTGTTAGTCTGGTTGTTTGTTTGTCCACACCATATCTCCAAAAGTTCTCAATGAATTTAATGAAATTTTGTGGAGTGGCCCATGAGCCAAGAAAGAATTGATTAAATTTGGGGGCAGATCCGGATCGGGATCCTATGTATCCCGCACAATATCTCCAAAATTTCTCAATGGATTTCAATAAAATTTTGTGGAAGAGTCTGCCATTGGTCAAGGAATAATTGATTATATTTGGGGGCAGATGTGGATCCTATGTATTCCACACAATAAATCCACGGATCCGGGTCTGGATCCTTTTTAATGACAATGACATTGGCGGAGGTATGCCCTGAGTGCTTTCTAGTTGTTTTTGCAATGTTGCATGGAGTGAGGCAATGTTGTTCCTGTATCCTTAACCTCTTAATTTTATTCACCTACTCTTTCCTCTGTTCTTGTCATCCCGAGACATATTCGTTCACTTTAGGATAAACCTTTGGAAGGTGAGGAATTGGAAATAACTTTATTTAATTTTTGCACTAATAGGTGTCTCCTCCAAGTTGAATTTAGTCATGAAGAAGTAGCAAGAATAAAGTAAGAAAAAAAAATCACTGAATTGATGGGAAAGTTGAATCCGATTATTAAAAAATAAACAATATAAATAAAAAAAAAAATCTTAGAGGTTAACCATGTAGCCACTGTAGACGAATTATTGTATTTTATTTAGGCTATGATCAGACGATTATGTTCAGCTGAAAGAAAATATTGGTCAAAAGCTATAAACTCTATTCACACTTAATGTAAATATTTAGTTGATGGATTACTGATGTTATCTTTATTAATATTTTCTCTCGGGAAGCACTTATCGGCATTCGTAGTGCTTGTGTATGAGAGTAAAGATATCCTTTAACACCCATTATCACCAGGAACAAGATCGTATTGCTTGAGTGTTCATATCTGGCAGGGAGCTTCTTCATCGTATCATCAGCCTCTTCGTGCCTGACTTACTGTCACGTGGGAGGCACCGTCGTCAGTTAACAACGTTGTGGAGCTTGTGTGTACGAATGAGAGAGAGAGAGAGAGAGAGAGGAGCCACTATCATCCTTGTAATCACTGTCAAATCGGATTGCACCACTGTGACGTCAGTAAACACATTTTGTGAAAGGGAGAATGTTAATACGTAATGTCTCTCTCTCTCTCTCTCTCTCTCTCTCTCTCTCTCTCTCTCTCTCTCTCTCACACACCTTTCCCTTCCCTTCCGCTTCCCCCTTTCCCTTCCCCTACCCCTTCCCCCTTCCCCTTCCCCCTTCCCCTTCCCCCTTCCCCTTCCCTTTCCCCTTCCCCTTCCCTTCCTCTTCTTTCTTCATGTACTTGCTACCCTTGTTTTCCTTCTCTTCCCTCACCCCTCCTCTCTTCTCTTCTTCTCTTATTTGTTCTCTCTCCCTATGTCCTCCCCTTCCAGCCTTGCTCTCTCTCTCTTCCGCTACATTCCTGTACAGAAAACTGAAGAATTTTATCTTTTCTCTGCTGTCTCCTCCCTTTATTTTATTATTTGTCTCGTTTTATTAACTTTCTTGCATTTTTGGTACTTGTTTTTTTTTTCTTGATATTATGTTTTTGCTTTCTTTCTTCTTCGTTTTCATCTTGTTCTTAGTCTCTCTCCTCCTCCCTCCTCCTCCTCCTCCCTCTCTCTCTCTCTCTCTCTCTCTCTCTCTCTTTTGTTCATTAATTTTTTGTTTCACTTTTGAGGTCGAATGAAATATTATACAGTACTTAATAAAAAAAAAATAACTTCACTTTAACTTTCCATGCGCAAAAACGGGAAGGTACACCTGTAGTTAATTGGGGTCTCTAATTAATGTAAACCGGAAGGGAGCACAGGTGAGTAGAGATCAGAAGGATAATATAAGTGAACTGAATCTATCTATTTGTGTGTGTGTGTCTGTGTCTGTGTCTGTGTGTGTGTGTGTGTGTGTGTGTGTGTGTTTCTTGCATCATCAGCTTGTATTTTCGTAACTTAATTTTCATTGTTTCATTGTGCAATAAATTATACCAATGAAGAAGCAAAAATGGCAGATATTAAGTTGTTATTTGCTTGGTTTGATATTGTAAAGAGTATATGACAGTGAGGTGTGAGATTGACCAGGAGAGGGTACTCGTATTAGCCAAAGGTGGGTGGAAGAAGGAGAGGAAGACCGAGAATGAGGCAGAGAGATAAGGTGAGAGAGTGTGCCATGTTAGTTAGGGTGGTGTGTCGTGAGAAAAGTTGTTAATGAGTAGGGACAGAAATGCCTGGAGGTGATTTTGTCGAGGTCACCCCTCAGGAGATGCAAATTTAGGAGAGAGAGAGAGAGAGAGAGAGTTGGAGTAACGTGATGCAATGAAAAAAAAAATATGTACTCAAATTAAATGAAATACAGTATTTAACATTCACGTAAAAGGCATACAAGAATCGTGGGTATCAACAACAGCTCAAGTCCTGCGCACACACACACACACACACACACACACACACACACACACACACACACACACACACACACACACACACACCTGATTCACGTCACTTACCCAGCCACCCTCTTTCTCACCGCCTTCCCTCCTCATAATCGCTCACTCCCCTTCCTTTTACTCTGATCCCCTTCATTCCCTCTTCATCATATACCCTCCCCTCCCCGTCTCATTTTTCCCTCCCCTCCTTCCCCACTTGTCTAGTTGTTTTTGTTCTCATTGGCTATTCCCTTTAAGCTATTTAGGCATACTCTTTAGTACGAATAGATGTACCGTATGCATGACTCGCCACACAGTATGACCCATTGTACCATATGCCGCTGTATGATCGTTGTTTGCATGACCAGGTTCCATAAGCATGCCTTTCAAATGATTGCATGGCACCGTACCGTATGCATAACACTCCACTGTATGCATAACCTATTTTACTGTATGCATGGCCCCACTGTACTTATGCACGCCCCTGAGTACGGTGTACATAATATACTGTATCGTATGCTTGACTCTACCGTATGCATAGTGCGGTGTACGGAATGAATGACCATTTGTACTGTATGCCTAACTCATTATACTATACCGTATACATGACCAAATTATTCCCTCCCCACGAGAATGTATATGATATTAGAGCACACTTTCTGGTTTTGCATAACAACTTTGAAAATACAGGCAATTTCTCGTTCCAAAAGTTATAATTATATTTGAGGCACAGGAATTTTTTGTGTGAATAAAGTTTTAACTGGCCCATTAGTTGTTCTTCGATTAATTTATTCACTTGTTTGTAGTCTTTAGATGTTGCTGTTGAGTAAACCCGGTCTGTCTGGCCGAGCAGGCCAGTCATCCACAGGCAAGCAATCGCCATTACTGAGCCGTCCACTGCAGTGGACCGATGTTTCCTTGTGGTAGAGAACACCATGCCAAATCGAGGCACAGGGAAGAGTGTCGAGGTTTGTTTTCCGAATGGACGCCGCATTTGCGTCTCACCACCAGGTTAGCAGGGGCACCTTAGTAGGTTTCACATCACCCCGTTATTTGATTATACAGTATGGATACGACCTAGCATTGTAAATGGTTTCCCAGGGTACAGGAAACCATTAGGCATGTCACTCAGTGTAGAGCCAGCTTAAATGGAAAGAAGAGTAATAAAAAGCCAAAGGATGGATGAGAGAAATAGGACGAGAGGAGGGCAGGCAGAAAAAGTATGATAAAGGAAGATGTAGGTAGCTTTAATTCAAATAAGTTGATGATAGTCGCCACCCTCTGCCACCAATAGATATTTGTTGACTATGCAAAGTTTTATTTTTTCTTTTAATAGGGTCGTCCATTTCGTTGTCCTATCGTTTTATTTCAGTCATTATCAGGCTTTTTTTTTTTTTTTTTTTTTTTTTTTTGAGTGAACTTTTGTTTTTCTCCAACTTGGCATTACTACATTGCGTGTGTGTGTGTGTGTGTGTGTGCGTGTGCGTGTGTGTGTGTGTGTGTGTGTGTGTGTGTGTGTGTGTGTGTGTGTGTGTGAGAGAGAGAGAGAGGGAGAGAGAGGAGTCAAACATAATCATATCCTGATCCCACGTTTCAACTATTTTCCCACACACACACAACGTCATTCATTCACAAATACACTTCCCCTGTCTACGTCACCCATCCACCCGCTTATCTCTCTCCCCCTCCCTCCCAGATTCAGTCGCCCCACCCATCCCCTTATCTGTTCTCTCCATCCCTCCCAGATTCATTCAGGAGACTCCGGAACACCTTTTCCTTAGTGGTTTATTTTACATATTACACCCTGAGGTACAGTATTCTCGTAGGGATATAAAGCATTTTAACCATTCATTCCTCAGTTGTTTATTTTGTGCATTGCAGCTGATGCAGAGTGTGTCTAGGTTCACACACACACACACACACACACACACGCACGCACGGACGGACACACACACACACACACACACACACACACACACACACACACACACACACACACACACACACACACACACACACACACACACACACGGTCCGGGGTTCTTATCAGCGTTATCTGTGTAGCGAATCTGTTGATATTTTGAACTATTGCATCATTGGACAATCTAGGGAATATTTCTTGTTTTATCCCTCTCTCTCTGACACGGATTCTCATTCTCCCACTCCCAGACCTGATTCTCTCTCTCTCTCTCTCTCTCTTTCGTGGTAACGCGTTTGGGACATGCCGCACAAGTGAGACTCTTTCTCATCTCCTACAGACATGATTGGCGATAACTTGTTTAAGACATGCTATGAGGTCTCTCTCTCTCTCTCTCTCTCTCTCTCTCTCTCTCTCTCTCTCTTTCAGAGTCTTCAGTGGAAGAAGAAACCGTCAACAAACTTACGCAAAATCAAATGCTTATTACTCTTATTTACTTTCTCCTCGCTGACTCAAGACGATTTTATTCAGCTTAGGCGCCTCGGCCTGAAGTGGTTGTATATAGATTTTACTAACCCCATCAACGCTTCAGCTGAATAAAACCGTCTGATGGAAGAATAACGTGGACAAAAGGGGGAGAGAGAGAGAGAGAGAGAGAGAGAGAGGGGGGGGGTAAAGGGAATATACAGGAAAGGTAGACAAGAAAGAATAAGCATGGGGAACAGAGGAGTAGCAGACAGAAGCGAAGAAGAGAGAACAGAGAGAGGTAGAAGAGTGAAAGAGAAGGATGATAGAAGAAGGAGACGGAAGGAAGAGAAGGGAAAAGAAAAAGAAGAAATGAATGAAGGATTAGAGAGAGAGAGAGAGAGAGAGAGAGAGAGAGAATACAAAAGTAGAGAAATGCAAGAGAGGATGAGAAGGAAGGGAGGAAGGAAGGGGAGAAACGTAAGGTGAGAGAGGGGAGAGAAATTCTGAGAAAGGATGAAACAATAAAGGACGGGAGGAGGGGAAGGAAGGATAGGAGGATGATTGAATGTGATGGAGAAGGAAGAGGAAGGAATGAGGAAGGGGAGGAGAGGAAGGAAGGAATGTGAGAGGATGAGAAGAAGGAAGGTAAGAGGATGAAATGGAGGAGGAGGGACAAGTCAGGGAAAGAAAGTAAGGAGAGGAGGAGGAACAGTAGAAATAGAAGAGGGAATGGGAAGTGAAGGAGGACGTGAAGGAAGTAAGGAAGCGTGGAAATGACGTAAAATGAATGACGTAGAAGTGTAGGAGGAGTAACATTAACCCCTTCAGTCCGAGTATGTAGTTTTTTTCATTGCCTTCTCCAGACTTTTTTATTTTTTTATTATTATTATTATTATTATTATTTTTTGAGTCCAGAAGACCTCTAATGATGAGTTAATTCTAATCGTCGGGATCATCTTTGAGTTCCATTCCACCCAGACGATTTTATTCAGCTGCGTTTGAGTGTAGGGACCTGGGAGTGTTAATACCGATACCCTTAACCCCCCCTCTCATGACCGGGAGGATTCTAGTGTTCCATTGCATCTGCCACCAGACGATTTTATTCAGCTGAGAGTGAGCCATTGAAACCTGAGAATGCAAAGGCAGACCATCTTCAACCCTTCCCGTTCGAAAAGACACTCCGAAGCTGATTTTTTTTTTTTTTTTTTTTTTTCGGAGGAATAGAAGACGAAAAAACAAATTAAAAAAAAATCCTTACACCAAATTGCAGGTGCCCCCCATAAATAAGATTAGAGGTAGGGGAATAGACTATATACTTTGTTCACTTTAACTTGGCCTAAAACTGCCATCTTTCCATCTTAAGTGCTGAACTGTAACAACAGATTAACACTAGAACACGGTGTTAGTCACGAAGAAGTGCCGTGGAAAGAATACAGCTTAGCATTGTCTTCTTCTGACACTGAGCTATGGGAAATAGGATGCCAAAGGACGAAAATCTGGACCAGGGTAAAGTGAATGAACAGAAAAATTATTATCCCACTGAAGAGGTTAAGGTCTATGCTGAAGAAAATCGTCTGGTGTTTGAGTGATAAAAAAAAATAGACATCATAGCCATTTTTTAAAATATGATTTTAATAATATCTGGGATGTGAGCTGGGGAGAGGGCAGAGAAGGGCGGAGAACAGGGCGACATGGAGGCGATTTGTTTGTGGCCACCCTTTACGGGTTTAAGGCGTCTGACAACAGATAAATAGATAGAATTTAACTTCTACTGAAGACACGTGTTTTTTTCAGACAGACGCCGTAATATTTTGTTCAACTGAATGAAAAACTTTGGTGTTTTGTTCACTTGGGTGTTTTTCATGAGAATTTCATCACTTGTTTTTGCTCATCATCATCATCATCATCATCATCATCATCATCATCATCATCATCATTATTATTGCCATCGTAACCACCACCACCGCCACCACCACCGCAATCATCATCATCATCATCATCATCATTTTTTCTTCTACCTGAGGACATTTCTTACTTGTCAAAGGATACATTAACTCTTTTAGTCCAAGCCCCCCCCCCCCTTTTTTTTTAGCTGTCGAAAATGGAGAGGCAACGAAAATATAATAAATATCATCGTGGTGAAAGTGTTAAAGGATTTTTTTTTTTTTTTTTTTTTTTTTGAGGGAGTTAATTTCTGAGCTTAAGCCCCTGAATCCGAATATTATTATTTTCTGTGCTCTTTTCACGTTAACTTGATCCAGATATTTGCCCTTTTGCAGATCATCTTACGCAGCTGAGTGACAGGAAGACCAATACTGCAGCTCTACTTTCTTTATGTACCACTTCTTCGTGATTAGCATCATATTCTAGTGTTAGTCCATTGCAAAGACTCAGGTATTCAAGATTGAGAGACGGCGATTTTAGGCCAAGTTAGAGTGAAAAGAGTATAGTTTGATTTTGCTGCTGCTACTACCTGGCTATTATATTCAGCTTAAGAAAGGCCTGTAGTGGTAGCAGTAGCAGAAATAATAGTAGTAGTAGTAGCATTATTATTAGTAGTAGTAGTAGTAGCAGCAGCAGAGGCAGCAGCAGCAGCAGCAGCAGCAGCAGCAGCAGCAGCAGCAGCAGCAGCAGCAGCAACCCCAGGTTCGTCTGAAACATGAACCTGGTGTACTGTAGAAAGAAGTTGCACTCCTTCTGCAGCCCACCATCCTCCTTTTGGGGGACAGGGAAGGGGATTTATATAACCAGGTGGCTCCCCCCCCCTCAATCATAGCGATGCCACCGCGTGAAGGCGTCCTTCACCAGGACCAAGGGCCTGGTGTACTGAAGAGATTAATACGGGCTGTTAACCCCTCCAGTACGAAGAGTCTATCTCAGACTGAATAAAATCGTCTGAAGTTGGCAAGAATAAAAGAAAAAATCCCCGTGCTCACAGGGTTAAGTGGTTAGCATTAACACTTTCATTACGAGTACGCCGTATGTTTAGTTTATTCATGCAACCTTCAGACAGTTTTATTCACCTTAGTAAAACCCTCTTTCCCTTCCGACACGTTTGAACATAATACCGAAACTGCATGACGAGAATGGATTTGCACACGATAATATTTCCCAAACGTTTCATCCTTCGTGTTATATGCACCTTCTTGGTCCAAATCTTCTCCAGCGCTTCTTATCGGTAATCTGGCGCCGGGAGAGAGAGCGGGGGTGAAAATGGAGATAGCAGAGAGAGGCGGGGCGATCGGTTGAGAGGAGAGGGGGAGAGAGGGAGGTGAATGAAACGCTGGGGGAGGGGGGGGAAGGAACTGGAGGCAGAGAGAAAGAAGTATATGGAATGCAGAGGAGGGGAGACGTGACGATATATATTTATATCTATCTGTCTATCTCTGTCTGACAGTCCATCTGTCAATGTCTTCTGTCTATCTATAATGCAGATTAAGCACAGGAGAATTAAAACAAGATGCAGCAAGCCCTTTCATATATCTTTAGGCAGTGACAGAGGTAACTCCAAGACGTAGTAAATTAAGGTTCTTACTGTCTTTACTTTCATTTCTCCTGTGGTTAATTTGCATCTGTTTCTTCACTGTCAGTTGCATATGTATATAAACACACACACACACACACACACACACACACACACACACACACACACACACACACACACACACACACACACACACACACACACACACACGGAGAGAGATGAATTGATACATCTAGATAAATATTTTATTCTGTGTGTGTGTGTGTGTGTGTGTGTGTGTGAGAGAGAGAGAGAGAGAGAGAGAGAGAGAGAGAGAGAGAGATAATATGCGTGGGTGCAAGTCAGGAGAGAAGGGGAGTCTGAGTGGAGTGGGTCAGAGTGGGGGTGGAGAGAGAGAGAGGAAAGGGGGAGACACTTTTGAGGAAAGCGTTGGTGTGTCGGTGTAAGTGGGTATGGACACAGATAACAGGTGGGCAGCGGTATATAAAGGTGTGCTTTTAGATTTCTTGTCATTCTCCTTTCCGTACCCCACCGGAGAAGATCTTAATTCTTGCTTGGTCAATTCCTGCCAAATTGTCGACTGGATTTTCTTCGTGAAGGAAATATTTTTGCCACGGATTCATTTTTCCTGCCACATTTTCAGTTGTATTTCATATTACAAACTCTGCGACTACCACAAGCACAAATACCAAGACCCCAACAATAGCTACTGCGACGATCTAAACCACAGCTACTACAACCACTGCCAGAACTACCACCACAAACCCTACCAGTCTTTGCCAAGTCATCGAGGACATCCCCTTTCAACCACAAAATGGCAGGTAAGCAGAAGTACACCTGTTTGCACTTGACCTATTATACACCTTGACGCCTTTTATACTTTGATCTTGATGCTACCTGTGCAGGGTGATCCGTAAATAGCGCTCCTCTAGGAATTCACGTGGCAATATTTTAAGTGTTGCGGGGATGGCTCAATTGGCTGGTGTGGGCGTGAGTATGGCAGTGGGAGTAGGAAATGAAGAAGTGATGCGAGGTAGATACTGAAATGAATAAATGATGCGAAATAGATACAGAAATGAATGAATGATGCAAGGTAGGTACTGAAATGAAGATGTGATGCACGGTAGATACTGAAATGAAGATGTGATGCACGGTAGATACTGAAATGAAGATGTGATGCGCGGTAGATACTGAAATGAATAAATGATGCAGGGTAGATACTGAAATGAATGAATGATGCAGGGTAGATATTGATAACACCGAGCCGTCCCCACAAGACATGAGAAATCGCCTGGTGAAGAGGAAATGGAGCGTTATATATGGACTACCCTGGATATAGAAGGAAGGACCATCTCTAGTAAAATTCTTAGAGACTAGTTTTAATGCTGCTAGTATGGAAGATAGTCGCCTGGTGGTGTGGTGGTCAGGGCGCCCGGTTGAAGTGAAAACCATATTTTAAGTGGTATTGTAGGCGACTTAGCTCCGTTTTTTTGGCGATTTATTGTGGTATTTACATCAAAACATTCCCTTGTAATACTATTGATGTCATTTTAATCTCGACATAATTTTAATCAGTAGCATAAAAGATAGAGATAGATAGATAGCATAAAAGAGGATATGAAGGTGCAATGTACAGACTAAATCGCCAGAGAAGAAGTGCAACGAAGCCTTCTGCCGCACTTGCAATACGACCCCTGGTTCGATCCCCCAAGAGGTGACAGGAGGTGATGCAATCCTGTCATGCCATCAAGGGGAGATAGGCTAGTCATTTACCTTTAATCATGCTATCCTAGACTTCCTAACCTAGCCTCGGATTCCTACGCTTAGAAGAGGGGAATGTGAGACTGACTTATTTTTATTTTTATTTACTATTTTTTTTTTTATATAGGTGTTCCTTCCAAAATTAATAAAATCGTCTGGTCGTAACAAGAATAAAGTTTTAAAAGACCTTCATGATGGTGGGAATATCCATCGATTTTCTGTACAGTGTGTGAAAAATTATGCAGAAATTAAAAACAAATTGTAACTTGACATTTTTCATTAAATCTCTCTCTCTCTCTCTCTCTCTCTCTCTCTCTCTCTCTCTCTCTCTCTCTCTCTCTCTCTCTCTCTCTCTCTCTCTCTCTCTCTCTCTCTCTCTCTCTCTCATCAAGACATTCTGTCTCACCTTATCTCTCCACCTGTTATTCTTTACACACCACATTGGAAGAATATCTCTCGGTTTCTTATATCTTATCTGCCTTCACTCCTGGCTGTGTAAATAAGTTACCGGTCTCTCTCTCTCTCTCTCTCTCTCTCTCTCTCTCTCTCTCTCTCTCTCTCTCTCTCTCTCTCTCTCTCAATAATAATCACTCCATCAATTTCGCCAACAGATCGAACCAACCTAGCCTTCAGGTTATCTCCAGCTCTCCTCTTCATTTTGTTCCTTGTTCTTCTCTTCGTCTCTCCGATCTCCGCAAATATCTTCGACATATTTTACGATCCAGAAGCGTCCGATACCAACTCCCGACCAACTTCAAGATCAGCAGTAACTCCTTCACGCGCCTCCTCCTCATCTTCACCCCCACCTTCGTCGACTCCACCTTCTTCGCAGTCAGAAGTCTCCCCAGGGCTACTCTCTTGCGGCCAGGAAACTCTTAAGAGCATAGAAGAGCAGATCGGAATCATTCTTGGACTGATCGACCACGCGAAGGGGGATTTTGTGAGTAACCAGTGTGCTGGTGTGCTGGTTTGGGTTCACTTCAGTACATGTTTAGTAGATGACGGTACCATACTTCACACACACACACACACACACACACACACACACACACACACACACACACACACACACCATAACAAGTACCCTATCATCTCTTATCTTTAATCTGTTTTCCTCCTTGATGAAGCCATCAATCTGCCAACCTCAGTCTCACTTATCTCTGTCACATTTATACTTCACTCAGGTATATTCTCTCTCTCTCTCTCTCTCTCTCTCTCTCTCTCTCTCTCTCTCTCTCTCTCTCTCTCTCTCTCAACACATTTACAAAGTCTCCAGTTTGTACTCCCTAGTAATTAGCTGTGTTTCCTTATCTCTGCTTTTGTTCTTTAGGTGTATTTGTTGTAGTTGTATCTTTTATATGGTCATAAACCCTTTAGTTATACTTATCGCAGTTTTTCATCCTAGTCTATACCCTTCAGTTTTGTTTCTTTCCATTTTACCTGTTTCTCAAATTAACACTTCAGTTGTACTTCTCGTAGTTTTTCATTGTTCCCTGATTTTAAGCACTTCTCACAGTTTTTCCACTTCTCCAAAGGCACGTCACTTAAATTTTTTCCCCACTTCTTAGTTGTAGTTCTCTTAGTTTTTACTGTTCCTTAATTTTCTATACCTTATTTCATAAATTACACTTCACATATTTTTCGCATTCTTCAAATGGACATCTGTATTTTTTTTTCCTCTAACTCATTTGCTCATCAACTCTCCGACAGATCCTGTCCACGTGCCACTGCCCTTTGAAAACCGCGATCACCTTCTTCAACAGCAGTGATGTACTCGAGGTCTGTGATGTTGATCAGTCCTGCAGTTCCCTTCCGCCACCCTTGCAGAGTTTCGAGGATAGCGATGTCTCCAAAGTTTCAGAGATTATATGGAGGAATATTTGGGGACTCCAAGAGGTGTTACTTGATCAGATTCTCTATTTGAGCGATACGTTTGTGTCGGACCTGAAGGAAATATTGGATGATCTGAATTTGCTCTTAGATCGCCTCCATCGTCATTCCTATGTATCCTTATCCAGTGATGCGACCGTAAGGGAATTCCTGCCAAAAATGCACACAAAAACCCAATCAGTATCATTGTGCAAGAGAGCTGTCAGTGCACTTTCGGAAAGCCAGAAAGGGCTGGTATACGTCAGAGATATTTTCAGAAATATAGCTCATTCGACAAAGGTTGAGAGGAAATGAGAGAGAAGAAGGAGACTTAGTTCCTTTGCTGCCACCGGATGAAGGAGCACTGCAAAGAAAAGAGAAGTATAAGCAGCTCAGAGAATGGATAGTCTCCACAGGACTGGTAGACGAGGTAGACATACTTGAAGAGGAGAACAAGCTAACTGTCAGAAGGACAATGAAAAGGAAGGGACAGAAACATGTGAAGGGAGGGAAGAGGAAGAATGAAGGAGGACATGGAAGAAAGGTGAGGCATGGAAGGAGGCAAAAGAGAGAGGACTAAAATTGTTGGGTGGCAAACGAGTACATTCAGGAAGGAGGAATGGGACAGAGTGAAGCTTTTCAGATAAGTCAGGATAAGATTGTGTGGATATTGTCTTCATATTGCCAAGAAGAGTATTAATTTAGAGTCTTGAGAGATGATACATACATAAATATAATAAATACTAACAGATAAATAGAAGGCACAGGATACAAGTTGACAGGTACTCTGACTATAGTTCCTCAGTTACTATTAGTTTAATTTCCATGTGCATAAATTACATATTTTTTTTGCAAAGAATTTTACATAGAATAAAGGTTTAAACCATTGTTAATGCCATGTACTCCAGTGGTTTCTAGTATTATCAGATTATTATTTTTTATATTTAATTTATATTTATTTATGTAGAGAAAGTGTTGTGAATTTTAGTTATTTGATAACTACTTATTCCATGCTTTAGCTATTAGTTGGTATATTAACATTATTCCGGACCATTGATGCGCTGGTACATCATTTGTTGGAGCGGTTTTTCATGGCTTAAATACAAGGCACAACAATTTCGTGAACACAGGCGACAAATAGTTTATTTTGTTGGAAACTCTTCCCCGGGCCAGGAACGGGGTAGAAAAGTTACACAAGGCTGGCCCGGATTAGTGTTAAGGTTGATTTATGTGTGTTATCTGAATCATTAATTTTTATTTATATACAGAGTTCCAATGGCTGTGAAGTACATTTTAAGTTTTATTTAATTCTGTTTTCATTTCATACTGTTACTATGATCAGGCTCAGTTATATATGCTGTCTAATTTTTGTATAAATAATATTTGCTTCATAATGTGTATAGTGATGAAATAAATATGTTGAAACCATTGTTAACTATTACTATTTCCAGATCCATTCATATATCAGATTTAGCTATGTATATTACTAACTGTGCAGTATTTATTTGGTTTGTGATTTGTGACTCATGAGATATGCAGTAAGGTGCATGGCTGATTCTCGAAACAGTTCTGAGGCACAATGTTAATATGACAGAATGCCAAAATCCGTGTTTTGGATGTTTCACTCCAACTGAATGCCCTAACCCTGGCCTCATATAAGTATTATAGTTACAGAAGTATGTTGATTCCAATGTTCTGGCTTAATGATATTAGGGCTGAAAATGACCCCAAGAAAAGTTTTAATTTACTCTCAAACTTGGTGTTCTTGTGAGTACCGTATAGATGTAGACTTTACAAATGTGTTTAATTTCAAGACATTGTAAACTATGTTCACTTACAAAACCATACCTTTTTATCAAAATAGGCCATGTTTATAACCATTTTAATTCTACACACACACACACACACACACACACACACTCACACACACACAGACACACACACACACACAGACACACACACACACACCGCTCGCTGGTGCAGTGGTAACGTTCCCGCTTGCCAACTGGTGGACGGGAGTTCGCACCTCGCTCAGGTTGCGAAAAGTTTCACTGACGAAGTGGGTGGTTACTGTCCCCCTTGAGCAAGGGGACGGGTGTGTGCGTGTGTGAAGGTCACAGCCTTGCCCTTAGATCGGACTTATGAGCTCTCAGCTCCCTTCCGGGAGGGTAAAAGCGGACCATCACGACCATCAAGTGATCCTGACCGACCCGGTGAAGTACACACACACACACTTAATAATATCTATGTTATGACACTTTACTGTTATAATATCTATGTTTTGACACTTTACTATTAAAATATCTATGTTATGAATCATTGATACAAAAGTTTAAGCTGTTGCTTACAATATTTATTCTCCTAATTCATAACTATTTCATGCCTGACCGTACATATGAGCACCACCAAATCTAATTACATTCCATGCTTTGTATAGAGCAGTCCAAACTTTTTCTTTTTTCTTTTTTTTTTACTGATATTAGTTAGATCTGAGTAGACATGAAACTATATTGTGTGTAATTTTAGGGTTGGTCAATGCATTTTCTCAACTGCTAAAGTGAAAGTAGAGAATGACTATGTGTGTGTGTGTGTGTGTGTGTGTGTGTGTGTGTGTGTGTGTGTAGAGAATGACTGTGTGTGTGTGTGTGTGTGTGTGTGTGTGTGTAGAGAATGACTGTGTGTGTGTGTGTGTGTGTGTGTGTGTGTGTGTAGAGAATGACTGTGTGTGTGTGTGTGTGTGTGTGTGTGTGTGTGTGTGTGTGTGTGTGTGTCATTTGACTATGGGTAATGATAACGTGTTGCCAGGTGTCTGTTGGGACGGTACTAAAAAAAAATGTCAGAAGTTGACCACTTCATATCAGATGATCCCTTGAGGCCCTTCCTTGTTATGGTGGAATCCTGAAGGGATGAGTTTCCCTTAAAGTCTTCAGGGTGATTTATCCTTATATATAATTTCTACTGATGACATTTGAGTTTTTCACCACTTAAGAGAGAATATCATATTGCTATGGGTGTAAGTGTTTGTGGTGTGTGGTCTTTGTGCTATAAAATAATGTTAGTTCATTAATAAGCCATGCTGAGTGAATTATATTGTATTTTATCATTATTAAAGATTTCTTCATAGATTGATTATATGTCTGGTCCATTTCGTTGTCATTTTGCTTACTTTCATTATCTTCTTGGTCTTTCTTCATCTTTCGGAGCCTAAATCTCCTTTGAAGTAACAGCGTTTTCCTCTTTTAGGGCACTACTTGAAGTTGTGGATCACGCAACATGAGGCGGTACTGTGGCGGCTGGGTAAGTGTTTGAAACCACTGATTCTGTTGTAGTTGAGATTGTGTGGCTTTCATTTGTACTTCTTGTAATCTGATCTTGTTTCTTTAACCACAACTGATACGTCATCATCAAATAATATATATATTTTTTTTTGGTATATATTTTTTTTTTTTTTTTTTTTTTGAGGACTTGCCTGTAACTGGCAAAATGGTATGGGATTGGGAAGGAAATGGTACAGATAAGAAATATTAGAAATTAAGCATAATAAACGTTAAAAGTCAACGAGAGTGAGAGAGAGAGAGAGAGAGAGAGTTGGGAAATGACTATAATTTCTCGAATTGTACACGCAAGTTCTTCACCCTCCGATTAGTCGTTTGCAAATATTTTTCGTTCTGCCCTCAGTTCTCTCTCTCTCTCTCTCTCTCTCTCTCTCTCTCTCTCTCTCTCTCTCTCTCTCTCTCTCTCCTCCCCTTGTATGTATATATACCAGTCAATATACTTTCTTTTGCTACCCCTATACCAGCCCTTCCTTTTCATTCCTTATCTCGGTCTTCTCCCTCTCCCCCTCCCTCTTCATCCTACTCATCTCCCTTTCTCTCTTCCATTCTTATCATTCCCTCTTTCCACTTCTCTTCTTTTATTTCTCTTCTTTCTAACCTCTTCTTCTTTCTTCCAGTCTTCATCATCCTTCATTTTTTCTCGCATCTTTCTCCTTCCTCCATTATTCCCGCTCAGTCTCTTCATACTGCTTCTTCCCCGCATCTTTCTCATATAACTTCATATCCTCTCTTCTCTAGCCCCTTCCACTCTCCCTTCCCCTCTCGCTCTCCCCCTTCCCCTCTCGCTCTTCCCCTTCCCCTTTTGCTCTCACCCATTCAGCTTTCCCATTTCAACCTCCTCTGACACGTTGATTATCCATCCCTCTCCTCATTCTCTTTTTTATCTCTTCTTATCCTTTCCTCTTTTCTCCATACACATTTGCTCTTCCCCTCTTCCCCATTTCCTTCCCTTTTTTTTTTTTACCTCTCTTTTTCCGTCATCTTCACCCTCCTTATTCCCCCCACATTCTTGCTATCTTCGATCCCTTTCTTTCCTCATCCCTCCTCTCCTCCTTCCCATATTAAAACTTAACCTTTCCTCTCTTCCTTCTCCCTGCCATTCTTTTCCTCTTCCCTGCCTTTCTTTCCCTGCCATTCTTTTCCTCTTTCCTACCTTTCTTTCCCTATCCACGCCTTTCCCCCTGTCTGTCCCTTCCCTCTTCTCTTACATTTCCCTTTCGTGTATCTCTCCATTCCCTTTCCTCTCTTCCATTCCTCATCCTTCCTTCTCTTCTCTACATTTCTCCCTTTTCCTCTACTCCGTAACCTCTTCATTCTCCCCCTTCCCTTCTTTTTTTTTTTCCTCCCATCTCTTTTTTCTCCCCCTTTCCTCCCTATGTGTCTGTCTATTGCGAGATAATCCCGTATGGGGTGGCCACAAACAAACCGCCTCTATGTCGCCCTTTCCCCCGCCATTTCACTGCCCTGCTCCGAACTCACACCTCCTCTCATAGGCTATACCTCTCCACTCCATCCCTCCATCTCATCCTTGGCCTCCCCCTCCCTCTCCCCATTTCCTTCCTCTTCGGCTTATCACCCTCTTTATCATGTTTTATCTCTCCCTTTCGTCCTCCTTTTTAAAATCTTTCTCTTATCTTCTTGAATCTCCCTTTCTCATTATATTTTATTTCGCTCTTTCCTTCATTTCATTCTTCTTTACTTCCCCTCTTCACCCTCTCCACTTCCCCTCTCTTCTGTCTCCCCCATTCCCCTCATTATCATCGTCATTCTATCTGTTTATTTCTTCCTTTTCTCTCTCGTCCCATCCCTTCCTTCATCCTCTCTCATCCCCTCTCCCCTCCCTCCCACCCTTCCCTACGAACCTTACTCATCCTCCTTCCCTTCTCCTATTACTTCCTTCCTTCACCTCCGCTTCCCATCCCTTCCTCCTCCTCCTCCTCCTCCTCTCCAGTTCTCTTTTCCTCCTTACTGTGTTCATTTTCGTCTTCATTCTTTTACTCGTATATCCTCCTCCTCCTCCTCCTCCAATAAAACTGTCAGGAGGGGAGTGGCGTGTCCTAATACAGTGTCCAGCCTCGGAGACCCAACTCGGCGCAACACCATCTCGGCTCCACCGCCCCTCAGACTTCCACCCCTCCTGTCCTGAGCCCCTCAAAATTAAGTTCCTAAAAATCAAAACCCTCATGTGTAAGCCCGTCAAAATGAAACCCCCTTCAACCTAAATCTCACAAAATTAAACCTGTAAAAATTAAAGCCCTGAAAATTAAGCCCCTCAAAAGAAAACCCGTAAAAATTAAGCCCCTCCAAATTAAACCTTTTTCAGCCTATACTCCAAAAATTAAGTCCCTCAAAATTGAACCCCTCAGAATTAAGCCCTTCAGAATTAAGCCCCTTAGCCCCTCTAAATTAGAACCTTCAAAATTAAGCTTCGCAAAATTAAACCCCTCAGAATTAAGCCCCTAAAATTTAAACCCCCCTTAAGACTGTACCCAATAAAATTAAGCTCCTTAAAATTAAATCCCCATTAGCAAAAACTCGTACAAATTAAGCCACACACACACACACACACACACACACACACACACACACACACACACACACACACACACACACACACACACACACACACACACACACACACTGAGACCTGTTGGTAAAAGAAGTTTGGGAAAAATAAGGTGACGTATTTTTATCAGGCTTGGGAAAATGTGACCTCCTGAGAGAGAGAGAGAGAGAGAGAGAGAGAGAGAGAATATTTCGTGCTTGTTTTATTTTTTTCATTTCTTAGATTTGCTTCCTTTGTTCTATATTGTGTCCCGTTGTTATGCGCTCTGTGTGTGTGTGTGTGTGTGTGTGTGTGTGTGTGTGTGTGTGTGTGTGTGTGTGTGTGTGTGTTGTAGTTCTGCGATTTTGCTTTGTTCTGTATGTTGTGTATCCCTTTGTTATGTCTCTCTCTCTCTCTCTCTCTCTCTCTCTCTCTCTCTCTCTCTCTCTCTCTCTCTCACACACACACACACACACACACACACACACACACACACACACACACACACACACACACACACACACACACACACACACACACACACACACACACACACACACACACACACACACACACACACACCTTGATCCTCCTCCTCTCATAACTTCAGCCGGATGGTCATAACCTCTGTGAACTTAAATGGTGAGTTATATGAAGAGGAGAAGGAGAGTTTGGTGAGGGAGGGAGGGAGGAGAAGAAGGATGGAGGGGGAGAAGAAGGATGGAGGGAAAGAAGGAGGAGAGAGGACCTGGAGAGGAATGAATGGATCGAGGGAATGAAGGTGGGAAGGAGGACAATAAGAGGGAGGGAGAATAGGTATAAGGAGAGTTTGGTGAGGAAGATGGAGGGAAGAACAAGGGAAGGATGTAGGAGGAGGGGGGAGGAAAAGATGGAGAGAGGGTTGGTGTACAAGAGAGAGTGAGGAGGAGGAGGAGAGTTTGGTGAGGGCAAGAGGGATGAAGAGGAGGGAGGGAGGGTTGGCGGGAAGAGGAAGAGGGAAGGAGAGGGGTGATGGAGCTGGGGAGAAGGAGAAGAGCTTGATGAGAGCGGGTAAAAGAGAATTGAGAGAAGAAATTATTTAAAGATCAGAGAGAGAGAGAGAGAGAGAGGAGAAAGAAATACAAAGGAATGTGTACAAAAGAGAAATATTGGTTCATTTGAGGTTATTTGTTACAGGCTGTGTTCCAACCGTGCAATCTGTTTTATGGCTTCAGCAGAGATAAAATGGCTGGAGGTGGTGGCCCAGTGGTTAGGGAGGTGGTCTGTTGTATGAAAGAGCGGAGGTTCAATCCCAGGCTAAGGCTGGAAATGTCTGATTATTTGAATTACTGTATGTTGAAATATAACTGTACTGATTTTCTATAAGACTCACCGACATGTCATAGTACTTCCCCTCCTAGTACTATCACATCGTCCATGAATGAGGCTGACCTAGTATGTATTCAGTATGGACGGTGGGTATTAACGTTTAGGTGGTGATTCATGAAAGGGTGTGGCACGTAGGAGGGCTGCTAGACATCAAGGAACGGGTTATCAAGTTTGTGTGCCCAGAGTTGGACACACACACACACACACACACACACACACACACACACACACACACACACACACACACACACACACACACACACACACACACACACACACAAATGAGATACCCCACTCCCCACACACCAGTCCCTCCTAACAAAGCCTGCAGGAAAAAGTGAGAAGGACTAAGATTCAGAATATATTAACCCCTTCATTATGCTGACACCTAATTGCAGTTTATTCTTGCTACTCTTAAACCATTGATAGAGCTTCGACAGACTGCTGCACTCTTTTCAGTTTAAGTTGGCTCAGGTTTTCGTCTTTTTTTGCTACGTACTTTTCATAGCATATCTTCGTGACTAGCATCATATGCTAATGCTATTCTGTTGCTGCAGCTCGGCATTCAAATTGGGTAGATGACAGAATTTAGGCCAAGTTAAAGTAAAAAGAGTATAGGTGAGAAAGAACTAGTGAAGTCTGTTGAACCTCTGTGATTCAGAAAGTCTACCTGAAGTTAAATGAAATCGACAGTTAACAGCAAGGATTAATTACACAGACGTCATTCGAGAGAGAGAGAGAGAGAGAGAGAGAGAGAGAGAGAGAAACAAGCTTTGCATAGTGCACTTTATCCTCTTGCGTGATATATTTTATGTGTTGAGTATCGACGTACCTAAAATGTAGTAAAAGAGAATAATAGTCCTCTCTCTCTCTCTCTCTCTCTCTCTCTCTCTCTCTCTCTCATTTTTTTTTCCGCCACCAGACGATTTTTATTCACGTCAGAAAATACGTCTTATAGTAACGGGATTTCTCGCAATCTTCATTAACCTCTTCACAACGATGACCTCATTCCGTTGTGTATTCCTGCTGCTCTCATTTTTTTTTTTTTTTTTTTAGGTTAGAGCGCCAGAATAATGAGAAAATAATTAGAGGGAATATATGAAGTGATAACAGTCTTCCATAGCCTCCTGAAATTCGTCTTTGGGGAGGTGGTGCATGGTGAAGTGTAATATTCAAATAAATCGCAAAGGAAGTGTTGTTACGAAGCTTCTCATGCCTCTTAGAATAAGGTGTTTAGAATGGATGTACCGTAGTGAAGAAGTAAGTCTGCCCTTAGTCAGTGTATATTTTATTTTTATTATCGTATCTTATGTTTTCTCTCTTTGTTTTTAGCATGAAATAAAATACAAGAAAATTTTAACGTCATGCATGTCGAAATAAACAGGTCAGGTAAAGATGCTAAGGAAGCCATCTTAACCTATACACTCTTGAAGTTAACATTAGAATATGATGTTAGTCACGAAGAAGTGCTATGGGAAGGAAAGAGCCATAATGTAGTCCCTTTATGAACTACGTGAAATAAACTGGAAGAAATATGATGCTGTTAATGAAGGGGTGCTATGGACGATGTAGAGCCATAATGTAGTCTTTCTGTGTCTCTGAGCTACGATATATTTAATTAGAAAGAGACGAAAATCTGGGCCAGGTTAAGGTGAAAAGAGTATAGGCTAGTGCATATTATTGTTCTTTTGTATTTAACTTAAGCCATATAGTTCAGGTGATTCTGTTCTGAGTGACAAACCAGGTATTTTCCGATTGGCCAAGGAACTATGTATTTTGGTACCTTAGATGGTAACTGAGAAATAGACGCCTGGTGGTTTAGTGTATTAAGGCGCTCCATCGGGAAGCGGCCCGTAAGGTTCGTACTCTTGTCGGTTAAGGAAGCTCCCTAACACCTATTCCTGAGCGATTTATTTTTGGCTGTGGGTGGCTAATATCCATTTTTACGTTGTTTATGTAGAGTATGGCGGTATTTGAAGGATTTATGTAACATAGAAGAGGACAGTAATGTGTAATAAGCAAAATAAATTGCTAAGTAAAAGGTGTTAGGGAATTTTCTTAACCGACGAGAATACTGGCTCTTGGGTTTATTGCTTGTTAATACCGCCCAGGGAAAGGTAACTGGTCCATCTCGCGTTGGATACCTGGGCTGCACAGCCTAGCCCCGGGCCCCCACGCTCCCCAAACAGTGGCAGTAAAGGGGCGGTTGCAAATGGGTGGTTGATAAATGGATGGTTAATAAATGGATGGTTGATAAATGGATGGTTGATAAATGGATGGTTAATAAATGGATGGTTAAAAAAATGGATGATTGATAAATGGATGGTTAATAAATGGATGGATGATAAATGAGTGGTTAATAAATGGATGGTTGATATGTGGGTGGCTGATAGGCGGATGGATGATAAATTGGTGGCTGATAAATGGACGGTTGACAAATGGATGAGTGTTATTCATGTCGTTTGAATATCGACGAGATTTGCATAAACAGCGCACAAGGGAATATGAACACGAAAGAGGCGTAGTCTGCGGAGTACACTTTATTACCCTTTTGTGAGGTATTTGTCTTCAGTATCGACGGACCGCTAGTCTTCATAAATAACTTGAAAGAGAATATTAACCCCTAGAGCACGGGGACATATTGAGGCCAAAAGCGCTACTGTATTTTTCCTCCGCTTCTTTCTTACGCTTTTTCGACTTGGCGCCATTCCTTTGTCTTCACCAATTCGCCTCAAACTTGGCGCAGTTATTCCTTAGGCCAGTGGCTCCTGACACACTTTTCTTTTCTTCTTTATTTAGTAATTTTAAAGGGATTCATAAGGTCAAATCTCAAACCATCTAAACACGCAGATTTTGAGGTTCTGTTTTTGTTTTGTTTTTTTATCCAGCTCTTCCTTGGCCCAGTAGCTCCTGACACTTTATTTTATTTATTTATTTATTTATTTATTTATTTATTTATTTTTTTGTTATTTTAGAGGGATTCATAGGGTCAAACATCAAACCATATGAACACGCAGATTTTGAGTCCTGTGTTTTTGTATGTTCATTAATCAGTATAACAACTTTCACAGAAGCGTGCCAGAGTACTGTAATTATGTGGAGACCATCTTGCATTCCCTTTGTAATATTGACAATCCTGTAAGTCTGTTCTAACTAACGTCACATTTATTCAACCTAGGAGACCCCCTCTTGTAGTGAAAGGTTTTGTGAAGGCATATTTATCCTGAGGAGTTTGTAAAATCTCTCCGAAGATGAAAAATATCGTTTGGAGATAGCAAGAGTGTAATAAAGACGTCATTGGAGTGAAGTGGTTGACGTGACTTAAACATTTTACGTATTACATTACCTTATTATCTTTGTCTATGTTATTTAGGTCTTTTGAGTGTCCAGGCAGTTTGCATTAACATATTTTGTGGGATAAAGATTGAAAGAAGAAGAGGAGAGGAAAAGGAGAGTGAGAGGAAATGAGAGCACTGGGATTGGGTGGAAGATGAGGTAGGAGGTGGAGTGTGTGTGTGTGAGAGAGAGAGAGAGAGAGAGAGAGAGAGAGAGAGAGAGAGAGAAGTGAAAGAAATGAGCAGAAGTGGGGGAGGAAGCGGAGGAGGAAAATTAAGAAAGTAAATAGGAAGTAGATAGATACATATGTAGATAGATAGTTGGGTAGATAGCTTGAGAGAGAGAGAGAGAGAGGAGGGGGGGAGGAAAGTGGGGAGGGTACGTGAGCAGACAACATAAGTGCATCGTTAAGGCTGATCCACACATAAGGTGCATTGGGGGAGGGGAGGGGAGGGGAGGGGCAGATAAGAGAGAGGTGGGAGGGAGGGATGAGGGGGAGGGGAGGGAAGGAAATATGAGGAGGGAGGAAAGAAGAGTAGAGATGGGAGGTGGGAGAGGTAAGAGGGGAGGGAACGGGAGATGAGGAAAGAGGGAAAGAAAAGAGGGAAGGAGGCAAAGCATTATGAGGAGGGAGGGAAAAGAGGAGAGATTGGGAGTGGGTAGTAGGATGGATGGAAGTATGAGGAGGAAGTGGACGGAAGGAAAGGATTAAGGAGGGGGAGGGAGGGATATATAAGGGGGGGGAGGAAAGGATGAGTGGGGAGGGGAGGGGAGGAGAGGGAAGGAGAAATGAAGGAGGAGGGGAGGGACGGGGAGATGAGAGGGAGGGGAGGGAAGAATGAGCTGGGAGGAGAGCGAAGGAGAGATGAGGGAGGAGGAAGAGAAGGGAGGGAGAGGGTGAAGGAGGGGGAGAGAAAGAAATATGAGGAGGGAGGAGAGGAAAGAATGATTGGGGAGGGAGCGAATGAGAGGTAGAGGGAGGGAGGAGGAGGTATGAGGGAGAGGAAATGGAAGAGGGAGTGGGAGGGGAGGGGAGGAAGTATGAGGGGGAGGAGAGGGAAGGATGAGGGAGGAGGGGAGAGAAGGAGAGATGAGGAGGGACTGAGAAGGAGGATGAAGGGGAAGATGAAAGGAAGTAAATTGGATGAGAAAAGATAGATTGTTGAGAGATGGAGATGAGAGGGGGGAAGTAAATAGAGAGAGAGAGAGAGAGGATGCCTTAGGGAGGGAGGGGCTTGGGGAGTGGAGGGGAAGGCATTAGGGGAGGGAGAGAGGGAGAAGGGAGGGGGTTGAGGGAGGAAGGTGGGTGAGACGGGAGGGAGAAATTGGGTTAGAAGAAATATTGCATGAGAGAGAGAGAGAGAGAGAGAGAGGGAGAGAGAGAGAGAGAGAGAGAGAGAGGTATGACAAGGAAAGAGAGGGAGAGAGAGAGAGAGAGAGAGAGAGAGAGAGAGAGAGGTATGACAAGGAAAGAGAGGGAGAAAGATAAAGGAGTAAATTTTCGACAAGGTATTTTTGAGGAACGAGCAAGAAAACTAGTTTACGGAGGAGAAAAAAGAAAAGGAAGGGAAAAGAAAATACCACGGATAAAAGAATACGAAGAAAATAAAGAAGAAAATAAACAAGAACGGGGCAGGGAGGTTTGTGTGTGTGTGTGTGTGTGTATGTGAGATAGATAGATAGATAGATAGAGAGAGAGAGAGCAAAACCTAAGTCCTGCATTTATCTCCTTATCTCCAGCGATAGGACCAAGGGCGTTGCCGCAGATAACACTAAAGATAATATGCCGTATCGTGGGTTATCGTCCTAATCTCCCCACATCATCCCGTCCTCCGCCTCCCCTTCCCAGAATCGCACTGATATTTTCCGACCATGCTGTTACGATTTCTGACGATTCTTCAACGTTTTCCCGCAGCACTAACGTTTGATATCTGATACGTGCTGATTCTTAAACGTTTTGTGCCAACTCTTCAACTTTTTCTTTCTGCCAACTCTACACGTAACTCTCCAATGTTTTCTTGCCAACTCTCGTGCTTTTTTCGACAACTCGCTGACGTTTTTCAACTAACTCTCCTTTGGTCATCGCCTGCTCTCAAATTTTTTCTGCCAACTCTACGCATACAGTATCTGGCAACTCTTCAATGTTTTCTGCCAACTCTCGTCCATTTTTCGCCAACTCACCGACGTTTTTCTGCTAACTGTTTTATGGTCATTGCCAACTCTCAGCGTTTTCTGCCAACTCCGCCATTTTTCTGCCAACATCATGTATGATATCTGTCGCCTCTCCAGCATTTTCTACCAGCTCCGCGTGTATGGTAATCTGATTCCTGCCAACTCTCCTACGTTTTTCTCTAACTCTGCACGTATGATATCTGATACCTGCCAACACTCCGACGTTCTTCTGCCAACTCTCAAAGGTTTTCCTGCCAACTCTGGAACATTTTCTGCCAACTCTTCACAAAGAACGGTATCTACAAACTCTACGCATTTGATATTTGCCAACACTGCTGTACACATATGGTATCTGCCAACTCTCCGACGCTCTTCTGCCAACTCTACGCGTATACACTATCTGCCAACTCTACAAGTATGATATCTGCCAACTCTCAGACGTTTTATCGCCAACTCCCAAACATTTTTTTTTTTCAGCCATGTCGACAGTAACTGTGACGGCCAACCCTCATACGTTTCTGACTGCACCAGCTCACCCTCGATTGTGGTCAGTTCTCCCGTGTATCAAAAAAAAACTCCACGTACCGTTTCTGCCAGTTCTCATGCACTTTTTATACCCGTGACTCGTGAAGCAGTTGTGTGTGTGTGTGTGTGTGTGTGTGTGTGTGTGTGTGTGTGTGTTTTAACAAAATAAATAGTTTTCATCCGATTTTAACCAAACTTGACGGGAGGATGGAGGGTCAGTAAAAGAACAAAGGGATACAAAACTGAGAACATTCATTTAGTGTCAGGGTCAGTGTTTGGTCTGTGTGTATAGTTGGTGGCCGCGGGGGTTTCATTTTCTGATGGTTAATTCTTGTTTGCAATTTTTTTCACCGCAAACAAACCTTCCCCATTTGTGATTTCACCTGGATTTTTTCTTCCTGGCTGAAGACTATTATTTGACCTTTCTGTTAGTCTCGTAAAATATCGATTATCAAAATTACCTGGATGGGCTGAGAGATCTCCACCGTCCACGGGAAATGAGTGGAGTTGGTGAAGACAGAGATCCTCAATTACTCGAGATTGATGCTGGAATAGCCCGTTGTGATGGCACCTTTTACTCTCACACACACAATTTGACGTCATCTCATTTTAACACAAACTGCATTCTCTTTTGTTTCACATTATCCGTAGTTTCCCCGTCTCTTAGCTCTTTCACCGCGATGACCA
>NC_137007.1:34183712-34241212 GCF_032717465.1 Coenobita brevimanus | reverse complement strand
TCTCTCTCTCTCTCTCTCTCTCTCTCTCGTCTACCCCTCCATCCCGCTGGTGACAGGTCTAGACACGTCTGGGAGCGCTTCTTCGTGATTGGCTGAGGCCCCTAACGTCCCCTGGCCTGTGATTGGTTCAGATATCCGGGTAGAGAGAAGGGAGGAAAAAGAGGAAAGAGGAGGAAAGTATGGAGATATTAGAAGAGAGGAGGAAAGGGAGGAAAAAGAGGAGGGAAGAGGATGGAAATATGACGGTATACGAGGATAGATGGAAGGGGAGGAAAAGAGGAGAGAAGAGGAGGAAGAGTGGAGGAAAATATGGAGGTATAAGAGGAGAGGAGGAAGAAGAGGAAATATTAGGAAGATAAGGATAGAGAGGAGGGATGTATGGAGTAATATGGGGAGTGTAGCAAGGGAACAAGAAAAAAAAAAGAGAGGAGATATAAATTTCAGTAGTAAGAAGTAAGGAAGATTAAATGAGGAAAGTATGGAGGAAAGAGTGTTAATAGAGAGAGGAGGAGGTTGAAAAGATGAAAGGAAGGAGAGGCGAAGGAAAAGAGGAAAAATTATAACAACAGGAAGAAAGAGAGGAAAAAAGGAGAGAGAAAAGGAAAGAAGAAAAGGAAAAAGAGGAACAAAGGGACAAGATGATGAAAGAAGCGAACCATAAGAGGAAAAATAAAAGGGGAAAGAGGAAAAGGGGAGATGAGAGACAAGAAGGAAGTTAGGAAGTTAAGGAAAAGGTGAAATGAGAGACAGGAATGAAGTAAGGAAGTTATGGAGGGAAGGGAGTAAAGAAGGGTGAGAAATTAAGGAAGAAAGAAAAGACATACCGGAAGGACTAAGCTGAAAATTAAGAAAGAATTAGAGACGGAAGTAGGAAATGAAACACAATGAGTAAAGAAAGACAAATAAAAAGAACAGGTTTTGAAAATAATACATACTGTACATGAATACGTGGTTAAAGATATTCACCTAGATACCGGTCTTTTACATGTCCACCGTTTAACCCACCTGCCTCACTACCTACCTGCCTACATACATATATACACACACCTGTTTTCGACTCCACCTGTGGTATTTTACTTGTCCACTTTTTAACCCACAAACCACAAAAACAGCTTGCCTACCTACCTACCAGCCTACCTACCTACCATCCTACCAACCTACCTACCTACCTACCTGTTTGCGACTTTACCTGTGGGGAAGCGTGGTAAGACTTCCCACAACCAAACTCTCCTTTTTTGCTGTGGATTTTTTGAGGCGACGTGGGTAGCGTGTTTTTTGTAAGGTCGTGGAGTGGCACATGCAAAACACACATCAAAGACAAGGGGGGGGGGGTGCTAGGAGGAAGGAGTGGGGAGGAGGGAGGAGGAGGTGCGAGGGGAGGGAGAGAGATAACGGGAAGGGAAAGAGGAGAGAGGGTGAGGATGAACTGCAGAGAAGGGGGAAGGGGAGAGGGGAAGGGGGGGATTCAGGAAGTAGGGGAGAGAGAGAGAGAGAGAGAGAGAGAGAGAGAGAGAGAGAGAGAGAGAGAGAGGAGGGTGGTGGGATGGAAGCGCTGAGGAAAGAGCGAGAGGAAGGAAGAAGGGGGGAGGGAAACGATTCAACGAAAGGACATAATAGAGGGTAGTAGTAGTAGTAGTAGTAGTAGTAGTAGGAGGAGGAGGAGGAGGAGGAGGAGGAGGAGGAGGAGGAAGAGGAGGAGGACGAGGACAAGGAGGAAACAGTATAAAAAGAGTGCAGTGGATAGGAAAAAAAGCATGAGTGGAAGGAATACGCAGAGAGAGGGAGAGGAGGACAATAAAAAGGTGAGAGAGTGAAAGTGGAGGAAAACAAAATGCTGAAAAACTGGAACGAAAAGCAACACAGAAGAGAGAGAGAGAGAGAGAGAGAGAGAGAGAGAGAGAGAGAGAGAGAGAGAGAGAGAGAGAGTACCCTGCAGAACCGGGAACAAAATTAAATGAGAATGATTTGTACAGATTAAATTTCTAACCTCTTCACTCCGATTATGTATATTTCACTCTATTTTTGCTACTTTCAGGCGATTGTATGTTGTTTAGGAGAGATTTCTGTACGCTGGAGGAGTTAGAGGTAGTTTTAATTTTTTCTTTCACTACAAAAGGTCTCCCTAAAGCTGAATAAAATCGTCTGGAGGTAGCAGGAATAAATCAATAAGAGATGTAAGACAATTGAAAGGGTTTATACCATCTTTTCTGGATATATATATATATTTTTTTTTAAGTTCCTGGCATTTCTATAAAGATTGAGTTGTGGTTCAAATATTAGGTTGGGTATTTCTCTCTCTCTCTCTCTCTCTCTCTCTCTCTCTCTCGTCATAAAAAGCTATTATTGAAACTAAAATTGGCAACAAAAAAGTCAGCTACAGCTCGATTTAACCTTTCAGAAATTGACACGTTGGATTTTCTTCAGCTTTATAACTGTTTCTTGTTAGGTAATTCCAAACACTATACTCATTTCACTCTTACTTGGCCAAAAATTACCAAATGTCCATCTTGATTGCCTATTTGTTGCAGTAAATTAACACTGGAATATTATGCTGGTCACGAAGAATTGATATGGAAAGAATGTAGAGCCACTATATTGTCTTTTTTCGATTATTTAGGTGAAATAAGCTACAAAAGGATGAATATCTGGGTCAGGTTAACGTGAAAGAACTATAGGACATTGGTTTTGACGTTTACACTGCAGTATATGTACACAAATAGGTAGCACGATAAATACATTGATAGATAGATAGATAGATAGATAGATAGATCCATTGATAGATGAATGAGTGGATGGATACACCTCAAAGCAAGGTAAATTGATACCATATAGATAAATACTGGATAGACAGACAGGTAGATAGATAGATACACCGGCAGTGACTAAATAAACAGGTACGTAAGTTTTATAAATAGAAAGAAAAATAGTTATAATTATCCTCTCCAAGTCTCCTCCTCAACTGACCTTAATTAATAAAGTTTTCTCTGCCTCCCTCCTCCCTTCTCTCCTTCCCTCCCTCCCTCTGTTTCTGTCTTCCCCGTACCCAAATGTTATTTTTATTTGTACTGTACATCTCAGTAAATATCAAATACCTTCTTATAATCCTTCCTTTTTCCATGCTTTCATTCTCTCCTTTCATCCCTTCTATTTTTGTCTTCCCTCTTCCCTCCATTCCCCTTCAACTTCTTCTCCCCCCCTCATTTATTTTCTTCTTATTTCCACTATCCTCCTATTTGTCTTCCTTCTTTTCTTATCTTCCTCTTCTCCTTTCCCCCCTCCTTCCCTTAGTTTTCTCCTTATCTCCTTTTCTTCCTTCTATATGCCTTCTTTCTATCCCCACTCCCTCTCCCTCTTTTTTAACCTTTCTTTTCTTCTCTCCCTCCCTTCTGTTTGTGTCTCCATATTAGTTCTTTCCATTATTCTTCCTTCCCTTTGCTCTTCCTTTCTTCCTTCTTTTCGTCCCTTTGTATCTCGTCCTGTCTTCCTATCTCCTTTCTTCCTTCCTTCCTTCCGTCCAGTCTTCGTTCCATTTTTCTCACCATCTTTAACTCCGTCCTTTTCTCTTCTGTCTCTTTTCCTTTCTCCCCTTCTCTCCTGTCTTCATTCCTTCCCTTCACATCCTTCTACCCCTTTTCTTCCTTACTCTCTCCCTCAGTCTTTTCCTTTATTTCTTTCGTGTCATTCATGCCTTTTTCTTCTTCTTTCAGAACTCTTATTCATTCCTCTCTCTCTCTCTCTCTCTCTCTCTCTCTCTCTCTCTCTCTCTCTCTCTCTCTCTCTCTCTCTCCTTTCCTCTTTCAGATACTTCTTCCAAGTCTTCCATGCCAATACCCCTTTTTTATCTTTAGTAAAATATCCCTCCTCTTCATCAGGTTTTCCTCTTGCCAGATGCCTCGCCCGTCTTCTTTCCTAGTAATACCCCTCCATTCAAATATCCCTCCCCCCTTACTTCATAATATCTTCCTCTCCCTTCCATTTTGATATTTTCTCTCTCAGTACCACTCGCCAGTCTTCCTCTCTCCTGATACCTCTTTCCAGTATTCCTCCATAAGTACTTCCCCTCATTATCCCTCTCATCCCTTCCAGTCTGATATATCGCCTATCAGTACTACTCACTAGTCTTCCTCCATGATACTCCTCCTCCCCATTACGTCTCTCCTCTCTCCCAGTCTTCCTCTCACTCTTAATAGCTCTCCTTAATCTTTCCTCACAGTATTCCTCCTCCCCATAATTCCCCTCCTCTTGCCAATTTTCCTTCACGGTATTCCTCTTTCCCAATACCCCTCCCCTTAATCCCAGTCTTCCTCTTTCCAAACACCTCTTCCTGATCTTTTTTTCATTCATTCATTGCCAGACGCCATGTATCCCAAACGGGGTGGCCAAGGGCTTAGAGTTAATTGTTTTACAGGGAGGGGCACTAATCCTCCACCAACCCCACTTGACACGTAGGGATGCCAACAGCATCTGGTGTTCCCAGGCGGTCACCCATCCAAGTACTAACCAGACCCAACGTTGCTTAACTTCGCTGATCGGACGGGAAGCGGTGTACTCAACGTGGTATGCCTTCCTTCATAATATTCCTCTTTCCAAATACCTCTTTCCTTCCACCCAGTCATAAACTGCCCAGGCACCTCTTCCCAATCTTCCTTCACACTTTTCCTCCTTTCCTCCCCATACTACCCCTCCTCTTCCCAATCTTCCTTCACATTATTCCTCCCCTCCTCCCTATAATACCCCTCCTCCTAACATCCCTCTCCCCCGTTCCTCTCTCCCTAACTAAGCCCATTCCGGCACATGTAGGCCTGATCTAGTTTACCCTGCCATACATTCCTATTATAAGTCAATACACCTTCTGTTGGGTGTATTTCCTGTGTACTTTCCAATATCCCTCCTCCCACTCCCCCCTCCTCTCCCCTTTCCAGCCTCTCCCTCTCCTTTGCCCGTTCCGATATTTCCTTCCCCTCCCCGTCCTCGTTTTCCCTTCCTCTCTTCTCGTTTCCATGATTCTCTCTCTCTCTCTCTCTCTCTCTCTGACCCCTAATGTTAATACCTCCTTCTCTTTTTACCTCTACTCCCTCCCCTCCTTCCTCTTTGATACCCTTCTCCTCCCTTCCCTTTCATTTCTTGCCCTCTCCTATCCTTCCAACTCCCTTTCTCACCACACCTATCCCTCTCTTCCCTTTCCTTTCCCTTTTTTTGTTTTCCATCTACTCTTTTTCACCTCTCCCAACCTCCCTCTCTTCCCTTTACTCTCTTCTTTCTCCTTCCTCTCCTCTCCTCTCCTCTCCCCCTCCCCCCCACCCGATACCTCCTCCCCCCACCCGCCATAATTCAGGCGTAAGGGGGCGGGTTCATCTGGGGGAGTGGTGGATCGCTCGCACCTGGGCTGGGTAATTAACGCAGGTGAGACGCTGGGAGGGTGGGCGGGTAGGTGGGTGGGAGGGTGGATAAGTAGGTGGGCGGGTGGCGGAGTAGATGGGGGTAAGTGAGTCGGCAGGAAAATCGTAATATATAAAGGGGAGTCTCGGTGGGCGGGTTTATGGTAGGTGAAATGGGCGGGTTGTTGATAGGTTAGTCTGGGTGTAGGTGGGTGTGTTGCTGGTAGGGGTAGGTACGAGAGAATACAAAGGAAACTTAATAGCAAAGAGACCTATTGATTCTTTCGAGTCTGTTTGTTAAATAGCAGACAGACTATGGCAGCTTCTCTAAGAGTTGAAGATAGGGACGGGATAGCAAGAAAGCTGCCTCACTCAGTAGCCCCTCCAACCGAAACCGGCAAGAAAATGTGAGAAGGATTACCTTGCAGCGTAGAAGAATCTTCATGGAATTTTCAAGGGCAATGATGAATGGAAAACTATATTCTATAAGGTTTTATCCTGTATGGGAAAAGTTACATTAAGTGCAGAACGATGGTGCGTTTTCCTTGTATCTTTTGTGATCTGGATGAGAAGCATTGTTATTATTCACCGTTGAACGTTATAGCTTATAACCTGGTGATAAGAAACTGTATTTTCCAGACGACTTTTAAATGCAATTTATGTATCACAGCCCTCTGCAGTGCTAGGGAGAATGCTTCATATATTAACAACCTTACTCAAGGTCTGTTGAGTTTCTCATTAGACCTTGACCTTACTAAGAAGTGCTTTAATTCGTTAAAATTGACGTACTTGCCAATATTTTATAACCAAAACCCCGTGTGTAATTTGACCTGTCTTTTGTGCAGTACTTATTAACCACCTTACTGTCATATCTTTTGAAAATGTTATGTACTGTACTTGGATCAGATCCCCTGGTAGTCTTCGCCTTAATAAGTTAAAGGTGGAATGTAAGAGCGTTGACTAGGAAGTGGGGATCGAGGTGTTTGGTGGGTGGGTGGGTGGGTGAGAGAGTGAAAAACAGGTGGGTGGGTGGGGCAGAGTGAAAAACAGGTGGGTGAGGGAAATGGTAGGGGAATGGAGGGGATGGTAGTGTGTTGTAGTATGGTAGTATAGGGGTGAACGGGAGACTAAGTGAAAGATCGAAAGGTGTTTGATAGATGGGTGTGATATATGGAAGGAGAACTGGAGGGATGATTGGTAGGTGAGGCGACTGACTGAAAGGTAAGATAGTAATGGATTGATGGAAGAGAGGGGGAAGTTTGTGGATCTTTTGTAGTTGTAGTAGGTGGAAGAGAAAGAACAGTAGGTGAGTAAAGAAGTAGGTGGTGATGGGCGGTGAGCAGGAAATTTGAGAAAGCTGGATGTTAGTATTAGGTAATAGTCAGGAAAATACATTTGTTAGTTGGTTTCTGTATCGTTGTCTCATTCACCTATACTGAATTGTTCTTTCGTCACTCATCTCGCCTGCTATGTTGTCTGCCGGTGATGTAAAGGCGTTATTTGACTTCCTGGACCCTCCCCCCTCCCCCGCTCTCTCTCTCTCTCTCTCTCTCTCTCTCTCATCTATAACTCTTTCTTTCCCCTCTGCCTTCCCAGTGTCCATTGTATCTCAGCTTATATTTTCTCAGTTGTGTCTCGCTTCTCTCTTCCATTATTTTACTTTCCTCTTCTTCACATTTCTGGACGTTTTCTCTTCCCTCTCTCACTCTCTCTCTCTCAGTTCATCTTGCTTTACCCCTTCACCCTTTTCTCTCTGATTATTGTTGTCTTTTCCGTTTTCTCTTTACAGTTATCTTATCTATCTGTCTATCTGTCTACCTATCTATATATGTGTGTGTGTGTGTGTGTAGTATATTCTCTCTCTCTCTCTCTCTCTCTCTCTCTCTCTCTCTCTCTCTCCTTATTCCCTTTCCCTAAGTTATTCGCTATATTGCTTCTCCCCTCCATTCGTCTGATTCCTTTTAATATTTCACTAACATTTGTTCCTTTCCTCTCTTACTGCAAAAGCGTATTTCTCTGCTTTCTCGATACAATTTTTACATCGTTTGTTTCCACATTTCTCACAAACGTTCTCTGTTTGACTTTGCCTTTTCCTTTAAAAATTTTAGCTAGGTCTTCATTTTTTTTTTCTCTCTCTCTCTTTTGCTGTATTTTCTAAGCCCTTTCTATCTGCTTTCTCTCCGCCTTTTCTTCTAGTTTGTGTCCATCTTCTTTTCATTCGTTTGGTTTCGTTTACATTCCCCACTTTTCGTCTATCATTACCACGTATTATCACTTCTTTTTCCGTGCGCTTCCCATTATCATTTCTTCTCCTTCGCTCTTTTCCGTCCCATTTCGACCGGGGTAAGAGAGGAAAGTAAGAGGAGGAGAGGATGAGGAGGAGAAAGGGAGGAGCTGGGGAGGGAAGGGGAGAGAGAAGGTACGGGAAATAAGGTCAGAGAGGAAAGTGGAAGGGAAGGAGAGAGCGGAGAGGGGAATGGAAGAAGAAAGAGGAAGGGGAGCGGCGAAAAAGAAGGGAGAAGAGGGTGGGGGAGAGGGAGAGGGGGAAGAGAGCAGGGTAAGAGGAGGGGGCGAGAGGGGAGGAGATCAAGGGAAGGGGAGGGTGAAGAGAGGAGCGTGAGGGTGGGAGGTAGGAAAGGATGAGGGAAAGGGAGGAGGGAAAAATAGAGGGAACGGGGGGAGGAGGAAAAGCGGAGAAGGGGGAGACGAAGCAGGGAGAGGGGAAGACGAAATCAGTGAAGGGGAGGAGGGAGGGGAATGGAGGGGTCTGGAGGAGATATGCAACCTTGCGAATTCGTCATCAGTTGCGTGAAATGAAGCGTGTACGTGATTGGATGGCCGGACGCTGCGTTGCCACCAATCAGGAAGTCTGGATGCACATTAGGTGTTTTAGCAGAGTGGCTGAATGGTTGGCGGGACTGGGACATGGATGATTGACTGCAGGGGATGGGTGGATGGTTTGACAGGTGGATAGATGGATGGATGAATGAATGGATAGATGCATGGATGGATGGCGGGACTGGGACATGGATGATTGACTGCAGGGGATGGGTGGATGGTTTGACATGTGGATGGTTGGATGGGTGGATGAAGGTTTGGTAGATGGATGAATGGATGGTTGGCGGGACTGGGGCTTGGGTGAATGATTGCAGGGTTGGGTGGATGGTTTGACGGGTGGATGGATGGATGAATGGATGGTTGACGTGACTATTACATGGATGAATGATTGCAAGGGATAGGTGAATGATGGATGGATGGATGGATGGATGGATAGATGAACGGTTTGAGAAAGTAGACAAATGGATGAGTGGACGAAGGATTGGTAGACGAATGGATAGATGGTTGGTGGGATGGGGCACAGATGTATGACTGCATGTGTGAGTAGATGGTGTGATAGATGAATGGTTTGAGGAACTAGGGGGATGGATGAAAGGACGAAGGTTTGCATATTGTCATTCATCTTTGGGTGCTAATATGCATCTCTTTCCACTGCGGTTCAATCAAGCATCTGTTACTCCATCAGTGAAAAAGAAGTAAGAGAGACGAACAGACTTTTGTGTCTGACCCTTATATGATGGTTAGGGTGAAAGGTCAACATGAGAGTGGCCTTGTTTGCCTGACCTCATCCTCATACAGCAGCCAGGAACTAATTACCCCCCTCCGACCTCCAGGCAAGTAATTACACCTGATTGCATTAATTGGTGGGAAGTAAGGCAGCCAAAGGTAATCAGGGAGACTCATCCTTATTACCTCCGTCACCCTAAGTAGGAGGAGGCTAACAATTTTCTGGATATTTTTCTTACAGTCTTGCTGCCTGCTGACTTTCATTATGGCTTGTTTTTTTCAGGCAGTTTTTTTCCGTTTTCTTTTTTATACTCTTGCTGCCTGCTGACTGTTTCATTATGGTTTACCTGGCGGAGGTATTTGCGTACTGTCTTTGTTAATATAAAATGAAGAGGATTTTATTTTTGCATGTGTTCGTAGTGTTGTGACTTTACCTCCCATTTTTTCCCATTAGTAGGCACCTTAAATAGTCAACAGATCAAGAGAATAATGTCATTTGGTAATAGGTAGAGTAAAATAGGCAAGTGGAGTCCTATGGTGCACGGTTAAGTACTATTTCTGATTAAACAAGTGGATCTTTATAACCAGTCTGGGTAAATTCTTGGCTGGGGAAAACGCGAGGAAGGTGTGTAAGTCTGATTACAGGTGGACGATCTGATTCACCTGAGAAAGAACTTCACCCGGTTTTGCAGTTTAAGCGTGAGAAGAACCTGAAGTAGTGGTGAGTGAACGTGGATGTGAGCAATGAAAAAAAAAATACATGTTGTCTTTGCAGTGACAATAAATACATCTGGCTTGAACAGTGACACTAAATACAGTAGATACATCCGGCCTGTGCAGTGACAATACATACATGTGACCTGAGCAGTGACAATAAATACGTCTGGCCTCTGCGGTGATATACAGCTTCATTTCACACACACAGGGGCAAAAGGATTAACCAGCTGTAATAACTAAGGTCTGGATCACAGCCTGCCAGGGGTGTGGGGGAAGCTGGATGGGAAACAAAAGAAGGAAAGAGATGGAGGGGAAAAAGATGAAAGGAGGTCAAGGGAAATATAACATGAAAAGAAATGAAGGGAAATAAAACATGAAAATAAATGGAGGGAGATTAAAGATGAAAAGAGATAGAAAAATAAAAGTTGAAAAGAGATGTGGAGGTAAATGATGAAGAGATGGAGAGAAATAAATGATGAAAAGAGATAGAAGAAAATTAAAGATGAAAAGACATGGAGAGAAAACATGAAAAGATGGAAGGAAATGAATGATGAAAAGAGATGAAGGTAGATGAAAGCTGAAAAAGGATGAAGGGATATAAGGAAATAAAGCAAGTGAAATATAAGAGCTGGAAGAAAAGAAAAGCAAGGTGATTCTGAGTCTGGGGAAAAATAAAAATGAATAAAGTGAGTTGGAAGGAAATCGAAGTAAATTTAAAGGGGGAAGTGGGGGTAGAGAAACATATGAAGTGTAAGAGTTGTGAGAATAAAGCAAATCGGAAGAAAGTAAAAGAGGGAAAATTAAAGTGAGTGAAAGGGAGTTTGGGGAAAATTAAAGCAAGGGGAAGAATTAGAGAGGTTAAAGCAAGTGAAGGAATTGGAAGAAAATGAAAGATAGTTGGAGGGAAAAAAATAGACGGAAATAAAAACAAGTGGAGGGAAATGAAAGCAAGATGGAGGGGTATTGAGCCCAGTGCAAAGAATGGAGGGAAGTTAAAGCAAGTGGAGGAGTTGGAGGGAAATTAAAGTAAGATGGAGGTAAATTAGAAAAAATAGAGGAATGTTGAGAGGGAAATCAGAGCAAGTGGAAGGGCAGGTATGAGAGTAAAGTAGAGAGAATTTAAAGCAAGTGGAGGAGTAGGAGGGAAATTAAAGCAAGTACTGTAGTGGAGAAGAAGGGATTTGAAAGTGGAGAAAATTTAAAGACAGTTTGTGGTAAAAATGACGATGATGATGATATAAAAAGTGGAGTTGGACATATGGAAGAACAGGGGGGAGAAAGGCAGTAGGAAATGGAGAGAATTTGAAGCAAATGGAGAGAAATTAAAGCAAATGGAAGATAATTAAAGCAAATAGAAGAGTTATAGGGAAAATGAAAGTCAATGGAAAAAAACTGAGTGAAAGAATTTGAGAGAAATAAAAGGCAATTGCGATACATAGGTCGGTAGTTCCGGTTAAATTGGAATGTAGTGATTCTCTCTCTCTCTCTCTCTCTCTCTCTCTCTCTCTCTCTCTCTCACACACACACACACACACACACACACACACACACAACCAATAAAAACAATACCAGCTCACTCCTGGGGGACGCAGGCATTAAAATAAAATAAATGCAGAATCGCTAGTAATAGTTCATGCCTAAAAAATGCAAAATTAATTACCACTTACATTATTAACAGGATTAAAATACGATACCTATATAATTTCCACATCAGTATATTTGCTCTGTTGTTTGATTTAATTACGGAAAACTTAATTTGCGCTAATGAGTTATTGATAATTTATTTGTGTATTTACGGCATATATTTTGCGTATGTTTTGTGTAATGTATGTGCGTTTTCGTTGGGTATTTCCATTTTTGCCTTGGATTAGTGGAATATCATGAGAGAGAGAGAGAGAGAGAGAGACTTACCTTTTCCGTTTACTCCTCATACTTCAGTTGTGCATTCTTCCCATGTATGAGACAGCTCCAGAACGGATAAAATACATACATACATACCAACATACATACATACATACATACGTACATACATACATATATACATATACATACACACTTAAGTCATAGAAGCTCGCTTATTATTCCACAGTATCTTCCTCATCTTTCTTCCTGACGCATCATATCAAAGAGAATCATTTAGTGGTAGGGAAACACAGCATGCCTCTCCCAGCTTTGCAGTATTGGCCAGCAGAGGGAAGTGAAAAGCACAAGGGGTGAAATATTGATCGAACTTTTGCCTCACTTCTTCTTCCCCCGCATTTTTCCTTCTTCTTTCTCCACTCTTTCTCCTCCTCATCTTCCTCCTTAGTACCTCAGTCACGTCCTTATCCTCTTGGTTTTCTTTTTGTCTTCCTCGCATCTCTCCCATCTCCTATAACTTTATCTTTTCCCCCTTTCGAGGAAATGCGTAACAATGAATAACGCAGAGCCAGAAACAGACAACCAGATAGAGTTGTAGGATATTATACCATCACTACTATGGTGAGATGCCGGAGAGGGATGCCTTCGTGTCGTGGCACCGATATAACTGGGTGACTCCGCTGCCCAGTTGTACAAGCTTTCTGTTCCCTCGAAAGGACAAAGGTGAGTTGTTGAGGTATATCTGACCTGAATAATCTGAAGGGAAGTGTGTGTGGTAGTGCGAGTTAAGGTACTGTGCAAGGCGGTGTGGGAATGTGAGTGGTATGTTAGTGCATTGGGTTCAAGTTTCAGATGAACCTGGGGTCTCAAGAACACCATACAGATACTACAAAGACGTAGCAGATTCGAGTTTATACATGCTACCTTCAGGTGATTTCATTCGACTTAGGATTTGCCTTTTATACTGAAAGCGTTAATGAAGACCGCATGCAATTCTTTCTGTTCGAATTCTCTCTCTTAAGCAAGGTGAGATCGTCCGAAAACAGCAAGGATGAAATACAAAATGCATCCTTAGACTGAAGAAGTTAGATTGGTGTGAGTTCCATAGCAAAGGGTATGTTAAGTTTTTACTTGGTTTGTTTGCCTGTTAGCAGCATTACGGAAAAAAAAAAATATTGGTTGCAGTCGCACTAAATTTTAAATGACGAAGACCATCAACGAAACACGTGATTAGGTTTTGGCGGAAAAAGTTTAAAGGTCAAGGTCAATGTGATGATCCAATCATGAACGAGGGAGTGATGCTGCTTTGGCGGAGGCGTGTGTTGTCTGAGTTCACTTGTTCTCGAATTCAGCTGTTCAGAGTGTTGGTATCTTAGGCATCAGCACATAATTAGTAATCAGCGAGTTGTGTTCTTAAGTTTTCATTGTGTTGGAGTGAATTCGACTTGAATGATGAGACAGGAGGTGTGAACGTGTGAGGTAGTAGTGTGAGATGTGGTATTGTGCAGAGTGGTGTGGCAGTGTGAGGTGTGGTAGTGCATAGTGTGGCGAGGTGTGATGGTGTCTGGTGTGGTGATGCATGGTGTAGCGAGGTGTTACGGTGTGTGGTTTGGTAGTGTGAGGTGTGGTTCTGTGCAGGGCGGTGTGGGAGTGTGAAGGATGCTAGTGCATAGTGTGAAGAGTGACGGTGTATAATGTGGTAATGTGGAGTGTGGTGTGGCTGTGTGGTTAATGGTATATTGAGTGGCGGGGTGTGACAGAGTTGTGTAGTATGATGTGGTGGGGTTAGGTTTTCAGTGTGTGGTGTGGCAGTGTGAGGTGTGCCAGTTTGTAGTATGGTTGTGTTTGGTGTGGTATGGTGTGGTAGTGTGTAGCGTCATTGTGTAAAGTGGAAAGTGTAGCAGCGTGAGTCATGGTGTGGCACGGAGAGAGAGAGAGAGAGAGAGAGAGAGAGAGAGAGAGAGAGAGAGAGAGAGAGAGTATTCTGCATGTTTTAGTGAAAGTGAGGATGGTGATGGAGGAGGGGGAGGTGGAAGGGAGGAGGGTGGAGGGAGAGAAGAGGAGAGGGAGAGAAATGCGAGCATGGAGACAAAAACTTACCTGACGGTAATAATAGACAGCAAACGCAATCATCCACTTCACCTTGTTTTTTAGTTGGTCATTTAATCTTTCTAAATAATTCTGCACTGTAGTACACCGAGCATTTAAATTCACAGGATCATAAGAGAGGTTGTTGGGTAGAAAGCTGAGGGGGGAGGGGGGAGGGAGGTGGGGTAGGGAAGGGGGAAGGGGGAGGTGCGGAGGGGCCTGGTTTGGGGATGGGGAGAGATGCGAGAAAATCTGGATCCGCGTGGAACGAGATGGTATTTAAACGTTGGATTTAAGCTTTCCTCGCAAATGTACTGCCTAGTATATCACTTACTTATATATACTTCACAGTTAATGTTGAAGGTGATGGTGAAGTGATGTAATTAGCTAGGGTTGATAAGGAGACTTGGCAACTGAGCGGTGTGGGGGGGAGATGGTGGCGAGCGCGGAGGAATGTGGAATTAGTTACCGTCAATAAATATCAAGCACATTTCTCGCCAACTAATCCACGGTTGTCTAAAAAATAATGAGGTAGACTTTAAAGAGGATGAAATTCTTTGGGTAGAGAGGCAGGAAAGGCGAAGGTACAGTTGTTTCTCAGTCTTTTATTTAATCAGTTCTGTAGTTTAATGGGCAACTCATCAGGAAGGGGGGAACCTGCCGGCTTCTGATCCCCTGTTTCCTGGCTAGTAACCGGCTCTCTTCTCTTTGAGCTGGGTATTTGATAGTCGTCTGTATTATTTTTCCTGCGTTTTAGTGCGTGAAGAGAAGAAAACGAATATTAGAAGTCGTTCCAAGAGTTGTATGGCTTGGAGGGGTTGTGAGGGTGACAACGAAGAGGCCAAGGTGACAAAGGAATGTTATTTAAGGTAAGTAAAGAAAGAATTTCAAGAGATTGTTAGCCATACAATCGTGTCCGTTGGTAGGTAGGTAAAGAAAGGAATTTACCGAGATCAGGTACGAGATTTATTATATTCATGTAGGTGGGTAGGTTGGAAGTTCAGAACATGTAGTTAACAGGTAAATGAAGAATTACACGTGAAAGCATGTTCTTGTAGCTGGGTAGCTAAAAATAGGCTAATAGGTAGCTGCCGTATGTCTTTTATTTGTTCTAATGTACTCTAATTTTAGCAATCATTATATCCGGATCTTTCAGACTTAAGAAATTTATACTGGACTAGCACCAGTAGTAATTGTATTTAATTTTTTCTTTTTCTTTCGTTCATTTTATTCCGTATCACTCTGACTGGCTGCTCCTGTTTCTTACCATTCCACGTGTACCATTTATCTTCTTTTTTTCTTTCATAATCGCCTAACCTCTAAGTCTAATTCATCTCTTCAGCTACACTTCCTTCACCACCTTCTCTCCTCTCCCCTCCCTTCCTCCTCTCCCTCCGCTCACCTCCTCTCCTCCTCTCCCTCCGCTCACCTCCTCTCCTCCTCTCATTTCCTCTCGTCCTTTCATCTCTCCTGCTCATTTCCTCTCCTCCTTTCATCTCTCCTCCTCCTCTCATTTCCTCTAGTCCTCATTTCATTTCCTTTATTCCTCCTCTAATCTCTCTTCCTCCTTTCATCTCCTCTCTTCCTCCTCTCATCTTGTCTGTTCCTTCTCACTCTCTCACTTCTCCTCTCCTCTTCTCTTTACCACTCATTTTAACTCATCGCATTTCATCATCTCTAGACATCTCCACCCCTCTAACCTCATCTTCACCTCACCTCATCTTCATCCCCATCATCTCATCTCTTGTCATCTCCACTCTTCTCATCTCATCTCCACCCCTCCCATCTCATCATCCCACTCATCTCATCACCCCTTTCATCTCGTCTCATCACCCCTCTCATCTCATCAAGCCACCCATCTAATCTCATCAACCCACTCAACTCGTCACCCCTCTCATCTCTTTTCATTACCCCTCTCAGCTCCTCCTCCTCCTCCTCCTCCTTTTACCTTATATCTTAATCAGTGTACCGCGGTTCTCCGTAAACGTAGTATGACCTCTCCATTTCCTCCTCCTTTTCCTCCTCTTCCTGTCTCCCCTTCCTCCTCTCTCCCCTTCCTCCTCTCTCCCTGTCCTCCTCCCTATCCTTCTTTCTGCCCTCCTCCCTATCCTTCTTTCTGCCCTTCTACCTCTCTTCCCATCCTCCTCTCTCCTCCTCCTCCTTTCTCCTCCCCCTCCTCCTCCTCCTTTCTCCTCCCCCTCCTCCTTCTTTCTCCTCCCCCTCCCCCCCACCTCCTCCTCCTCCTCCTCCTCCTCCTCATTTCTCCTCCTCCTCCTCCTCCTCCTCCTCATTTCTCCTCCTCCTCCTCCTTATTTCTCCTCCTCCTCCTCCTGCACACTTAAAATATTCTGTAATATTTAGGGTGGTAGGTGAAGCAGCATGGTTGCCAACCTTTATACGCATTTTTTACGGGTGAACTGTAAGATTAATTTTAGGAAATTCCGTCAGTTGAAGCCCTTTCCCATTTTGTATACCTATTTTTTTTTTCTCTTTTGTACTTTGAAAAATTATGTATTAATTTTTTATTTGACTGAAAAATTATCATGTAGGCCTATTAAGCTTGTATACAGTATAATGTGTATCTGATATATATTATCTATGTTTTGGAAGGCTGGTTTGATGTTAAGTGTGTCGTGCTGGAAACGAACTATGTCATTAACCAATCTTCTTATCCATGAGAGCTCAATCATATACTCTCTGTGTGAGTATGCTGTCTTCGTAACTCTTTTGTTTCGTAGTCAGAGCTTCTTCCTTCGGTTTCCTCACATTTTCGTCATTGATCCCCACTCCTCTTCCTGCTACCACCACCATCATCGTCATCGTCGTTGTTTTCGTCGTCGTTTTCGTCGTCAATCAGTCTTCAGTCAGAAGTCGTCAGTTTCTCTGTTCTGTCAGTTTTCTCTCTCCCCCTCCCCTACATCTTCCATCTCACGGTGTATGTGTCTTGAGTTTTTTAAGAGTGTCTGCTCCCCTTCTTCATTTTCCCAGGGTTCTGTATTCGCAGATTTCCTTCTTCCGTTTTCTTTTCCTCTTTTTCTTCGGCCTTAGTGTTCTCCTTCCTCCACCTCCTGTCCCAATTCTGTCCCTCATCTCTCTCTCTCTCTCCCTCTCATTTCTGTATCTCCATGTACCTTCTCTTTCCTTCTTTTTCGTCCCTCTTGTTCCTCCCCGTGTCTTATTCCTCCTCCTCTTGCTAATGATCCATAGGCTTCAGTCTTTCAAGGTGTTTAACAGAGATATCCTCATTCTTAACCATTTGACCTTGGGGGCTTGTTTTTTCTTCATTTTTATTTTTATTTTCTTTGTTTACTCGTACTTTCCCTAAACGATTTTATTCAGCTTTGGGGAGATTTTTTTTTTCGAACTGGAGAGGTTGGATAGTTGTAGCCTTCATTTACCCTTTCACTACTAGGCAGCTGTCGGGCCGAATATAATAGCTTGGTAGCAGGAAGAGTGAGCTAAAAACGACGTTTTGCTAGTGAAGTTAAACTGAATAATTGGATGTTTATGAAAGCCCCAGATTTGTTGATTGAGGTTTACTTTGGGCGTTTCGAGGCCTGCTGTTTTCCTTCTCTGCGTTTAATTGCGCAAGAGGAAACCAGTTTCCTTAGAAACTGATAAAATATATCTTTATTCTCCCGTCAGTGAATTTTTACAAGCATAGTCTTCCCCTCTTTTTTCTATTCCTAATCTTTCTTTCGTCGTCCTCCTACATTTTACTGTTCCAGTTTTCATCCTCATCCCTGTCGCCATCCTCTTCTCCTCATCCTCTGTCTTTCTATTTTTCTTCTGTTTTATCTCCTCCTCCTCCTCCTCCTCCTTCCCCCCCCCACCTCCCCCGGCCCATGTGTCTCAATCAATGTATCAGGACGGCGCTGCTCTGCCTACCAGCCTACCTGCCTCAGTGTTTGATATTCATAGCCTCACCTCTGGCTGTCCCCTTCACCTCACCTCACCTCACTTCACTTCGTTTTACCTCACTTCAGTTCACCGGACTTCACCTCAGTTCACTTTATTTTCACATCAGTTCATCTCACATTACCTTACCTCAATTCATTTCACCCCGTTTCGTCTCACCTCAGGTCACCCTACATTACATTACCTAACCTCATTTCACTTTTTTCGCTTCATATTTTCATCTACCACACCTCACCGCAGTTTACTTCGCCTCATCTCACCTCAGTTCACATTGTGTCACATCTCACCTCATCTCACCTCACTTCACTTCGTTTCAGCTTACTTCAATCCTTACCTCAATTTTTGCACTTTACCTCACCACACCGCACTTCTTCACCTCACGTCACTTCTTTACATCACGTCACTTCTTTACATCACGTCACTTCTTTACATCACGTCATCGTCTCACCTAACCTCACCGCATGTCACCACACTAGGCCTTTCCTCACCTCACCTTACTTCACCTTGGCTCACCTCACCATACCTCACTTGATGCCCCTCCATCGTACCTCGTCCTCACCTCGACATCCTCATCTCATCCTAGTTCCAAACCTATGTTCTCTTACCCTTAGCTCACTTCATCTCACCGTACCACAGCACATCTGCCCACCTCACACACACACACACACACACACACACACACACACACACACACACACACACACACACACACACACACACACACACTCTCTCTCTCAAGAAATAGATATAGATAGATACATGGATGAATGGATTGATGGATAGATTACGATAATAAATAACATCCATATAATGCTAGCGAGATAGAAATATTGAGATATATATGATCCTCCATTTTTTCATTGCTGTACCTGATTCCCCCCCCCCTCTTTTTTTTTTCCTCGTGCCCCCTTCATTTCTTTCCCACTCCAACTTTTTTCCTCCCCCCCCCCTCTCCTCAGCTTTTCTATCTAATATTTCATACAGCCCAATAGATTTACTGTATTTTTCTTTCCACCCTCCTCTTTTCTTTCTTCCTTTTTTGCCCCTTCAACTCCATTATGCTTTCATTCCGTTTTCTTTAACCTGGCAGCGTTTTCCACACAGCCTTTTTCATTTGCTCACCATTTTCTCTCTTCTTTCTTTCCTCTTCTCTCTCATTGCTGTTTGTATACTTTGGACTTTTCCTTCACATTCCCCATCTATTTATTTTCTATTTATTTTCTTCACCCCCTTTTCTCAACCCTCATCAATTTTCCACCTGTTTTTCCATTCCTCATATTTTTTGCTTCATTTCTTTTCCTTCCACTTCCCCATTTTTCATCCAGGAACGTCTCGCCTCGACATTTTCCTCTTTTTCTCCTCTCGTAATTCTCTCTCTCTCTCTCTCTCTCTCTCTCTCTCTCTCTCTCTCTCTCTCTCTCTCTCTCTCTCTCCACTTTTTCACCCCTATCCTCCTTTTTGCTCCCTTCTTCCTTTTTCCCTTTCCGTTCCTTTCCTTCATATTTTTCAACATCTTGTATATCTACATTTTTTTCATTTTTCGCATTACTACTCCTTTCCCCTCCCTCATATTTTTTTTCTCCCTTTCTTCCCTCTCCCTCTTTTTTTTTTTCTCCCTTTCTTCCCTCTCCCTCTTTTTTTTCTCCCTTTCTTCCCTCTCCCTCTTTTTTTTTTCTCCCTTTCTTCCCTCTCCCTCTTTTTTTTCTCCCTTTCTTCCCTCTCCCTCTTTTTTTTTCTCCGTTTCTCTCTTCCCTTTCCCCCTTTTTTTTGCTCTCCATTTCTCTCTTCCCTTTCCCCCTTTTTTTCCTCCATTTCTCTCTTCCCTTTCCCTCTTTTTTTTCTCCATTTCTCTCTTCCCTCTCCCTTATTTTTTCTCTCCACTTCTGTCTTTCCCCTCACTCGTATTTTTCCACTTCTCTCTTCCCTCTCCCTCGCATTTTTCTCTCCACTTTTCTTTCCTTCCCTCTTATTTTTTCACTCTGCTTATCTCTTCCCCCTCCCTCTTTTCTCTCCACTTCTCTCTTCCACCTCCCTCTTTTCTCTCCAATTCTCTTTCCCCTCTTTCATATTTTTCTCTCCACTTCTTTCTTTCCCCTCCCTCTTTCTCTCCATTTCTCTTTCCCCTTCCTCCTATATGTCTCTCCACTTCTCTCTTCCCTCTCCCTTATATTTCTCTCCACTTCTCTCTTCCCTCTCCCTTATATTTCTCTCCACTTCTCTCTTCCCTCTCCCTTATATTTCTCTCCACTTCTCTCTTCCCTCTCCCTTATTTTTCTCTCCACTTGCCATTTTTCCCTGGGGAGTTTGGAATATTGCTGAATGAAGGATCTGTCGTAAATTTCTTCTGACACTCGTTTCATGGGGGGACTATTGAATCTTGTTTAGAGAGAGAGAGAGAGAGAGAGAGACTTACCCTCCTTCCCTCTTTGTCTGTCAGTCTGTATGTCCCAAATATTGTTACACTATCTTTTTTCCATCTTGCCCCCCCCCCTCTCTCTCTCTCTCTCTCTCTCTCTCTCTCCACCCCACCCTCACCTTTTTTTTTCTTTCCTCCCAAAAGTGTTCCGGAACGTAAAACATTTTTGTAAATTTCTTGGGACATTCAAGGAAAATATATTGAGTCGTCTACAGAAGGATTGGCTTTTTTTGTGTCTGTCTGCCTGTCTGTTTATGTCTGCATTTTTCCCTTTATAATTCTGTTTTATTTCTCTCTCTCTACGTCTGTCTTTCTATCTTTTTGTCTGTGTTCTGTTTATATGCCTCCATTTTTCTCATATATATTTTTTTATGTTTCTGTGTTCCTGTCTTTATATATTTTTGTCCGTGTTCTGTTTATCTCTGCTTTTCTTTATCTGTCTGGTTTATATATATTTTCTTTTTTGTACGTCAGTCTTTATTTTTCTTCGGGTCTTTATCTGTTTCTGTCCGTCTTTTTTTCTGTGAATATCTTTGTCAATTTTCTATATCATTATTTGTCTATTACCGTGTTTTTGTATATCTATCGGTGTGTGTTTTACTCTGATACACCTCAGTTTATTATTTATTTGTTAATCAGGGAATAACATTTTAATTAATGTCTTTCGTATGTATGTCATTTTAGTTTTCAATGCACTCGTCTCTTTTTCTGTTTTTCCAGGTTTAACTTATTTTGTCTGTCAGCCTGTTCATGTCTGTATGTACTGCGCTGTTTAGGAATATACCTGTTTGTTGTCTCTATGCTGTCTGTATGTCGATATGTTTCCTCCTGTATATGTCAGTATACCGTATATTTGTATTCGTTTTCAGTCATTCTGTTGCTATCAGCTTGTCTTTCATTGGTGTCTCTAAGAAGGCTGTCCGTTTATTGAGTTATGTATTTTTCCAGTATTTCACCTTTTAGTGTGTGTGTGTGTGTGTGTGTGTGTGTGTGTGTGTGTGTGTGTGAAAAATACGTATGAGCTTGTGAAGTTGTGTTTGTGTGTGTGTGTGTGTGTGTGTGTGTGTGTGTGTGTGTGTGTGTGCTGGCGGTATTACACCACTCGGATCCCTCAAAAGTGCAAAATTGTGGAGTCTTGCAAAACATATTCCTCTCTTAATAACATCCTCTCTGTCATCGCCCTCCTCCTCCTCTTCCTCTCTCTCTCTCTCTCTCTCTCTCTCTCTCTCCTTTCATCATCCATCTATTGCTTTGACATCCTGTTTCCCCTTTCCTTCCTTCCTTCCTTCTCTTGCTGTCCATCCTGCTTTCTAGCATTTTTTCCGGACTTTCTCCTTCCTACACATCTTCCTGTTTCCTCTTTTCTTCCTATTTCGTTTTCTTCCTGTTTCGTATTTTCTTCGTTTCGTCTCTTCTTCCCTTTTCGTTTTGTTTGCTTTCTTTTTCACTTTCTGGTGTCTTTTCTTTTTTGTTCTTTTTTTTTTGCACGTGAAATCATCTTTTCTGTCTTTTCCCATGACTTTTCCTCCTTCCTTCACACCTCTTCTGCATACTGTCTTTCCATCCTTTTTTTCTTTCTCTTTCCCTTCTCTTCTTTCCTCCTCTTGAGTATTTCTTCCTTCCCTCCTTTCTCTCCCTTTCTCCCGTTCTTATATTTTTCTCTCCCTTCTGCTTTCCTTTTTTTTTCTTTCATTGTCAGTTAGATTCTTCCTGTTTTCTTTCCTTTTCGCTTAATTTCTTGTTTTCCTTCGTTCATTTATTCCAGTTTTATTCTTGTTTCTTTCGTGTTTGTCATTTCCCTCTCCGGTCGGCTTTCTTCCTTCGTCTTTTCTTGGACTGCTCCATTCCCAGCTTTTCACTCTATTTTGTTGGTTTGTTTATGTTTTCATCCGCTTTATATCTTTTATTCACCTTTTTTGCTCTCCCTCACTCCATTCCATTACCTTTCCATTTCTTTCCTTCCTTTCTTCCTCTCCTTCCTTCCTTTCTTCCTTTCCTTCCTTCCTTCCCTCCTTCCTTCCTTTCCTCCTTCCTTCCTTTCCTCATTCCTTCCCTCACTCTCCTTCCTTCCCGCCCTCCCAATTTCCTTCTTTCCATCCTTCCTTCCTTCTTCATTCTTTCCCTCCTTTCTTGCTTCCTTCCCTCCATCCTTGCTTGCTTGCTTGCTTCCTTTCTTTCCTCCTTCCATCTTTCCGCCCTTCAGAATCTCGTCAAGTCTTTCATCACATTTTTTCTGCTTCATATAATTAATTTTCTTCCCCCCGTGTTTCTCTTGCCGTCATCATTTCATCCAATTTTGCTTGTTCATCTTTTTCCCTTTCCCTTATCCCCCTTTTCCTTCCTTGTATCTGTTTCGTCTCCTATTTTTCTTTGTAACTTCTTCACTCTCTCTTTTTCTCCTGGCTTCTTCCTTAATTTCTCTCGTTCCTCCTTCCCTCATTTTCTCCTTCCCTACTTCCACCCTTACTTTCTATCTCTGTAATCACTCTTCACCTTTCTAACCTTTTTATTAACCTCCCTCTTCCTTCTCCCTCCCTCTTTCCATCTATCATAACCTTGTCCTTCCTTCCTTCCATCTTCGTCCTCTTTCTTAATCTTTCTTCCCTCACTTCTTAATAATAATTCTTTCCCCCCCTTCATAATATTAGGCTATCCAACCTCATTTAGCCTCTTCTCTTTTCTTTCTGGCTTCCCTTGTGCCCCTCCTCCTTCCTTTCCTTCACCTTTCTTAACTTCTAAGCTTCTCCCTACCTCCCTCATCATCTTTATCTCAGTCCATGTTGCTTCCATCCTTCTTACCCTCTTTTCATATCCTAGGCTCGCTTCGCCCCTCCTTGCCTCCCTACCACTTTCCATCAAGTATTTCTCCTTGTTTCTTCCTCCTTCGCCTTTCGTTTTCCCTTCCCTGTTTCACCATACTTCTTCCTTCCCCCCTTGTTTAATCAGCTTTCTGTTTCCTCCATTCTCATTTTCGTACTCATCTTCCTTCCTTCCTTTTCCTCAGTCTTTCGTTCTCATTGCATCTCATGTCTCCTTCCATCACCCCTCTTTCTTATGCCTTCCCGCTCATCTTTCCTCCATAATTTCCCCTCCTCATTCCTTTCCTTCTTCATAACCTCATTCCTTCCTCCCTCCCTGAGCGTGGCCAAAGACGCGCATATCATTACACCGTCATTTCAAGTTTTAAGCATCTCGTAAGAAAAAACACACACTTATAACTCCATCCAAAACCCACAGGAAAAAACACCCACTTAAATTCTCTCTCTCTCTTAACAAACTTCTCTTTCCATCGCCCTTCCCCACTTCCATCCACTCTTGACTCTTCCTCGTGCTCCTCTCCCTTCTATCCTCTTTGCTCTTCCTCTTCCTTCTCTCCTCACTCTCTTCTATCCACTGTTTACTGTTCCTCCTGCTTCTCTCCCTTCTATCCACTCTTTGCTCCTCATTTTGCTTCTGTCCCTCACCATTTCTCTTTCCTTTTTGTCATTGCCTTCTTGTGTAACAAACTAATGTAATCAAAATACCCGCAGTTTTGACCCCCCCTCCCTCATGCTTTAGAAACTTCCACCACTTTCCCATTCCCTCTCCTCCTCCCTCTTCCCTCTCCTCTTAATTCTTCTTTCTGTCCCCCTTCACTCCCTTTTTCCCCCTGCCTCAGACCTGCTAACTTAACTCACACTACTCTGTCGAAATTAAGGCAATAGAAACCGAACTCAGATTAATCTATCATTGCTTTGACTGTATCTGCTCACCATAATCTACTATAATCAAATCACATAACGTACAGTGACCAGACCGAACAGAATTTCCCACTTTCATTCTCATTTCCATTCCTAATTCCATTCCTTCTCTTATGCTCATACCCATTCCCGCTTCCATACCCCATTCCACTCCCACATTCATTATCATCTTCCTCATGGCCATTCCCTTTCCTATTTTCGTTGCACTTTTTCTTTTTGCATTCATATTCCCTTCCACTCCCCTGCTGTTCCCATGTTCCCACGTCCATTCCATTCTCATTCCAGCTTCCATTCCTTTCCCATTCCCATTATCATCTCCGTTTCCTTCCATTCTTTTTCGTGTTTCTATTTTCATTGCTTTTCCTTCCTTTCCTTTTCCCACATTTTTCCTTTTCCTTCTTCCACTGTCTGCCCCTCCTCCAAAAATGTCAGTTGTATGAGAGAGAGAGAGAGAGAGAGAGAGAGAGAGAGAGAGAGAGAGAGAGAGTGAGAGAAAGAGAGAGAGGAAAATGAAGAAACTGATGATGATGGTGATTGATCAAAACAGAGAGAGAGAGAGAGAGAGAGAGAGAGGGAAATGGAGAAACTGATGATGGTGATTGATCAACACACACACGCGCGCGCACACACGCGCACACGCGCGCGCGCACACACACACACACACACACACACACACACACACACACACACACACACACACACACACACACACACACACACACACACACACACAGACCAATTCTCATAAGTATTTGCTGGGGGAGGTTGGCGTTTCATCGTGCAGTAATTTCACGCCTTCACAGTTTTGATTCCTGGCTTTGCTGCTCCTTAATTATCTTCAGTGTTTACACCCACGTTGACGCCATTAATGAAAGGCATGTGTGTGTGTGTGTGTGTGTGTGTGTGTGTGTGTGTGTGTGTGTGTGTGTGTGTGTGTGTGTGTGTGTGTGTGTGTGTGTGGATGGAAGTATGGACGATTGTGCGAGTGCGGTTTGTGTGTGTGTGTGTGTGTGTGTGTGTGTGTGTGTGTGTGTGTGTGTGTGTGTTTAGATGAAATTGTGCATGGATATGTGTGTTTTTTTGGTGTTTAGACTAAGGTGTGTATGGTAGACTAAGGTGTGTATGTTTTATGTATGTGCGAGTGTGGGATCAGTAGGATGTTTGTATATTTTTATGTATGCGTGTCTTTCTTCCTATGTGTGTACTGTATTTATGTTTGTATTGTTTGTGTGTGTATGTTTAGTGTATCTGTTTAGATGAGTTTATATAAATGTGTGTGTGTGTGTGTGTGTGTGTGTGTGTGTGTGTGTGTGTGTGTGTGTGTGTGTGTGGATTCCTGGCTTTGGTGCTCCTTAATCATCTTTGATGTTTACACCCTTTCTGTCTCAATTAATGGCTGGCTAGTGTGTGTGTGTGTGTGTGTGTGTGTGTGTGTGTGTGTGTGTGTGTGTGTGTGTTTTAGACTGTATAAAAAAACTACTTGTATGCAATAGTAGTAATGATAGGCACTACGACTACGAAGCCTGTTATATTAGTCACTTTGTAAATATTGTCTGACCCCGCTTCCTGAGACGGCTGTCCTGACAGTACTCTGCTATTTCATTCCCTACTCAATAACGACCTTTCCCTCAACTCACACCACGCCTCCACAATCCCTCCAATTGCACGGTTAATGTTTGGCTTAAAATTTCGAACTATTTTCTAAGTCAGCGTAATTTGTTTAATATTTTTCTTAGTTATCTAGCTTCCATAGTATGTCTGTTGCAAAGACGTCCATAATTTCGAGTATAAACTGCAAAGAGGTTCATGATTTAGAATATTAACTCGAAATTTGATACCTCCTTGTAAACGCAGCGCTGGAACTGAGCCGTGTCCCTGTATCTGGCTTACTGCAGCAGTCACCCCTGAGAGTGAGAGAGAGAGAGAGAGACGCAGAAGGAGCGAGAGGAAAGGTGAGGCCTAGGAAATGGAAGGGAGGAGTTAGAGGTTTTGAGTAACAAAGGTCTGAACACCTACGTGATAAGGAAGGAAGGAAGAAGAAAAGAGGAGGAGGAGAGGAAGGAAAGGCCAGAGAGAGAAGGAACTAGAGTGAGAGTGGCGGAGTGATGAGTGCGGAAACGAGATAGAGAAGGAAAGAACGAAGGAAGGAAGGGACGTGGCAGAGTAAGGGGTGTGAAGGAAAAAAACAAAAGTGGATTAAGTGGTTTATAGGAGGATGACTAAGGGTGAGAAGTAAAGCTGCCGGGGTAAACTGCAGAAAAATTAGTTCTTTGTGATTGGAAGTTTCTAGTTTGTTTTAGTTTATTAAATACGAGTGACTGATTGAATGGAATTGCCCCAACCATATTCTGGGAACTAACTAGCTCAAAAAGGGTGACAGCGAGCATGAAAAAAGGATAGCTATATATTTAAAAGGAGAGAAAAATAATGGATATTTAGAAGAGGAACAAATATAAGAGGAAACCGAGGTAAAAGAATGCTAAGCCGTAATTACCTGGTTCGTGCTTCCTCTTCAGGTTGGTGCTTTGTCGATGAAAATAGGATGTAAATGAAAACTGCTCTTACACCCACTTACACAGCTGTTAAAAGATACTGGCTGCTTTACACTCACCCATCGCCTCCTCCTCCTTTTATCGTATTCTCTTTGTGTCGTATTTTTTCCCCTGCACTTTCACTTATTCTGCCGCTTGCCCACGTATTTTATCACTGTTGTATTCTTAAATTCTTTCTCATTCTCTGTCATTAATATATTTTCCCATTTCCTAGTATTCTTTTCTCGCATTCCATCATTTTTATCATTCTCTCACTTTTCTTACATTCTCACTTTTCCTTCTGTTCTCTTTTTATATTCACTATTTTCTCACCTTTCCAGCATTCTTTCTTTTCTAGTATTCCCCAGTTAATCTTTATCTCACATCTCGCACATTTTCCTCCATTTTTTCCCTACATTCTCACTTCTTAGGTATTCTCTTGTTTTTCTCTTACTCTCCTTCTTCTTGTACTCTCTCTTTTCTTGTATTCTCAGTTTTCTCATGTTTCCTCACTTCTCTGTTGTTCCTTTGGCATCTGGTATTCTCTCAGATTTTCTCGTATTCTCTCTCATCTCGCCGTTTCGAGTATTCTGTTATTTTCACAGTTTCTGGTATTCTCTTTTATATAATTTTAATGTTTTTTGCTTTTGTCTATTTTATTTTTTTTAAGCTCAGATTGGGTTTTAAATTTGATCCCCATCCTCGACCTTTTTTATATATATATTTTTTATTTTGCAGTTTGATCACCACCCTCGTCTTATCGTTTTTTTTCTTTTTTCGCCTTTGTTTTCGTAGTTCGCATTTTGACCTTGCTCCTCGACCTTCCTGTGCAATATTGCGTGACCAGTGTGCAATGCTCCACAATTTTGCAAGGCCTGGGAGGTTTGAGTATGGTTTTAGTGATGTTTATGTGGTTTTGGGGAGTTCTGTACGTGGATCTGTAGTGGTTTTGTGGGATTTGGTGGTTTTCTGAGAGAGAGAGAGAGAGAGAGAGAGATGCGTGAGAGGGTTAGACAGAGACAAATGGAGCCATATATGCTGAGACATATACAGGAAGCACATAAATCCTGTAAGATAAAGTGAATCTGTATATGAGAGAGAGAGAGAGAGAGAGAGATACTGAAGAAAACTTGGCAGTGGAGTGGCTCAAAGGTAAGGGCCTGGACCGTCTTCATTTCCTCCTCTACCCCGCTTCCTCTTCCTCTTCTCTTTGTACCCTACTCTTCCTCTTCTTTCTCTACTCTACTCTTTTTCCTTTTCTCTTTTTACCCTGCGTTTTCTCTGACTTCCTCTTAATCCTTCTCTTCCTGTATTCTTTTCTTGTTTTCCCTATTACTTAAGTAAGGCTTTTTCCCCTCCTTTCTTCTCTTTTCGTCCTCTTCTTCTCCCGTCTTAGTTTCCCCATCTACCCCACATCCTCTTCCTCTTCTTTTTGTACCTTATACTTCGTTCTCTCCTATCTGTTCTCTTCCTCCATTCTTCTTTTCTCTTCCGCATTCGTCATCCTGGCTTCCTATTTTCTTTGTCCTCTTATTCTATTCCTTTTCCATCTTTATCCTTTCCTCTTGTCTTCCTGTCTCCCCTTCCTGTTTCATTGCCCTTCTCTTTTCCTGTCTTCTTCCCACTTTCTCGTCTTCTCTCCTTTATGCTATTCTTTCCCTCCTCCTCCACCTGTCTTTTTCGTCTTATTGTCTTCAGTTCCTCCTGTGCCTACCTCTTCTTCCTCATTGAATCCTTTTCTTCCTCCTCCTGTCTTCCTTTAATTCTCTTTTACCCTCTAGTCCTCCTCACCTTTTCATTTTCCACATTTCTTGTTTTTTTTTTTTTTTTTTTTTACTGTCCTATTTCATCCCTTCCTCTTTCTGTTAACTCTTCGTCTTCCTTGATTATTTCTCCTCAGTTTTTTCCTTCGTCTTTTTTTCCCCTCCTTCCTTTCCTGATTTGTCCTCCATCATCGTCCTCTTCCTGTTGTCTGTTTCTGTGTATTCTCTCTCTTTTTTGCTTTATATCAGCCTCTCTCTCTCTCTCTCTCTCTCTCTCTCTCTCTCTCTCTCTCTCTCTCTTATCCGAACATCAAAGAGCAAAAGTTGGCCAGTCAGTCAATTAATTTCGTCCCGTCAGTCAGTTAGCCAGTCAGTTTTTCATTTATTCAGTCTTTGTCAGTCAGTCTTTCAGTAATTCATTTATTCAGCATTTTATTCAGTCAGGCAGTATTTCAGCCAGTCAGTGAGTTATTTTTTTTTTCCTCTCTCTCTCTCTCTCTCTCTCTCTCTCTCTCTCTCTCTCTCTCTCTCTCTCTCTCTCTCTCTCTCTCTCAGTAGTGCGTCATTTCCTCCATCTGTTATGAATGCACATATCTGTTTATATCTATCTGCCCATCTGTTCCGCCATCCTTTATGTACTGTCAATTTGTTATTTATACGTTATTATCTGTGCTCAGTCCGCTGTTTTTATTTTTATTTTCACTTTTCATTGTCCACCCTTTTTTTAAATTATTTTTTATGCAATCAGCTTCCTACGCTCGACCCCTCCCCCCCCAAAAAAAAAAAAAATGTTTATTGATCAGCGCATTTCTTTCGGCAAATAATTCTGAACGAATTGTTTACGTTATATATTGTAAAAAATTGTCCTGTGCATCGTTTTGTCTTGTTAATCACTTGTTTGGAGTAATTGGGCCGCACCTTAACGTCTTTCCCCACGGTTGATGCTAGGTGTAGTCAGATGAAATGGATGAATTTACTAGTAACCAAGGAGACTCATTCTTTCCTCAGTTAAGGCTCATCGAGTTTTATGCAGCCATTGATTCAGTGTTCAGGTTGAGAGAGTGGCCCAGTTCCCTTATATGAAAACAGAGTAATCCAATCCACCCTCCAGTTTGACTAGACTTCGCCATCAAATAAGCTGAAAGCGGTTAGGGGTTCTCGTTAGGTTAGAACAAATGCGCTGTAATATACCCTTTGTAAGTGTCTGGTCATAGCGTTCATTCATTCGCCTGGTTGTTCACCGGTCTTTTACTACCTGCAGTGTTTGACTCTATAAAAATATGAGAGTCTTTGTTAATATTCATCTGTCAGTCCGTCATTACTTCCATCTATATTTCTGTATATATTGTTCACACCAGACCAGCCGTCCGTCCATCCATCCATCCATCCATCCATCCATCCATTGACTTAATCCATCTGCTGATCAATCTGTATCATGTTTTCCAGCAGTTTATTTGTGTGTGTATATCCATCAGTCTGTCTAAATCTGTTTTGTTTATATCAATCTGTCAGTTTCTGCATCATAATTTTCCTGCCTACTTGTCAGTTTATCTCTATATTTATTTTTTCGTAAACAATCCATCCATTAATGTATCATTCGATATTTTACTCTGTCTTATTTACATACCTATCTACCTATCAGCCCTGTGTACGTTATTTATCTTTCAGCCTGGCGTTCTGTAGCACCACTTTTACAATAACTACCACCATTATTTCTCCCTTGATTGCAAACAAATTAAAAACAATATTTGAAAAATCCGTCCCAACAAATTGCTTCCCTTTCATTGGACAAAAAGACAAGAAAAAATACTCGGAAAGTAATATTAAAAATACAGACGATTAAAGTGGAAAAAGTCTTGTAACAATTTCTGTGGCTTTGAGTCCTGGAGAAAAAGGTATATAATGATCGTTCTTCTTTTTGATAATGTTGTCTAAAAAAAGGGGGTCTAATTTTTTTTTTTTTTTCGGACTTCTTGGGTGCTCAGTGTGGTGAATATATTTGTTCATTTATTACGTTGTATTTGTGAGTTCGTAATGTTTTTGGTGGCTTTTGTCTGTCTGCTAACTTCCTTCCTTCCTTCTTTCCTTCCTTTCTTCCTTCCTTCCTTGTCTGTCTGTCTGTCTCTGTCTGTCTGTCTGCTTGTCTTCCCGCCTGTGTGTGTGTGTGTGTGTGTGTGTGTGTGTGTGTGTGTGTGTGTGTGTGTGTGTGTGTGTGTGTGTGTGTCTGTCTGTCTGTCTGTCTCTGCTTCTGTATCTGGCTGTCTGTTTGCCCCATCACATCCTGCAACCCCTCCACTCTCCACACCCCCACCACACTCCTTTAAGCACCCACCCCCAACACGTCCCCACCACACCCCTTGCAGTACTGTCCCCTCAACCACACCACTTTAATATCCCTGTCCCCATCCCGCCCATTTATAGGCTCTTACAGGCGTCCCCCTCACTCGCCACACCCACTTTGATCACCTACTCCCCACCCATATTACCATCACAGGAGGACTTTGAGTATAAGCCTAGAGTGTGTAATAAAATGCAAAATAAGTCGCTAAGGAGAAGGTGCTAGGGAGCCTTCTCGTAAGCCAATATAAACACGGTCCTTAGGGAGACGGCGGGACGAATGAAAGGAATTGGGAAGAGTGTAATGTGGAGGATGATGTAGTGGAAATGAGCTGACGTACAGGGAAATGACCTGAGCTGCTTTGGCCACATTGAAGGACTTGAGAGAAACTGAGTGAGGGAGTGTGTGAGGGATGGATGGATGGGAAGGAAGGAAGGATGGGAGTGGAAGACGGTGAGTAGGTGCATGAGCAAGGGAATGGAGTTTAGATTTCTCTCTCTCTCTCTCTCTCTCTCTCTCTCTCATTTTTGTCATTCCCTCTTTCTCTGTTCATACACTATGTCTTCGTTTTCCTTTATTGTTGTTAATTTACTTTCTCATAAATATCCCAGATTACCCATTAATCCCCTTGTGTGTGTCTTTTATCCTTCAATACCCCTCATGTATTTCCTCAGTTAAGTGAAGAAGAAACAAAGCAAGCAAATAGGGGACTTGCTAGAAAATTTTAAAAAGAGGTGTACACAGAGGAGAATGAAAGGAACAGGGAGAGAATATAATAGAAGAGTGAGAAGAGGAAGAAGAGAAAACCGATGATTCTGGTGACAAAAGGTAGGGGGGGAAAAATGAAAAAAGAAGGGTGTTGGAGTATGTAAGTGCAGCCCCCGCACCCAGTACTAAGCGTCCAATATTTGACTTTATCCTGTCACCTAAACTTCTGCCCGATTGTTCTCAAAACCGAGTCTCTTCATCCTTGCCATACTCTCTACCCGTCCACCAAGTTTGGGCCTTATCTGGTGGAAATTAAGTTAATCATGATCTGTGACCTTGACCTTTGACCTATTCCAAAACCAGCAGATCTGCTCTTTGGCTGACTCTCAACATTTTCACCAAGTTCGGTCTAAATCGGACGTAAAATGAGGTACTTTTTTCACACACACACACACACACACACACACACACACACACACACACACACACACACACACACACACACACACACAAGCGTTACAGTACCCCCGCCGCGCTTTCTTCGCTCGAGGATGAATAACATTGATGCCAGTGAAAAAGAAAAGACCCCGATTCCATTTAACTGGATACATGCAAGAGTCTGCCTAAAAACCCGGTAATGAATTAAGAGTGATATTTCGAGTTAGATGTAATTTACAAAACTAGTGTGCGCTCTCGAATATTGCTCACCCTTGTGGAGTTGATGCGGGGAGGTTGCACTAAGACAACTGGACAGTTCAGAACAAAGTTATAGAAATAAGAACCCATCTGTTACGAAGGAACTACTTCCCCTTCAAGGAAGAGGGAATTCTGCCCCGCCTTGCACTGTTTTAGATATCATATGGCAAATGTTCAGATGAAGTTGCGCCCATTCTTCCACGTCTCCACCCCGTCCCTCCCTTGTACATGGGCATCTGGTAGCGCTTCTGGCTTGATGGTCGCTCTGCCATATTACAGAACTTTTCGTTATAAAAACTGCTTTATTCCACGAACTGCTTCTCTGGGCAATTCACTCCCCAGATTAATTTTCCCACAAACTGTAGCTCACAGCAGTTCGTCAAACACATCATCAAAATGTCGGACCGATATCCAATCTATTAAATTTTCTATCTGTGTAGCAGCGAATATAGCTCTTTGTATCGCCTGTCCATTTACTCATCACATTTTATATGCATATGAGTTGTCTGTGTGTATAAAATTCTCTCTCTCTCTCTCTCTCTCTCTCTCTCAAATCACCCACCATTTGCCTTTATCACCTTCCTCTCCCCCTGACCCTTCGCCAGATATTCCTCTCTTAATAGCATACACGGCATTCATTTGTCTTTGTCTATCGGTTTGTCTGTCTGAATGTATTATATTATATGTATGTCTGTTTATACCCATCAGTCTGCATATGTTTAGTCTGTTTCTGTAAGTAGGTGTTTGTATCTATATCTATCTATCCGTATATCTCTCGTATATCTATTTATCTCGTCTGTCAGTCTAGATTATCACTGTCATTAGATCGAATTATTTTTTCCTTTGTCTAACTCATCTGTCTTTATCTACTTATGTCTGTCTCTGTATCTATCTGTTTGTCATGCTTTTTTGTCTGTCTGTTTTTCTGTATACCTGTCATTAACTCTCTTTCGACTTTCCATCAGTAGTAGCTGTTTTTTTACGTGTCTGTCTAGCCAGCTTTTTATCTGTCATGTCTATCCCGTATCTGTGTTTATCAGTTTATGAATCTGTCAGCCTGTCATTTCATCTGTCTTTCAGTATATTATCTCTCTCTCTCTCTCTCGTCTCATTTCCCTCATACCTGTCTTATCATTTTACCAATCAGTATATCTGTCTCGCTCATTTCCGCATTGCACCTCTACCTGCCGTATCATTTTATCTATATGTCTCGCTCATCTCCTCATATCCCCCACTACATTTCCGCCCTTTTATCTATCGGTCTCCATCCCGTTCATCTCCTCTCCTCATTTCCCCTGTTTATCAGTGTATCTATCTCCATCTCGCTCATCATATTTCCCCCCTGCCTGTCGGTTCATCTGTCTGTCCGTCTGTCTGCATCTCACTCATCTCCTCTCCTCATTTCCCCTGTTTATCAGTGTATCTATCTCCATCTCGCTCATCATATTTCCCCCCTGCCTGTCGGTTCATCTGTCTGTCCGTCTGTCTGCATCTCACTCATCTCCTCTTCTCATTTCCCCTTCGCTTTGTCACTCCCCCTCGTTCTCTGATTTATCGCCTTTTTTCCTTTTCATTCATCGTGTTTGTTGTCTCGTTCTGATTAATTCTTCTCTCTCTCTCTCTCTCTCTCCCTCCCTCCCTCTCTCTCTCTCTCTCTCTCTCTCTCTCTCCATTAAAACTTCTTGATGTTTTGGCGTTATTGTTATAGACGTGTACAGAAAAATAAGGCCTTCCTCTCTTTCAACTTCCTCCCCCACCAAACTTTCTCCTTCTTCGCTCCCCATCCCTCCCTCCCTCACTTTATTTTCTCCCTCACCTCCCTCCTTCTTACCCAGATTTCTCCCCTTCATACCCTCCACTCTGTTGTCTCCCTGTCCTCCATCCCTCCCCCTTCTTCCCTCACTTTTTCTCCCTTCTTCCTCCCTCCCCCTTCTCCCCTCACTTTTTCTCCCTCCTCCCTCCTCCCTCAATTTATTTTCTCTCCTCCCTCCCCTTCCGTCCCTCACCCCATTTTCTCCCTTTCCTCCCTACCCCTCACTCTCCCTCACTTACTACACCTTCCCCTTCCACTTGCATTCCATTATTACCACCCTAAAGTCTTCCTTATTTCGCTCTTAACATCTTTATTTTTTTTTTACTTATTTCTAACATTTCTCCTGTTCAGTTTTTCTCACATTACATTTATTATTGTTTTATCGTATTTTCTTCCCCTTTCAAGTTTTATAACAGTTTTTGGGGTTGTGAGGTGGAGAGGGGGGCAGCCTGATCGCGCAAGACGGGGTGACAAGGAGGCGATTTGTTTGTTGACACCCCTTCCGTGTTTAAGGCGTTTTATTATAGATACATAAATAGGTAGATAAGTAGACATGAATAATTAAATAGATTGATAGACTTTTTTACACGCTTCTTATTAGTCTGCCCTGGTTTTCCTGCTCAACTATATTAATTTTTTTTCTTCCATTTTTTCATAGTCCCATCTTTTTTGTTACCATATTTCGATTTTTTTTGTTCAATTTTACTTTCATTCTTTCTGTGTTTATCATATTTCACTCGCATTCCTCCTTCCATTTCTTATATATTATTTGTTTTTCACGTCAGTTTTCCTCTCATTTCTTTTTTTTATTTTTTTTTCATTTTTGGGTTGGCTTTTCTGTGTTGGGTACGGAGGCCTGACTGGAGTTGGTGTGTGTGGCTTTGGGAGTCAATATTCGCTAGTGACTCTCTCTCTCTCTCTCTCTCTCTCTCTCTCTCTCTCTCTCTCTCTCTCTCTCACCACACTTTTTTTCTCCTTGACTTTTTCGTTGTTTGCTCTTATTTTCCCTTTCTCTCTCTCTCTCTCTCTCTCTCTCTCTCTCTCTCTCTCTCTCCACATCTGTCTTTCTCTTCCTGCCTCCCTCTTCCTGCCTCCCTCCCTCCCTCCCACCTTTTACCAGATGACCAATATCCCTCCACCTCTCTCATTATCGATGTGAAGAAAGGAGGGAAGGAGTGAATGAAGGAAGAGAGGGACAGGAGGGAAGGGAGGAGGAAAAAGAATAAAGGAGGGAGAAGCATAACGGGAATAAAAGTGGGATGGAGAGAGAGAGAGAGAGAGAGAGAGTCTAGTCTTTCTGTTGTTTACGGGTAGGTTGGAACTCCCATATGTAACAGTATTTTTCTTTTTAAGTTATTTTGTCACAAGTATTAACAGTATGTGTATATGAAAATTTATGGCACAGTGTCACATTTTTATGGGGTAGCCTTGACGATAATAACTCCAGGTATTTATGTCCCTGCTCAGTAACGACCACTCCCACGAGACACCACCTTAATATATATACTTCCCTGTAGGAAAATAAGATCTTTAACGTATAGGCTAGTATACTCGTAAATGAGGTCTGGAACTGAACTTTATCAACTATGTATATGTATTTCAGCAACCTCCGACGATTTTATTCAGGCTAGAAAAACAAGTCGATTTTTTTTTTAGGAACTTTATATATGTTTTGGCAATTGATTAAGAACTATGTACTTTTTCCAGGGAACGCCAGACGATTTCATTCAGCCCAGAAAAACCCACCTTAGTAGAGGTAAAGTAATCTTACTGTCTTCCCTATTTTTTTTTTTTACAACATTTATATATCGTTTTTACAACAAGCCGATCTTTATCTTTCTTACAAATGTCAGTTTTTTTTTTTTTTTTTTTTACAACCGGCTTTTGTTGTATTAAAGAGTATAGCTTAAAAGAGACTCCATAAACCTCTTCCTACCCTCTCATCCTTCCATTTCTCTTCCCTCTCCATCCCCCCGTCCCCTCCCCTCTCTCTATTTGGCCTCCCTTCCCTTCGCACCCCTACTCTTACAATCTTACACTTGACTTTCCTTGTCCCAGCCTTCTCCCACTTCTCGTTCCCCTTCCCCTCACTCGTCGCTCCTCACTGTCCCTTGCTCCTCACTGTCCCTCGCTCCTCACTGTCCCTTGCTCCTCACTTCCCCTCGCTCCTCACTTCCCCTCGCTCCTCACTTCCCCTCGCTCCTCACTTTCCCTCGCTCCTCACTTCTCCTCGCTCATCACTCTCCCATGCTCATCACTTTTCCTTCGCTCCTCACTTTTCCTCGCCCCTCACTCCTCGCCCCTCACTTTCCCTCACTTTTGCTCCTCACTCCCTCCGTCCTCGCTCCACACTTCCCCCTCACTCCTGCTCCTCACTTCCTCTCATTCCTCGATCCTGACTTCCCTTCACTCCTCGCTTCCCCTCACTCATCGCTCCACGCTTCTATATTCCTTGTTCCCTAGCCCCTTGCATCCCTTCCCTCGCCATAAACCTTTCTCTCGGCTTTTGTATCATTGTATTACTGCTTTCCTATCTTTGTCTTTGACCCCTAAATATTTACATTAGTTATAACCTATCCTATACACAAACAGTCACGAAAGGACCAGTATGACAGTTTCCCTATGCTTTCATTTTTACTCTGCTGCTTTGTGATCCTCTTGATCCACCTCCTGTTACTCCCCCCCCCCCTTTTTTTTTTCCCTCGATCCCTTACATTTCGCTTTCCCTCCCTTCAAATGCCCATCGCTCTGTTTCCCTTTGCTCTTTATCCCCTCACCTTTTTTCGTCTCATTCCGCATATCCATAGTACATCCTCCATCCTCTTCATCCTTTACTTTCCTCCTCCATTCCCTTCATTCTTTACTTTCCTCATCCATCCTCGTCATTCTTCACTTTCCTTCTCCATCCCCATCATCCTTTACTTTCCCTCTCCATTCCTTCATCCACTACCTTCCTCCACCAACCCCTTCGTCCTTTACTTTCCTCCTCCATCCCCTTCATCCATTACTTTGCTCCATCATCTCCTTCATCCATTACTTTCCTCCTCAACCCCCTTCCACTACTTTCCTTCTTCATCCCTGTCCCCTTGCCCTCTCCCCTGGTTCCCCTGACATTTGCATCCCGCCCTTCATAGTTACATGGATTGTGTACTGCTGGAGAGGCAAAGTGGACTCTAAGCGGGACAGTAGATTTTTACATGTACTATATAGAGCCAGAAAATCACCGTACCTCTAAATATTACCCTTCATCATTTTTCTTACTTTTTTCTTGTTTCATCCTTTTTTTTTTTTTTTTTAAGGACCTTTATGGTGATGGGATTTGTGAAGACCATTTGTAACACCTGGAAAAAAAAAATAAAAAGCTGGTAAAATTCGCATGGAAATAAAAATAAAAAATCATGGGGCTAAATGGGTTAAGGTAGACATGGATTTCGTTGCTTGTCTCTTGATGCTGTGGTTTGGCCTCTCGTAAAGGACTGGCAGACGGAAAGACACCTAGTTAGACCTCTCATATTCACTTTTAAATACCCCCATTTATTTTCCTTCAATATGAATTCTCTGACAATTTGCTGAAACTTGTGTATGCAGAATTTTGTATACTTTATTCACGTATGTTTTAGCCTTTGTCGCTACATCACGTATCATGTATTTACCTTTCTGTACCTTTGTCATTGCCTATATGTTTTTATTTACCTGTCGGCTTTTCTGATCTTGTCGGTCACTGCAATCTACCATCTGTATGTTTATATCGTCTATCTGTCTATCTATCTATCTGTTTGTACTTGTTTATATCGTGGCTGTTCGTCTGTCAGTCAGTTATCTATTTTCATACGTCTGCCTTTCTGTATGTCTGTCTTTTCCATTTATCTATATATCTGTGTATAAAGAATTTCTAAGTTTTATTCCGTTCATTAACATTCATGATTCTGCTGACTCTGAGGAGAAAAATTCAGCATAAAAAAAAAAAAAATTTAGCTCCCACACTCCCCTAACTCGTTTAACCCTTTCACTACCGAGACGGATTTTATTTATTATTTATTTATTTATTATTTGTTCGTCTGTTTAATCATACTATCGCCAATCGACTTTGTTTAGCATTTTATTCTGCTTTTAACCCATCCAGCCCCGTGAAGCCCCCCCCCGTTTTTTTTTTTATTCTGCTTTTAATCAATTCAGCCCAATGAAGCCTCCCCCCCCCTTTTTTTTTTTATTCACGTATCTACGGACTATTATTCTCAGCGATTATATTGAACCGTGATGGTGAAGGAATTAGCTGGTTGTATCTTTAACCCCTGCGTTTGTGTGTGTCCCTTAAGCAGTGGTAGTGGAGGAATTAGCCTTTTTTTTCTTTCTTTCTTTAAGCTCTTCAAAGATTCCTTGTGCAAACTTTTATTAATTTTTGTGATTTCTGTAAGGGTTTTGTTTTTGCTTTATTGGTTCGAGTTTCGTCACTGGCCGTGGTATCTTACGTTAACGTCGCATGAGCACATTATTATTGTCATTATTATTATCATTTTCATCCTCATCATCACTATCATCATCATCATCATTATCATCATCATCATCATCATCATCCGCACCTCCTTTCCCACTCTAGGGCAGGGTGAGGAATAGCAATGTCCAGACAGCTATTATTATTATTATTATTATTATTATTATTATTATTATTATTATTTCTACTACTACTACTACTACTACTGGTCCCCGCCCCGGAGGGGCTCGAGGACGGGTATTGTTTTCACTCGGTTTCTTTGTTTGTCTGTTCTTCTGTCTGTCAACAACTTCACGAGAAAACTACTGGTGCGATTTTGACAAAAATTACAGGAATGATTGGCTGTAACCTTCTGATCACATGATTAAATTTTGGGCCCAGTTGAGCCAAGGCCTAGGCTGTAGGCCCCTCAAAAATGTAAAAAAAAAAAATCGTTTTTTTCGCCATAACTCCTTTAAAATTCGTCATTATCATTGTCATCATCATCATCATTATCATCATCATCATCATCATTATCATCATCATCATCATCATCCGCACCTCCTTTCCCACTCTAGGGCAGGGTGAGGAATAGCAATGTCCAGACAGCTATTGTTAATATTATTATTATTATTATTATTATTATTTCTACTACTACTACTACTACTACTGGTCCCCGCCCCGGAGGGGCTCGAGGACGGGTATTGTTTTCACTCGGTTTCTTTGTTTGTCTGTTCGTCTGTCTGTCAACAACTTCACGAGAAAACTACTGGTGTGATTTTGACAAAAATTACAGGAATGATTGGCTGTAACCTTCTGATCACATGATTAAATTTTGGGCCCAGTTGAGCCAAGGCCTAGGCTGTAGGCCCCCAAAAAATGTAAAAAAAAAAAAATCATTTTTTTCTCCATAACTCCTTTAAAATTCGTCATATCGACATGAAACCAAAACTTGAAGGTGCATCTTTCAAATCTGCATTCTGTAACATGCCTCATTACATCAGGGGGGTAACACCTCTGTTAGCGATAGGGGGGTCAGTGTCAGGTGGGTCAGACCTAAAATTTCAGGTGGGCATAAAATCATCAGTTTTCACCCGATTTACTCCAAATTTGATATATGACATCTTTGACTAGATATCCTGTTGTGTTTATGTCAGCAGTAAAATGACTGGCGGGGACGGGTTTGCTGTGCCTTGGTACCTCCTCCTCCTCTTATTATTATTATTATTATTATTATTATTTTGATGATGATGATGATGATGATGAATATTATTATTGAAATGTTATGTTCTTTGTAAATTGTAGCTACTATTTTCAGCAGTAAAAGCAAAAAATTCTTACTTTTTTTTTTTTTTTTTTTTAACCAAAAATTTTCAGTGTAGATATTTTTTTTTAATTTCTGTACTTTTGACGTTTGACTTAATTGTTATCAAGCTTTGAAAGACGAAATTGGCCCAGTTTGGCCTTGAGCTTTGACGTTGTGTGTGTGTGTGTGTGTGTGTGTGTGTGTGTGTGTGTGTGTGTGTGTGTGTGTTTTGTTGGAAAAGTATTGGTTTACATTAATTATATCTCCCTCCTCCAAATGCAAAACTTTCATATTTTTCAGTTGCTCAAATATTATTCATAGTCAGCTGCGTCATTTATCCCCGTCCAATGTATCACCCTCCAGTTTTTCCATCTCACTTCAGTCCTGTTATTCATCTCTTATTCATTTCTATTCATTGGCGGGCGAAAAGAAATCGATATGAATAAAAAAGGAGAGAATTTCACCCATTCCAATTCATTCTCAATCGTGTCATTCATTTCTGTCCAATATCCGGAAAACAAATATCAATATCCCTTCGTATTCATCTCCATTCATCTCATTCATTTCTGCTCACTGGCCGAGGGAAAAAAATATATATGGATGAGAAAAGAAGGCGGCGTTTTTAGTTTTCCCTTTTTGTTTTTTTTTCGATTTTCAGTTAGGTTGGCGGACACTATTTACATTTTGAGCGGTGGACAGTATGGCGTCTCCCAGCGGCCTCCTGATTGGTCCAGATGCGTGGGCCTCTTTATCGCTGATTGGATGGCGGGAGAGGAAGGGGTAGGCTTGGGTAGGGGTGGAGGGAGGGCGGGGTATTGGGTAGTGGTGGAGGGAGGGCGGGGGTGGTGAATAGAGGGATTGAAGGGAATTGTGGGAAGGGCAGAGGAGTATGGGGAAGTAAATCAGGATGGAGTGTAATGAAGGAGTACCCTTGTGCAGGGGATAGATGGAGAGGGAAGGAGGGAGGGAACAGAAGGGGAATAGAGGGATTCAAGGGGTAGACTTGGGTAGGGAAGGGTAGGGTTGGAGGGAGGGGGGATACTGGATAGATGGAAGGATAGGTGTTGGTGAATTGAGGGATTGAAAGGAATTAAGGGATGGAGACAGTTGGAGAGAAGGGTAGAGGGATAAGTTAATGATTGATGAGGGAGGGGAGATCAGGATGGATGGAGGGTAGTATGGGGTTAGTAGAGGGATGGACGAGGTAGATTTGGGTAGGAGGTAGTTGGAATGGAGAGAGGGATAGATGGATAGGTGGAAGGATTTGAAGAGAGGAATGGGGGGGAGTATGAGGATGGCTGAGGGGTGGACTGGTAGAAGTGGGTGAGAGAGAGAGAGAGAGAGAGAGAGAGAGAGACTAAAACAGGATGAAGGAAAGGAATCAGCAGAATGATGAGTTAGAGAAAATAAGGGGAGGGGGGGAGAGGTTTGGAGAGAGAGGATGTATGATGATTTAAAGCAAAGGAAGGGACTGCTGGAGAAAATAGAGAGGGGCGGGGGATGCAGAGGGGGGTAATGGGGGTGGCCTTGATGGAGGGGACGGCCTGGGGAGGGGGGGAGCATTGGGAGGGGGTGCAGCGGTGATGAAGATATTTTAAAGCCTTCACTGGAGGTATTGGGGAGATGGAGTATTGGAGGTATTGGGGGGATTGTGGAGGTATTGGAGGGGCTGTGGGGATATTGGATCTAATACCCACCATCCATTGTGAATACATCTTAGGACTGTCATACTTGGGACTGGTGTAATGGTACTAGCGAGGGTGGTATGTCTGTGAGTCCTGTGGAAGTTAAGTAATTTCTGTTATAACGAAATTCACTTAAACGAAATTCGCATACTTAAACTGGACGTACCCCAGCCTAGGATCGAACTCAGGTGCTTTCAGATAATAAACCACCTCTCTCATATTCAGGCTGGTATAATTATATATGTATTTTTTTACGCCGATGGACGCTGTGGATGATCTGTAAAGTCAGTTTTAACTCAGTTCTCACAAACAGACTGTTCCCAGCCCCAGTGTGTAGGATCGAACTCGCGTACTGTAAGACATCAGACCAATTCAGGCTTATTTATTTTGGTCCCCTTGATGGTCGCCCTGCACCCCGCCCCATCAGGCAGCAATTAGCCAGGTTACGGTCGTTCCCCAGCACCTGACGGCCGTTCTGCTGTAAAGCCCACAAAAAAAGATGAATGAAATGAGTAATAAGACTTGTAGTTATAGGAGAGTTTCCGCTGCCAGGTCGTGGAGAGTCGTGCAGTCCTTTTTTTTTTTTTTTTATAGTTTAGTACCACAGAACCAACCAAAGTTTTAACACCTTCAGTACGATGGTGTATTTCTGTATTTTCATGCCACTGATTACCAGAATGTCCATCATCATCATCACCATCATCATCATCATCATCACCATCATCATCATCATCCTACCCCAGTTCACTTAAAAGTATAGGAAAGTTACCTCAGTACTTCAGTTAGATTTCTCGGGGGACACGAAGTAGACGAAAAATAAAACCACAGGGTTCCCCCACCGGCCCACCCCTACTAACCCTCCCGCTACCTAACCCACCCCCTTCCTAACTCACCCCTACCTAACCCACCCATACTTATCCCACCCCTACCTAACCCACCCCTACCAAACCCACACCTGCCTAACTCACCCCTGCCTAACTCACCCTTATCTAACCAACCCCTACCTAAGCAACTCTTACCTAACAAACCCCTACATAACCAACCTTTGTCTAACCAGTCCCTACCTAACTCACCCTGTGCTGTAGGGTGTGTGAAGCTGCTTAATTACTGTATATATGCAGAGCGGCGATCACCAGCTCCAACAATCTAACTATTTGTGGAGCAGAGATTTCCCTAAGCTGAAAAAGAAAAGAAAAAATCGTCCGTCGTTAGGATTATTATACTAAAGTAACACCAGTGTAGAATGGTTCCATCGATACAAAGTGGGTTATCTCTTCAGTGCGATGACGTCACATTGCCATTGATACTACTACCAGACGATTTTATTCAGTAATGACGTCACATTGCAGTTTCCACTTATTACTTCCAGACGATTTTATTCAGTAACGTCACATTGCAGTTTCTGTTTACTACTTCCAGACGATTTTATTCAGTTCAGTAACGTCACATTGCAGTTTATACTTACTACTTCCAGACGATTTTATTCAGTGATGTCACATTGCAATTTATCTTTACAACTTTCAGACGATTTTATTCAGTGATGTCACATTGCAGTTTATCTTTATTACCGTCAGACGATTTTATTTAGTTCAGGAGCGACGTCACGTTACAGTATACCTACTACTTCCAGACGATTTTATTCAGCTTAAGAATAATCTACCGTATTTAAGGGGATAACGAAGATTGTACCTAACTCGTCTACTTCATGAAATCTCCTTAGCTGAATAAAGTCTTCATATAAAAAAAAAAAAAATCATGGCATCCTCCTCCTGATGTGGTTAATAGCATTTTACGCAACGCAGAGAATACGTGGCTGGTAGTATTCCCCCTTCCCCCATCCCTATCAGCAGGGTAAAATTCAGCTCTAAATAAATGCTGAAAATATATATAAATAAAGAGGGAGACTGAATGGATGGAGAGAGGTGGGAAGGAGGAATATTGAGATGTATGAGGAAGACGTGCATACGAAATGAAGGCAGCCGTGAAGAGTGTGTGTCGGGCTGGGAGAGGAATATCGGGGAAAGAGAGAGAGAGAGAGAGAGAGAGAAAGAAATGTCATCGGGGTAAGAAGCGAACAGAAGAAATGGAGACATAATAAGGAAAAGGAAAAGGCAATAGAAGCAGAGAAGAGCAATCAAGGAAGAGAGAGAGAGAGAGAGAGAGAGAGAGAGAGAGAGAGAGAGAGAGAGAGAGAGAGAGATTTGTTAGATCGTAAGACACAGACATAGGAATACACAAACCTAATACAGAAACTTAGAAGAGATGAAAACAAAAAATGTGTTTATAGAAATCCCTAAAAGAAGTAAATTGAAAAATAAAATAAAACTAATTTCGTAGTGTACCTGCAGCAACTCGGACAAGGCCTTTATAATAACAGCGGGGTCCCCTAGGCGTTAACAGAATGAGGAGGGAGAGCCCGTAGAGTTTTGCATATTACATAGCGCCGCAGGTAGAGTGGGCTAGGGGCTTGATGGGAAATAAGGGGTGTACAGGGAGAACCAAGGGCATTAGGACCTAAATATAAGTGGCTTTGGAGGTACATAACACCATTTCCTTAGTGGTTTATTCTACTTAGTACTCGTACACGTCTGTATTTTTTGTGTTCGTGCAAACAGTGTCGACGAGCCTCTTGTGTTAGTAGTGGAAATTATGTCGAGATATGAGAAGATGTTAAGGTGTAATGTGCAAAGTAAATCACAAAGACGTGCAACCAAGTGTCCTATATCATCAGCAATTTGGCCGTATGTACGTTATTACGGTTGGCATCAGTCGTTTTGTGCTGCTTTGAATAATACTCAGCCAAAAAGCCGAACTTGACCTTTATATTAGTTCTAGAATAATCCAGTTGAAGAGCTAAACTTGCCTTGACTTTTATATCACTTAAATTTCCACACCGTTGTTGACTTACTGTGTTTCCCCCAAATCTCTCTCTATCTATCTAACCGTCTGTCTGTCTATCTGTTCACCTGTCTATCTGTCTATATTTTTTTCCTTCAAACTCGTCTTTACTTTGACGCCATTCATTATTTTTTCACCCATCCCCATCAGACAGCATAATTGTTCCTCGGGGAAATATCTCCGGCACCCTTTTATTTTTATTTATTTATTGAGTTTTTTTTTTTTTTTTAAGGGGGTAAAGACGTGATAACCTGATCTTTACCCGCCTGATCCCCCGTAACCCCATCGCTTCAGTGGCTCATTTTTTTTTTAAATTCTTCCTTCAGTCTATTTTTATTGAGTTCATGGATTACTTCGTGCAGTGAAAAGGTAAATAAAGTCTGTATTTAACCCTTCCAGTCCCCCCACCCACAGAAAAAAAAAAAAAATAGCCCTTTGCATCCAGTGATCTCTCCTTTATTACTTCTCAGCCTTTCCAGACTATTTCATTGAGCAAAGGAACGACTTTTCGAGGTGAGGAGGTTGGATATGGCCTACATTTACAGTTTTATTAGTCCCTCCAAAGCTGAGGGAAATCGTCTGAGGTAGCCAGAATAAAGCCCGTTGCCGATTTGAAAGGGATAAGTTAAATAAAATCATCTGAAGTGGCAATAATAAAGCCCGTCACCGTATTGAAAGAGTTAAGCTGAATTAAATCGTCAGAGGTAGCAGTAATAAAGCATTGAAGAGGCTAAGCTGAATAAAATCGTCTGAGGTACCAAGCATATAACCTGTCACCGTATTAAAAGGGTTGAGCTGAAAAATCGTTTTGGTAACTAGAATAAAGCCCGTCACCGTACTGAAGGGGTTAAGCAGAATAAAATCGTCCGGGGTTAAGCTCAAGAAAATCGTCAGAGGTAGCGAAAATAAAGCCTGTCGCCGTATTGAAGGGGTTAAATAAAATCGTATGGTGGTTGGATTAATCTAAAAAATGACAGCCTCGTAGTGAAATGGTCCGTAAATCCCCTCAAACTGTTAATCCTCTGCACGATGTTGTCTGTTTTCGTCTGTTTATCTCTCTTGGTTTGTAATCTATCTGTGTATCTGTTTTAATGCCTAATGTACCGGTATCTTTATCCATTTTATCTATTTGTAATCTGTGTGTTCGGTATATCTGTTGTGGCTGCTTGTTTGTCAGTGTGTATGTCTGTTTGTTCATCCTTCTTGTGGTTTTATTCAGTCTTTCATCCATCTGTGTATCTGTTATACGATTATCTATCCTTCATGCTTGTTTGTGTCTTTCTTGTCTTTGTCTTGTCCATTTTGACTTAATGTGTACCTATCAGCCTGCAAATAATTGTAAATATAACAGTATCTGTCTGTCCATCAGATCCCACTCTTTATGTATCTTTCAGTTGTATTTATCTGTCTACACAGTTCAGTAATATTCTGTTAATTTCAGTCTACGTATTGCATATATGTCCATCTTTATATTTGTCCGCCCCCATCTGTGTTTGTCAGTCTGTATATCTATGTCGCTTTGTCTGCCTGTCTATATGTATCTGTGTCTGTCTGTCTGTATATCTGTCTATCAGTATATCTACTTATATCCTTTCGTGCAGACATTCTTCCTCCCTCCCCGTTTGCATGCATATTTATCATCGTCTTTCCCATATCCCTCCCTCCCTCACCCTCATTATCAATCTCTCTCTCTCTCTCTCTCTCTCTCTCTCTCTCTCTCTCTCTCTCTCTCTCTCTCTCTCTCTCTCTCTCTCTCTCTCTCTCTCTCGTATACCGATTGATTGCTATATTCATCCCATCTGTCTCTCCCTTTTCAATTATCTACCAGTCAGTTCGTTCGATATTGTTTTACACATCTATCCACTTTATATATATATATATATATATATATATATATATATATATATATATATATATATATGTATATATATATATATATATATATATATATATATATATATATATATATATATATATAATGTATATATAAATCTGTTTACGTTGAATATCTATTAATACATCTCTCTATCAGCTTGAGTCAGCTTCTATCCTTTTAGCTATTCATCTGTTACCTGTCTTTCCCTTTATCAATCTGTTTTCTCTCTGTTTTTCTTTCTTCACGTCAACTCTTCTTCATTCCATCTTTTCGTCTCATCATAGTATGCTGTATTTGCTTACTCTGTTCTCCACCACCCACCATCCTCGTATCCATCCGTCTGTCTGTCTTCATTATTAAAATTTTCACATCTCCTGCATGCAGGTATCTGTTCTCCATTGCACATTGTTTTTCCATCCATCCATCCATACGTCCATTTATTTATTTGTATTCATTCGTCCAATCGTGCAATCCATTCATTCGTTCATTCATTCTTCCTTCCTTCCTTCCTTCCTTCCATCCATCAAGTTGTCTCTCTGGTTATCTTTCTGTCCATCTTTCCATCAGTCAGACTACCATTAAGTCCACCCTCCATCAGTCCATTTGCAGTTCTATCCATCCATCCATCCATACATCCGTCCTTACTCCCATCCGTCTATCCAGTGACCGCCTCTCCCACACAGCGAGGCGGGTCTGAATATTAAATGTAATAATGTATTCATGGGTTTCTGGCAGCACTTCCTTGTTTCACTCACCTCGCTTCCCTCCCCGTGTGTGTGTGTGTGTGTGTGTGTGTGTGTGTGTGTGTGTGTGTGTGTATACCGTTGTGAATGTTTGCGTGTGCATGCTTCCGCCCTGTTTCTTGCAAGTAAATTTACTCAGGTGTTAATCCAGACGTTTGTTTGATACTGTGTTTGCCCTGCTTGTGTGCTTGTTTCTTGATTGTACCTGTATGCTTGCTTGTTTGAGATAACTTCAGTGGACTGGAAAGAGCATACAATAGAGTCCTTAAGCATTTCGGTCCAAGACATTTATATTTATGTTACTTAGTTATTTATATTTTTTATGTATATTATATTTGCTGCCTCCAGACGATTTCATTCAGCTTAGGGGAGACTTCTCTAATTGAAAGGATTGTACGGTCGATATCAAAAGTTCTGTCATCCTTCCTGCTTTTCTTTCCACGGTCCATGAAAATGATTATATTTATCCACAGAACAGTCTTAACAGTATCGGCTGCTGTGGATTCATCACACTATCATATACCATTAAAAAACAAGTAGGAGAGGCCACAGTACTTTTGATGCCAACTATACATTGCTTCCATTAGTACCAGCACAACCAGACGCCGCTTCTAAATTTTTTAAATGGCATTATAGATATAGAGAACAAAACGAAAAGATATACTTGAGATGAAAGGACTAACTTGTCTGGCCACCCGCCTCCGGTTCTCTGTCATACTTTTCTTCCCCATACATTACTCTGCATGTCTTTCTGTCACACTGCCTGTCTGTTTTTGTGTGTTTACCCGTCTCTGCATATTTCTGTGTGTTTAACAATGTCAGTCTATATGTATCTTTATTTGTCGCCGTCCGCCTGTCCTTCTGTCTGTTTGATTCTACTATAAATCTGTCTGTCCGTCCATCAGTTTCTATTTTTCTTCCAGCTGTAATCTCGTGTTGATATTGTGTACACTTGCTGGCCTTGTTTGGTTCTTGCATAAATGGGCCTTGTTTTAACCCATTTTTAACTTATCTGTTTTACTTGATTTTTTAGTCAGATTTTTTATTATTTACACTGTGCAAGTGGTGAAAATTCTCCAGTGTTATGGTAAACGATGCTTAAGATAAGGTTTACTTAGAGCTCGCTCTCTCTCTCTCTCTCTCTCTCTCTCTCTCTCTCTCTCTCTCTCTCTCTCTCTCTCTCTCTCCCCCTGTTAATTTCACTAATTCTGAATTCATGCAGCTTGACGGAGTGGTTACACACACACACACACACACACACACACACACACACACACACACCACTGGGTACATATTTCCCTTCCATCCATTCATCATCATGCAGCTCTCTCTCTCTCTCTCTCTCTCTCTCTCTCTCTCTGAAAGTTTATTCAAGTAATTCTAAATTCATGCAACTTCCAGAGTTGTCACACACACACACACACACACACACACACACACACACACACACACACACACACACACACACAGTTGTGTAATTGCATGAAGTGTAATCCCTGAGTTCATCGAGGCTGGTCTAATGCCATTAATATGCATAATAACTCATTGCCACTGCTTCCCCATTGACGCCAAATCACCCTCCCTCATACACGGCACTGTATTTTCATTCATGGTCTTCCATACTTCATTCTGCTGTCACCGCTACTGCACTTTATCATTCTTCTTCTTTGCAGTTCTTCCTTTCCTCATTTTGCTATCACTGCTACTCCATTGCATCATTCTGGTTCATTTGGGGTGTTCCTCTCTTCATTTTCCCGTTGGAATAGTTCATTGCCACACTCCTTTCCGCCATGCCAAACCACCCTTCCTCATTTACATTAATCCTGTAGCCTCTACCTTGGCCTACCTCTGTCCCGTCTATCATAATTTCATTCATTTAATCATTCAGTCTTTTTCTTGCTCCTCCTCTTATTTTCATATCGTCATTTCCACACGTCCTAATTCTTAGAGGACAGCTTTAGATGTTTTTCAAAGGGTTAGGAAGGGTTAGAAATGATCCCCATTCTCTCTTTCACTGCCATGACATCTTGAGAGATCTTTCGTAACCCCTTCAATCTGACTACTTTGTTCTTGCCAACTGCCAGCGATTTTATTCAGTATAGGAAAGGCGTCCCCTTTCAGTGTGAGCAAGCCTTCACGGAGAGAATTCTGAAGCTGAATAAAATCGTCGTGTGTGTGTGTGTGTGTGTGTGTGTGTGTGTGTGTGTGTGTGTGTGTGTGTGTGTGTGTCCATCCCCAGAAGTGGTGTGTGTATCCCCAGAAGTGTTTGTACTAATGAGGGAACTAGTTAATATACTTGTGCAGTGTGTGTGATTTTATGTGCGTGCGCCATAATGTGCACATGTGTGCGTGTCTGCACGGAAATAAACGTGATATAATCCTTCCTTTTCCGTCTCCTCTGCTCCCCCTCCCCTCTGGTCCCCCTCCCCTCTGCTCCCCCTCCCCTCTGCTCCCCCTCCCCTCTGCTCCCCCTCCCCTCTGCTCCCCCTCCCCTCTGGTCCCCCTCCCCGTTGCTCTCTCTCCCCTTCCTTCTCTCACTCTCTTTCCCCCCCCCTCATCGTCCACCCCTTCTCTTTGACTCTTTCACATTCTCTCTCTCTCTCTCTCTCTCTCTCTCTCTCTCTCTCTCTCTCTCCCCTTTTCTCCCTTTATCTTTACTTTGAAGTTTCGGTGGTATAATCAGAAACACAACCGGCTCGCAACACAGAAGTTCCGGGTTCGATTCAGGAAACTTTTGGGAAGGATCAGCTTTACCTCAGCCTGCCCATACATAGAACGGAAATAGGGACCTTGATGGAAAATTGGACGGTTAAATGTTTTAGTCCGGGAGATCTGACTTAGGAATAATTGATCGTCTGAGTTAAATGACGCTCGTGCTGTTGATAGGCACTGATAATACAGTATGCCTTTTTTTTACGTCTTTTTCACATCCTCGCCCTTCCCCTCCCTTCCCTTCCCTTCCCTTCCCTTCCTTTCCCTTCCCTTCCCTTCCCTTCCTTTCCCTTCTCCTTCCCTTCCCTTCCCTTCCCTTCCCTTACCTTACCTTCCCTTCCCTTCTTTTCCTTTCCCTTCCCCTTCCCTTCCGTTCTCTTCCCTTCCCTTCCCTTCCCTTCCTTTCCCTTCTCCTTCCCTTCCCCTCCCTTCCCTTTCCTTCCCTTCCATTCCCTTCCCCTACCCCTTCCTTTCCGTTCTCTTCCCTTCCCTTCCCTTCCCCCCTACTCCCTTTCCCCCAGTCCTTTTTTCCTTAACGATCTGTAACCTTACTTAGGCTAACCATTTCACTCCCTCCCCCCCTCCCTCTCCTCCCCTTCCCCCTCCCCCCTTTCCTTCTCTCCCCTTCCCCCTCCCCTTATCTCCCCTCCCCTCCCCTCCCCCTCCATGCCCTGCCCCGGCTCTTACCCATTTTTCAGGGTTAATCTCCCGTGCGTTTTTCCTTCCTCGCCTTTTTTCATTGCAATTTATTTCATGGAATGGCTGGTGTGGAGAGGGAGGTGAGAGGAGGCTGTGGGAGAAGTAAGGAGGGAGAGAGAGAGAGAGAGAGAGAGAGAGGATAGATCATGGAGGAATGGAAAAGGATCAAGAAGGAAGGAGGGGGGGAATAGCAGGAGAGATACTAAGGGGAAAAAATTAAAGGATATGGAAGAATAAGAAAAAGAGATCGAGGGAGAAAGAGGAGGGAGGGAGGAAGGGAAATGTTGACGAGAAAATGATAAAACTAAAAACCTGCTAACCACTCTTAATTTAACTTTATCTCCACTTACTCGCCTTTGCTGCCTTTCTCCTTCCATATTCCTCCCCCTCCTCCTCACTTCTATCCGTATTTCTCCTGTCTCCATATTCCTTTCTCTCCTCCTGTTTCTGTATTCATCCTCCTCTTTTTTTTTTTATTCCTCTTCCTCCTCCTCCCCCTCCTCTTTTTCTCCATATTCCTTCTCTTTCTTCCTTCTCTTTCTGTGTTCCTCCTTCTCTTCTTCCTCCTCCTCTCCTCCTCTTCCTTCCTCCTCCTCTCCTCCTCTCCTCCTCTTCCTCCTCCTTTTTCTTTCTGTACTCAATCAGGTACAACAGAAACGTCAGCAAAAATACAGGCAAATAAAGTCAGGCCAAAGTACAACACTGTAGCCATAGGTACACTGAGACATGCACACCAAAAACACAGCCAAACTCAAAAATAAGACAGTTGCTGTAAAAACACTAAAACCAAACTCTTCCAAGCAAAAAGGAATAAAAACGAACAAAACAAAGCGCAAAAGAAATGTACCCACACTTAAACGTAACAATAACACAGATACAAAAAAGTGAAAAAAAGGGAAAAAAAAAAAAAAAAAAGAAAAACAGCCAGACTAAAAAAAAGGACAGTTGCAGCAAAAACACTAAAACTAAACACATCCAAGCAAGAAACAAAACAAAACAAAACAAAAAAACAGAGCGCAGAAAAAACTACCCACACTTAGACAAACGTAATGATATCACAGATACCAAAAAGTGCAACAAAAACACACGAAGCACAACCCTAGACGCAACGAAACACCAAACAAACACAAACTCAGACAGGAGACGTAACAAATGATACACACAGACGCAAAGACAAACACAATTAAACACAAAGTTATCACAGACAGCAGTAAAACCAAACAGTCTCAGAAAGGCGTAACAGAGACACAAAACCGTAACACAGACACAGACAAGGACGGTAAATTATTGAAATACAGCATCATAGCTAATCTTAAAAACTCGGTGCAACAAAGATGCGAAAACCAAACACGCAAACACATCCAGAACAGCAAGGACAAAAAAAAAACAAAAAACATAGCATTACACAGCAGGTCACAAAAAACACAAAAACACAAATCAAGCACACTCAGACAAGCGAAATAAAAACACTGAAAAACACAAATGAAAGGCATAAAAGCGAGAATATAAAGACTAGCACAAAACTCGGACAAGAACAACTAATATACAGAAGCCAAACGAATTCAAACAGGAAAAAATAAAAAAACATATTACAGCACAAATACAGACAAGAACAAAACACTCTTGAAACAAAGAAAAGATCAAACATAAATTCAAACGACAGAGGAAGCAAAACCACAAAACGCACATAACAAACACAGACAAGAGCAACAAACAAACTCACTGCGCCGGACAGAAGTCTTTGCCTCTGTAATTTGGCTTTCAATTAATACTTTGGCAGAGTTGGGCTGAGAGAGAGAGAGTCGTGTTTTGTGTTTAAATGTGTGTGTGTGTGTGTGTGTGTGTGTGTGTGTGTGTGTGTGTGTGTGTGTGTGTGTGTGTGTGTGTGTGTGTGTGTGTGTGGCATTAACCCATTCAGTGTGATGACGTTTGTTTATAAATCTGATCTGCCACCGGACGATTTTACTAATCTTAAGGACTTGGTTCTAAGGAAGTTATGCCAGACGATTTTACTCAGTTTAGGGGACGCTTGTGGGTGTGGAAGGGTTAAGGATAGACTATTAACCCCCTGAACCCAAAGATGTCTGTGTTTAAGTCATGGTTCAGACAGACATTTTATATTTTTCGGATTTTTTCCTGGACGGCTGGTAATGAAGAGGTTAAATCCCTTCAGCTCGAGGACGTATATGGTATTCTTGTTGTCTCCAGATGATTTTATTCAGCTTAGGATGGGTCTCTGGCCTGTAGTGGCTAATGAAGGCTTTATCTCACCCAGCGTGTTTGAATAGTCGGTCCCAAACTGAAAATCGTCCGGAAATTGCAGGAATAAAATTGAAAGTACGTCATCGGATTGAAGAGGTTAAAGATGGTTTTGTCTACTCCCTGGGGCTGGAAGTCTCTGGATGGATAGATAATAGATGGATTGATAGAGACAGATAGATAGATATACTGTATATGTAGATAATGTCGGAAAAATAAACCTGATAATTCTTTCAGCACTTAGAAGTCGATCCTGTGCTGAATAAAATCGTATGGTACCAACAAATATAATAATAAATATAAATAAATATATAAATAAAAAGACGTGGTTGTGCTCAGTGTTAAGAAGTACATTTGTTATTTTGTACCTTGAGGTGTGTCAGAAAATGATTAATGATGCAGTTTTGTTTAGAAATAATTTACTCGTCACCATTCTCTCTCTCTCTCTCTCTCTCTCTCTCTCTCTCTCCATGCTTTCCTTCCCTCCTTTCCTCCATGTACTCAACCTCTCAATTTTTCTTGCCCGTCCATGTATTTGTTTTTTTTTTTTCTCTCTCTCTCTCTCTCTCTCTCTCTCTCTCTCTCTCTCTCTCTTCCCACCTGCCCACATTTTTGCAACCTTATTTTTGAGTTTGCCTTCGTACTTTCATTGTACTTTACTTCCTCCACTTCAGCCCTCTTTCCCTTAAAATTCTTTTATTCTCCCTCCTTTGATTTCGACAGACACAGACAGGTAGGTAGATAGCAGTGTAGATGTCAGAAAAACAAAAGTATGATTTAACTTTTTCAGCACTTAAAAGTCTGTCGTATGGTGAATAGAATTGTCTTTCTTTTCCCTCCAGTTTATTATTAAGTTTTTATTTCGATTCGTGTGTCTCCTTTCTTTTCTTTCGTGTATAATTTCCTTTCATTGTAGTTTTCTTATGTCTTCACTTTTCTGGTCATCACCATTCATCCATCATATTCTTTTATTTTCCTCTTTATGCCCTTTGTACTTCCCTTGTTCCTTTCTCTGATGATCGCTTTTCTTTCACCCATACTTCATTTCAAATTTCATTCTTTCCCTCCTTTCCTTAACATATAATTTCTTGTCTTCCATCCTTCTTTCCTTTACCCACTGGTTTCTTCATCCTTTCCTTTTATTTTCCATCCTTCCTTCCTCCATTTTTAATTACTCTTTCCTTTAGATGTTTCTTCATTCCCTTCCCTTTTCGTCCTTCCTCTCTTCCTTCTCGTTCTTTCTTCTCCTTTATTTCCTCATTTTTTCCCGTCCTTTGATTCTGTAATCCTTCCTTCTTATCGTTTCCTCTGTTCCTCTCTTCTTTCCTCCTTTACATATTTTTCTTCTTTTTATGCATACATCCTTCCCTTCCCTTCCCTTCCCTTCCCTTCCCTTCCCTTCCCTTCCCGTCCCTTCCCTTCCCTTCCCTTCCCTTCCCTTCCCTTCCCTTCCCTTCCCTTCCCTTCCTCCTCCTCCTCCTCCTCCTCCTCCTTCTCCTCCTCCTCCAGTTCTTCTTCCCACTATAATCGCCTCCTTCCTTCTCATCATCATCTCTTTTCCTCCACCCCTTTCTCCTCCTCACCTCGTTTCCTCCTCCCCTTTTTCCTCCTTACCTCCATAATCGCCTTTCCACCCAAGTGCCAATTATAGTATTTTTTACCGTTGACTGGTCGCCTTAGGGAGACGTTGAGTGTGTGCCTGTGCACGCGCGCGCTTGCGCGTGTGTGTGTGTGTGTGTGTGTGTGTGTGTGTGTGTGTGTGTGTGTGTGTGTGTGAAGGGACCCTGTACCCAGACTTAACCTGGTTGCATTAATCTCATCTTCCAGTGACATTTTTTTTTTAGTCTGTTCTTTTTATTTTCATAATCTTATTCACCATTGATATAGTCTTTATTAACCTCTTCAGTACGCGGTTTTCTAACTCAATTAGAAAGGTTTCTCCTAAGTTCAATAAAATCGTCTGGGGAAAAACAAGAACAAAATATACAGTCCTCCTCCTCCTCCTCCTCCAATATGCACTAAGTCATCAAACTGAAAGGCTTGAAGTGATAATCTGTAGTCAACCTATCCGTGTATGGATTCGTTAGCTGTGTTTCTAATATTATTGTCTGACGATGTTTACATAAATTTCTTTGAATGTATATATATGTATCCGTCTGTATCACTTTCTCTTTATCTGTGTGTGTGTGTGTGTGTGTGTGCGCGCGTTTCTGCTCCCATATTTTCTACATATACGCTTTTCTCATTAGTGTTTCTCAGATTTCACTTTCCCTCTCAAGATTTATTCTCTCTTGCCGAAACTCCTCTCCGTGACTCTGTCCCATCCGTATTTTTCTACCTTCCTTTCTTTTCTCCCTCTGTCCTTTCCACTCAGTATTCTGTTTCTTCTCCATTTCTTGTTCTGCATTCTTCTTCTTCCCCTTCACCTTTCTTCTTTCTTCCATATCCTCTTCCTCATCTCTACCCTTCTCCCCCCTTCCTTCTTCGTTCCCTCCTCTCTATACCCACCCCCCATCCTCCCTTCCACTTCCTCCCATCGTTATCTTCCCCTCCTTACCCTCTCCCTCCACCTCTCTCTTTTTTTCTACATGAACTCGCGCAAACTTATATATATATATATATATATATATATATATATATATATATATATATATATATATAATGTTTAGATATCTGTGTGTCTGTCCATCAATCGATCCATCCATCTCCCACAAAACTAAATCTGTCAGTCCGGCTGACCATCTAACTCATTCTCTTCCCTTGACCTTGACCTTTGAACCCCACAGTCCCTAGTTCTGAAAGTTCTAGTTCATCCTGTTTCTTTGATCTTGACCTTTGACCCCCACAAACCTCAGTCCCAAAGCTCCACTCACTCTCCCCTGATCCTGCCTTTGACCATTCCCGTTCAGAAACTTTGGCCATTCCGATTTCTTTCCCGGCGACAACTCCTCTCGGGTCTTGTCCAAAGCACATTATGTCAGGTGCTGGGCTCTTGTGTGAGGCAGTTTAACGTTTTGACAGTCACATTCTACTTACAGTATATGAACTTGTTTGGTGTGGGCCTGGATGAGATACATATGTGAATTTGTAGTAGTGGTGGTGGTGGTGGTGGTGGCGGCGGCGGTGACGATGACGATGACACCACCACCGCCACCACTGCTGCCGCGCCGCCACCAGATGGTTTTATTCAGGCAAGGAGAGGCTTTCGAGAAGAGGTGTTAGTATAGCCTTCATTGACCCCATCAGTGCCATGACTTTTATTTATATTCTTGCCTGCTTTGCGCGAGTTCATGTACTGGAGTTTTTTTCTTTTTTTTTTTTTTTATAACCATTGGAGTTAACTGCATGGCTGTCCTTCCGCTACTGGGGCAATTACCAAAACTATAAAACAAAGAAATATGGTAGTTACAAAAATCAAATTATAGAAAAGTCGTTTATCGTAAGGGTTAGTAGAGATGCAACGCGTGTACTCTAACCTGAGGAGGATCCCAAACCCCTTCAGCTTGGTGGACGGCTAGGTGGAGTCAGATTTGAGGGTTGATGTGACTAGTAATCATGGAGATTCTTCTTACCTCATAACGAAGGTTCATCGAATGTCATGGAACCGCTACATAGTATTCAGACCGTTAGATTGACCCAGTTTTGTCTGGTGAAAACAGGTGAAGTATAGATTCGTAACCCTTTGGTCTGTAGAGGCTCCCAAGCACCTTTTCCCTGGCGATTTATTTTTGGATTAAATGAAAACAGGTAAATCGTTCCTGAGCATAAAATTCAACTCTTAAAATGAATAATTGGTATCCACAAGAAAGAACTGTGATAGGCGAACTTCCTGTATTTCTGGTAACCTCAGATGAACATATTTATACTTTCACCATCATCATCGTCCTCGTCGTCAGTTTGCAGCAGTTTTCAGCAGAACTAAGCCTCACCCGTCTTTTTCCACTCTGACATATTTACTGCTTGCCTGCTTCATTAGGTCCCATATAATCTCCATTAACTAAGTCTGTGACGCTTTCATTTATACACGTTTACACTTTTTCACATTATGCGTACACAAATATTTACACACATTTACACACGTATACATTATAAACACGTACAAATTTGCACACATTTGAATACTTATTTGCTATATATTTGCTATATATTTACATAAGTTTACAGTAGACATACACACATCATATACAAAAATCACACACACACACACACACACACACACACACACACACACTCCACCGATTAAGCTGAAGAATTATTTACGACCAGCGGCTTCTGTTGCAACCAGCCATTTCGGATACCAGCCAGAAATTTTGGTCCACCTTTCAGATAACCGGACATAATGGACCGGAAATGGTGGGACCGGACGGGTGGGGGGTGGGGGCATACGGATTCCGGTTATCGGGGAGACTTCGGCCGCGTCGGGTCGGATAACGGGGGATTTTTGATGTGGATGTTACGGAGCGCTTTCGGCAACTGTGATTTAGTATGTCTTGTGTGGCCGTCTTTCCTTTCTTGCTTTATTGATGTCCTCTTTATTGCGTCTGTTCTCTTTCTTCCACCTTTTCTTTACCTTCCTCTTTTCTTCGATCCCCTTGATCTTCTCTTCATTGCGTCACCTCTCTTCCCTGTATCTTGCGTTATCACTTTTTTTTTTTTCAGTTTTTCTTCTTTCATTCTTTACATTTCACGTCGGGCCTAGTCTCCGTCTTGCACCACAGTCTTTTCATTTTCCTTTTTTTTTTTAAATATGTCCTTGCCATTTTATTGTGTATTCTTTTCATTGTCTTGCGTCATTTTTTCTTTACTTCCCTTTTCCATAACTTCCCCTCCTCTTTCTCTTCCTTGCTTCACTATCTTTTCTACCAATTTTCTCTTTCCTATGTATCATCCATCTTTCGGTAATCTTTTTTGTGCTCTTCCCTCCTTTTTCCCCCATCCTTCGCTTTTCCTTTATTCATTCCTCTTATCGTTTTCCCCCCCTTACAATTGTTCTCATGTCCTCCCATTTAAATCCTTTACCCTAGTCTTCTCTCCTTGAATTCTCTAGTCTTCTCTTTCATTTTCCCCTTCTTCCTCATTTCCAGTTTCCCTCTACCCACTTACCTCTGTATCCATTTTTTTTCTTTACTGTCCATTTTGACTTTCATTCCCATCACTCCTCCACCTCTTTCTATTCTTCCTCTCCATGTTTTGCTTCATTCATCTGTTTTCCTCCATTCTGACCTTTTCCTCCCTCCATTTCCTCATTCATTACCTGTACCTTTTCTTCTTACAGTTTTTCCTCATCATTTTCCTGTTAACTCTGAACTGTTTCATACTCC
>NC_137007.1:34021212-34178712 GCF_032717465.1 Coenobita brevimanus | reverse complement strand
TAAATCTGATCACTCTTATTAGTGTTTGTGTGTGTTTATTGTGTATTTTTCATCTGTTTGACGTCTTAGGAGTTTAAAGCACTTGCCATTTTCGCACTGAGGTTTGGGAATAATATCTCTCTCTCTCTCTCTCTCTCTCTCTCTCTCTCTCTCTCTCTCTCTCACACACAGCCCGCAGAGGAAACGAGGAATTATTCATAGCCTTGTGATGGGTGAGGGATTGGGTGAGGGAGTTTTTATAGGGGTAAGGAGAGAGAGAGAGAGTGAGAGAGAGAGAGAGAGAGAGAGAGAGAGAGAGAGAGAGAGTTGAAAACTTTTAGTATTGCAATAAAATCAGACACCACACTGCGATAGCACATATGAAAAACAGTTTCATTTTCTCTCTAAAAAGAATATAAATCGAAATCTTAGAACAGTATTTTGCGATTTTCTGATATTTGTCGTAGAGACTGAATCCGATATTTGCTTAATTTTCATAGCATTACCGCATAGCTGGTAGGTAATATTTTTGGCTGCGTCTGTGTATGTGTGCATCTGTGTATCATTATGTCTGCGTGTCTGTATGTCTCTGTTCAGCCATCCGTCCAGTCATCCTACTAGGTATCCGTCTATCTGTCCACCCATCTGTCCATCCATCCATACATCTGTATATCTCTGTCCATCCATCCGTTATTCATCCATCTTGTAAATCTGTCTCTTTGTCCGTCCATCCCTCCATTCACCCATCTTTTTGTCCAGCCGTACATACTCACTCGCCTGTCTGCCGGCTATCTTAACGGGCAATTTACCCATTGTAAGTATGTCCATTTATCCCATCTTCTTATCTGTCCTTTTACCCAGTTTATCTTACCTGTCCATTAATCCAGTCTAATTATGAAATTTATCCAGTCAGACGTCTGTCCATTCATCCAAGCTAGTTTTCTGTCCATTTATCCAGTCTATTTATCCCCTCGTGTATCTATCCAAAACACCAGTTATTCATGAAAGAAATTACCGTACCCTACCTTAATAAAAATATCAAAGCCTGGCCTCTCATTACCATCATTACACACCTGAGGGCCACGGCTGATCATAGTGCACGTGAAGACTTCGTTCTTCACGTGACGGAACAGGTCCACTCCAACAACTGAATGCTAAATCGTGGTTGCGTGAAATTCTGTTACCCTTAGCTGTGAGGTGAGGGATGCTCCTTGGTTACTAGTCAAATCGATCCTCCAGTCTGACAACACGTGGCCATCAACCGAACTCCAAGGGGCTAGGGAGGTATGTCAGGCTAGAAAACTTCCTGTAGGGGTAGTCAGAGAAGATGATCAGACTTGATGAGAGAGAGAGAGAGAGAGAGAGAGAGAGAGAGAGAGCGCAAAATTACCCAGAATAAGAAGAACAGCTGAACAGAAATGGGAGAAAAAGAAATCATATTATTCCCTGTGGCTTCATCCCTGGGCTGCGAAAGGGCAGTAACAACGCCGTCTCTTTGTTAATAGCGGAGGATAACTTAAAAAAAAAAAAAAAAAATGCAATCAGCTTTCCAGTCTTCCCAAACAGACTCAAATATTTTCCAGCAATAAAACAAGATTCAGATGGATTTAAATGGGTGATGCTACGATACTGTATAATGCATTGAGACCTGATGATTTTCCTGTAGATTTGTACCATTGCCTGACGGTGATCAAAATAGCCAAAGATACACATGATTCTGAATTAAATCTTACGAAGGAGTTGCTGGAATTGGAGAGACTTCTTTTTGCAGCTAAGAGGAATTTTTTTGGAATAAATTATGTGTGATTTCTAGTAAGAGTCGATAAATTCAAATCCGTTTATTTTGGTTATTTTTGTTACTATAATTGAAATAATGAGGAAATGTCGGAGGATATTATGTGATCCAATCAGGAAAGAGGCTCATGAGAGAAACCTGAGAGGAGCGAAGGTAGGATGGATGAATGAGAGAGAGAGAGAGAGAGAGAGTTAATAATAGGGTAAGGTAGAAGGCTGACTGCCCCCTTTTCTGGGAATTAGGGTGGCCTCCAGATTACCACTATTGCATTAATACCAACTTTTCTCGGGGGCCTCTCGGGGATAGAGAGAGAGAGAGAGAGAGAGAGAGAGAGAGATTATATAATTGGAAGGAGGTGAGGGAGAAGGGAGAAATGGCGATAAAATATCTAATGGGGTGAGGAAGGGAGAGAGAAAAAGTGGTAGGAGGGAGGAATGGCTTGAGAGGAGAGAGAGAGAGAGAGGGAGAGAGAGAGAGAGTGAGAGAGGGGGGGGGAAGATTGAGGAGGGGGTGAAGGTGGTAGGGGGGTAGCAGGAGGGGGAGGAGGTAGAGTGGAAGAGAGAGAGAGAGAGTAGGGTAGGAGAGGGGAAGATGGAGATGGGTTGGATAGCAGAGGGTGACAGGATTAGGAAAATATTTAGCTTTCTTTCCTTTTCCCGCATTGTATTGTTCATCATCATCATCATCATCCCGCCCCTATTTCCTGTTTCCTTGTTTCCTCTGCTTTCATCTTTCCTCATCTCTTTCTCGATATCTTTCCTCTGTATGTCTTGCCTTTTGACCCTAGTATCGTCTGTCTGGTTGTCTTTTCTCTAGTGTATATAGATAAATTTTTCTTTTACCTCTGTATCTGTCTTTGCTCTACACTGGTCTCTTTTTGCTTTGATATGATTATCCTTTTTTTTCTTTATCTCATCGATATCTACCTGTCTCACCTTTATATACGTCAGTTTTTTTTTTTTTTCTGTTTTCTGTCCATCATATCTGTATCATTTTATTTTATGCTTGCCTTTCCTCTTGACCTTAATGTGTGCCTGTCTCTCATATTGACCTGATTCTCCACATCTTTCTTCCCTTTTTTTTTTTCTGTCTCTTTTCCTTTCTGTTCCTCAAGTATCCCCTGTGGAAGCCTTTTTTCCTTTGATCTGAATCTTTTGTAAGGGAAATGTTATGATTTTTTTGCTCTGATATCCCCTTCCCTTTGACAAAATTTTTAAAATTTAATGATACTCCCCATTGGTAAAGTCTAAGACCTCCCCATAGATTTTTTTTTTTTTTTTTTTTTTTTTTATGATATACACAGGGGTAGGAATTAGATTAAACTGCTACTGATCTCGTTCCATGTCGTATGAGGAGAGTACGGTAATGGGCGGTAGTAGAGAGCTGGAAACCCCACTTCACCTGTGCGTAAGAATATTGCCCAGCACTTATATTGCCTTGTATCTCCCACGGCAAAGGAAAGAGGGTGGTAGGGAAATGGTATTGTATTTGTGGCTGCCTTTCAGTCTTGATTAGTCTCCTGGGAGGTCAGACACTCAAACTCTGATCTTACCCGATGTGAATGTGTAAGAATATTTGACAACTGAAATTTGACGCTGTTGATGATAAACGGGAGCCGTGGTGAATCAGTGGATATCGCGTTTTGTTTATGATCTGTGTGCCCCGAGTCTAGGGTTTAAAATCAAAGTCGTGGCAGACATTTAAAGTGGGTGATGGATATATCTCGTCTGTCCATACCGCTGACGTACAGCACGGGTCAAAGAAACATGGCTAATACAACATTTCGACTTTCACATGCATTGCTCTACTACAGACACCTGCTCCTGATTCGTACGTAGCCAGCGTGGGAATTGTCTAGTTCTTGCTGTCAGCCTCTCGGAGGAGAAGGCGTGGCCCCGCAGTAGAGCTCAACAAACTGATTTAGATGTTGATGTTCAGCAGCTGGCATCTCCATGAGTGGCGTAAAGATATGATATACTTTTAATGACCTATTTTGTTAAAATTTTACGGCGTTGCGTCATCTTTTGTGTAGTTTAAAATATTTTGCAACATTGCTTCTGCACTTTCCACCAATTATAGCAATGAACTGAATGTAAGAGTAAATTAAAAGGGTTGATAGAAGCCGTTTTTAGCTCCTTTACTGTGAGGGGTCTCTCTAGATCTGAATAAAATCATCTGAGGGGAGCCTGATCCAGTTTGAAGAAGAAAAGCCAGGGCCCCCGAGGAGGTAAGAGTCTAGACAAACCTCAGATTCAGGCCTTGGTGTCACAATGTACCTTAGAGTCACGGCCCTGTCGCAAGATTGTTAACTTGTTTGTTTGTTTTTCAGGAGCAGGGGATTGGTTGTTGCTTTTACAGTGAAAGACTGCGCACTCCCTCTTTTTTGTTCTTTGTTATTCGGTTTTGTAGAAGGGACAAGGAGAGGGCATTGCAGTCTTCCCAGGTTTCTTGTAATGGCAAAAGCCAATCTCTTGCTTTTCACACATGTATAAATTCTCTTTCAGATAGGTAGAGTCTTCCACGATGCAGTAAGATGAACCCTCTCACTAAGATGGTGTTTGCGTGAAATGAGTAAAATCGCATAACGGTAACAAAAATGTGAAAAATCATAGTGCAAGGACTTCTTGCTACCGCCAGACCATTTCATTTTTGCCAACAGAAAAGCCCTGACTCCTTCACTGTCAGTAAGTCGGTGCTTCATGTTATCGGCTGAGGATTATATTAAAATTATACCTAAAGGATAAAGAAATTAGCAGTCTGAAATAGTTTAACTTATTTACGAAACCGAATTACCGCTTTCCTTAAGTCTGCTCTTCTTCTTTAAGCCCTCCATGATAGGCATGGGTAGAGTTTATACTGTAGTGTGATACAGCAAAGTTACCACTACCTTAAAGTGCGCCCTTTGTTTGAACATTCTGTGCTTGGTGTGAGTGAATGACGACTTCCGAGATGGGTAGAAGTTGAGACTGTAATATAATAGCACTGTACTGCCATTTTTCGAATCCTCGGTGCTTGAACTGTGTGGCCGGATGGCTTATTGGATGGGTTTTAACGAAGAGTTAACATGGTGTAGTACAGGGAAATTCCCATCTATCTAAAGTCTGCTTGTCCTTACGTTGCTAATTACTTTAGCAGTTGGTGCGGCAGATAAATCACTCTACTCTCAGTATTCGACTCGTATGTGCATGAGTTGTAGGACATTTATCTCTGGTGAATAGAAATGGAGGGTCTTGTATGGTTCAGTCGCTCACGACTTAAACGATTAGGACCGACATTCGTGAGGGGAGACTCATATTATAACTTATGGTTCGTTAATCAAGATCTTAGGTTATGGCAATTTATAAAGTAAAGGAACTACTGCTTCTTTGTATACCGTTAATTATTTTAGGAACAATATCCAGTTTATAGTCTGTCCATTTCATGGCTTCTGATAAAATGTCATATTCCCATTTATAATTTGTAAAATAATTATCTCACTAGATTTATATTATTTTGACGTTGTGGTTTTCATCTAGCAATGTCTGTGGTTCTTCTGATCAGAGATATAGTTGTAATTAAAAATGTCCTCTGTTCTCTTGAAGCTACATTGGGATTTTAGACATTGCAATTCCTTATTCTCCCTCCACCTTGTGTTGTGTTTATCATGTCATACACTTTCCTACCCCATATTTTGTTCTTGTGCTTTTTCTTACATTCTTTTACTTTCCCTATACTTCTGGAACCAGCTTCATTTTTGCGAATCCTTGACCTTTGTTCTTCATCCTTCTCCCTTAGCTGTCTATCTCCCATCTTCCCCTTCCAGCTGTTTCAAAAGTCCCTCGCCCTCTTACTCACTGTAGAGCTTTGCTCCGCTTGAATAATCCTCGCCCTCTTTCTCCTCTCCTGCCAATAGATTCCCATATTGTATGCAAACGTTCCCTACTAAACTGTATTGGTTAACCATATGTCTTCTCCCCTCGCTTATATCTCTTATTGTCAACATTCTCTTTCTATATTTATTGATTTAATTACCCTGAAAGTATAATATCATTAAGTTACTTATAAACTAAATTTGTGGACGGGAGTTTAATGAATGTAATTTTAAAACAATTAAGCTGCTTCCTATATTGGATCCTTTGAGTTTTCATGGCCAAAAGCAGAGGTTTTTGCATTTCAGTATTCTAAAGGGTATATAGCTAGACCATTCCCCCAAGAAGCATCACATAATCCGATTTACTCCTTGAGGGTCTAACCCATGCATGAAGCAAGGACTTCTCAGGCGGGGTCACTCTGAACGTTAAAGTAGTGGCGTTTGCACAAGATTTCTTGATATTTTAGATGAAACCCATAGGTATTATTCTGGAATAGATATTATTTTGGAGGCCGGATGTTAATAAGTGAAAGATTTAAGGCTAACTGCGACATTCTCTTGAATACGATGGCAAGTTATCTTGATGTAATTTTTCGCAATTGGCCTGTTATAATTAAAATGTTTATATTTCTGTTATGTAGGTATTCTCTCCATCTATATACCTAGGCTGCTTTCCCCAAAAAAGGGGTAACAGAGACAGGACGACACACTCCCAATTTACTCATGCACACACACACACATTTACTCGTATCTTAGCCCCGAGGGGAAAAGGGACAGATCCTCATCGCACCACACTGCACGAGGGTCACCTGCGTAGTGCAATCAGCGGCATTCGCAGCAGTGCTCGACAGCAGAGCTGGTTTACCCCTGCCACATCATAATGGAACCATCCCTTTACCCTCACCTGACCTGATCAGCTGATCAGACCAAATGCGAGAGAATATCCCCTCGGGGCCGCATCACCATTCATTCATTCACAGTTTCTCACCAATCTTTTCCATCACGAGCAGCCACTTAATAGTTTCATTATTTGCTTTTAGATTTAGCTTTGCCGTGCATTTAAAAGTTATTCTGTATACCATTTGTCATTATTCTCTCTCTCTCTCTCTCTCTCTCTCTCTCTCTCTCTCTCTCTCTCTCTCTCTCTCTCTCTCTCTCTCATGCACGCACGTGCTGATCAAAACAACACCCTCCCTTGCTTCGCGACAGCAGATGTAAAAATTCCCTCACACAGTAGCGAAAACTTAATATGTGCAGGGTATACGCTTAGTCCAATATGCACACCCTCTTTATGGGCATCTCTCGTGCTCATAAGTGTGTGCGTGCGTGTGCGTGTGTCCGGTAGCGTGCGGCCGAAGAGTCAACACTGTGGCTACCAGATAAGGCTTGACAAGGTCTATACGGGCCCACCAAAATAACCCTTACATGAAAAAAAGGAAAAAATTGTAGTGAGTGGCTATAAAGATCGTACACGTGTGTGTATACTGTATATATCTGTATATGTCTTTCTGTCAGTGTCTATGTTTGTCTGTCTGTGTATTTGTATAATGGTGTGTAGTAGGGGTATATTTATTACGTTTGGAAAAAATTCGCATTAACGTTACAAGGAAGAAAAAAATCGAACAAGGTATTGGTGAAGATGTCAATGGACGTAAACAGTTATTTATTATTATTTTCTACGGCCGTTATGTGTGAGGAAAAACATTACTCTACCGCACCTAACATCAGCCTGACAGATCCCTAACCCCTTCCAGCTTAGTTGATGGCCAGGCTTAGTCGGAGGGTTGATTTGACTAGTAACAAAGGAGACTCATTCTAATCTTATGCAACCACGACTTAGCATTCATGTTGTGGGATTTGCTCATTTCCGTCAGATATAAACAAAGCTACTATAGATGATTTTGTTTCCCAACCAACCCACGAAAATAATCTGTACGTGAAAAAAAAAAAAGGTAAATAATGAGAAAAAAAGTAATGGGTAGTTATAAATTCGTGTATACGTACGGTAAGTAGTTTAATGCTGTCGCTCTATGACAATGGTGGTACGTGGTGGCGACCATCATCTACTCACTGGATGTAGTGCTGCCTACTTCTTCCTTCACCTATATTATTCTTTTTCTTTTGGCTGCCCTCCACTCTTCTTGTTTCTCCCGTTCTTTCTGTCGCTCTTTATTTTTCCTTCTTTCCACTTTGGGTGGCTCTGCATTGAGTTTCAAGCCTAATGTTTTCCAGTAACCCAGGAAACCATTTACAGCGCTGGATGGTAACCATATAGCCAAAAAACAGGGTGATTGGAACCTAATATGGTGCCCTGTAAACTTGGTGGAGAGACAGTAATGCGGCATCCACCAGGGAACCAAACCTCCACACTCATCCACGCGCCCAGCTGTGGCGATGCGCTTTGTACCGCAAGGAAACATCGGTTCACTGTACGGGATGACCCTGCAAGGACGGTAGCTTGCCTGTGGTTGATGAGTCTGCCCGGCCAGACATACCGGGGCTGCTTAACAATAATTATATGACTGATAGAAGGAAATTTATTAACCAGGAAAATCAGACAATATTTTTGTTAAATTTTAAGTTTACGTAAACACTGCTGCTGTTTTCGTATTCGTTACGTATGAGGGAACGAATTATATTCCTTTTACTCTAACGTAATGGGCCTAAGCCAAACGGGAAATAAATATCATAACGAGGAATGAAAATATACCGGTAATGCAGAGGAAATAAGTACAGAATGCTAATAAAATAGAAAATGAAAAATAAGTAGTAAGTAAATCCAAGTGTGAAATATATTTCATATGTGTGTGTGTGTGTGTGTGCGCGTGTGCGCGCCCAATTGTTTTTTGAGAGGGTTTGTGTGTTTATGATTTGTGTACATCTTGGCATTGTATGTGGATGTTTTTTGCGCTGTTTTTGTCGACGGGTATGTGTGCGTCCTAATAAAATTTATAAATCAATAAATGTTTATAAATAAATAATTCAGATAAAATCAACTAACCGAATGTATGTGCCAACCCCATGACAGTGCCGAAGTTGAAAGAGGACGAATTAACCACTCTCATATAGGGCCAGGCCAGTTCAGTTTCATTTTTCCGGCCATTTGCAGCAAATTTTAAAAGTGGAGTGAGCAAAAAATGATATATGAAATGAAAAGTAATTTTGTGAGTATATTGCCACTGCGTTTCTCTCTCTCTCTCTCTCTCTCTCTCTCTCTCTCTCTTGACCTTGCAGTAGAGTAAGGGGGGCTGGGGGACTAGGTTGGGTGGTAAACTAGCCTATTCACCCTCTAATCACCCCATTACTCCCCGTCAAAAGCTCTCTCCTGATTGGTTCCCTCTCTCTCTCGAACCACCCGCCGACCACTGGACAATCAGGTATCGTTACGTATCTTTCTTTGGTCGAATTATGCGCATTTTTCGGGACCTGAATCTTCAAGGGATGGCAAATTGCGGGAGATGACGGCTGGTTTGGGTAAATTGGGCAGTTTGGAGGGTTAATTGGGGTCGTTTGGGAATAGGTGGATGTGTCGGGATAATTTGCTTGTTGAGGGGGAAATTGGGTGGTTAGGGTGATAGTTTGGGAAATGAAGTTGGTTTGGGGATTATTAAGTGTATTAGCGAAACTGGTTAACTTGGGGAAGTTGGGTTGTCTGGGGGAAATTATTTTGTTTGGGGAAATTGTGTTTTGGGGGAGATTGGGAGGTTGGGGAAATTGGGAGGTTTGGGGAAACTGGCAGATTTGGGGAAATTGGGTAGTTTGGGAATTATCTGGAAGTGAAATGTGTGGTTTGGGGAGAATGTTCTTCCAGGAAATTGGGTCTTTGGAGAAATTGGGTCGTATAGGGAGAGATGATCCTTTGGGGAAATAGGAGCTTTTGGGTAAATGGATTCGTTTTGGGAAATGGGTGGTTAGTTTACGGATATTGCATCATTTGTGAAACGAGTTGACTTAATTTGGTGGTTTGGAGAATTTGGACGAGGCGGTGGGAATTAGGTGACTTGGGGAAAGATGGGAACGTTTCTTGAAATTTGTGCTCTAAAAAATCTGAAAAATTAGGCAGTTCAGGGAAACTAGGAAGGGTGGTTTTGTGAAATTGGGTGGTTTGGGGAAGTTGGGAAAGGAGATGTGAATTGACTGGTTGGAGAAATTACTTACCATGGAACGTTGGGTGTTTTTTAGAAACTTGGTTGGTGTGGGGAAATTGGGAGGTTTGGGTGAATTGTGGAACACCTCTATAGCTTCCAAATCCACCGCAGCCTCCAGAGCCAAGCTTTCAACGTAACCTCGGCAAAAGATCTCTGGGAGAGCCTGACCGAAATGGCCGGTTTCCTCCGGTCCACTGGGTTCACGTCTAAATTAGCTTAGGGTTGCGAGAACAGTACTACTCATTTTTATTTATTTAGAGTTATCATCCTTAGTGTCCTGTCTTCAGCTCCAGCCAGAGGTAGTTCGAATAAAATCGCCTGATGTTAGCAAGAATAAAATAAAAAGTCGTAGGATATCCTCGCAAGGGGTTCATGCAGAAGTTTAGGTGATCATCATCATCATCATCATCATCATCATCATCATCATCATCATCATCATCTAACCCTGTGTTGCCCCATGAGGGGCGTAGGAGCCTGGGGCTAGGCTCTTGGTCCTGACATTTAAGATGAGAGCGACCAGCCTCACTCATCTCTGAGTGGCTTTACGCGAGTAATAAGTCTCTGCCATCCCTTGGATATAAACCTGCACGGGCTCAATCCGATTGGAGCTTCTTAATTACCCCCTAAACCACCAGGCGCCATAATTTGGTTGTATGGTTATCACCCAGCGTAGTAAATAGTTTCATGTTGTACAGGAAACAAAGAGTAATAAATTCTAGAAAATCTGAACGGGTTAATGTACTTGACATTTTTGCCAATTTACAGCCAACTGAGACAGTCCGTTCCTTGAAGCCCAGTAGTCTCTCACACACCAACGGATGGTAACATAGAAGTCGCCACTATTGAAACTAATACCAAACAGTCTGTACTTTGACAAGGTAGAACTTCCTCATTTAGGACGAGCGTGGCGGTGTCATCGAGTGTGCTTTTATTAAACACAGCTAGGTCTTGGAAAGAAATTCAAACCCTAAAATTGACCCCCGATCAAGACTTGGTCGATATCATATTTCAATCACCAGAGTGCTTCTCCACCACTTGACCACCATCTCTCGGCTTTTAAATGTTTCATATATATTGCGACATGGGTTCACACTACAGGGATATTAGTTTCCCAGAACGGCGGCTTTGTTCAGAAGTAATGTACCGGTATATATATATATATATATATATATATATATATATATATATATATATATATATATATATATATATATATATATATATATATATATATATATATATATATATATATATATATATATATATATACTGTATATATATATATATATATATATATATATATATATATATATATATATATATATATACTGTATATATATATATATATATATATATATATATATATATATATATATATATATATATATATATATCCCATTGGAGCCCAGTGTATTGGACAGAACTGGGATTTTTTTCAAGTCTTTATAAAGTAGGGAACCCCCGGGTTGGGACCTATGAGCTTCGCGACCATGAGCCGATAGGCGGAGGGCGGTACGCTTAGTACCCTCCCAGTGCAATGCCTCTCCCAACACCCCCTGGGATCCAGTGGGTTAAATATATATATATATATATATATATATATATATATATATATATATATATATATATATATATATATATATATATATATAGTGTGTGTGTATGTATATATACGGTATATAATCATTCGGTCGCTGCCACCTAAAAGCAAATCAGATTGTTTGCTTCGAATAAGATGGTGATTCAGCCCTAGAATCATTTACTTCATATGGAAAGAATCATTTATGTGCAAAAGCATCCCAAGGAGAGCTGTGATCAGGCGTTTAAATATGCATTTTTTGATTAATTAGAATGATGAAAAGTACTGAAAGTGTTTCTGTACGCGTGTTTTCTAATCGGGAATATTTTCATCACATATTTTAGATTTATTTATCAAACCATAGCCTGTATTTGTGCCTCTTTGAGGAAAGCATTTGAACAATGAAATGCACGGTAATTAAGTTAACGACATTATTTTATGTTTCTTATTTTTGGTATATTGAAAAAATCACATATTATAACTATGTATCACTGGTAAAGATATTTGCGTTATTCTTTGGAAATAAATGAGACAGGATCCCCAAACGGGATAATAGTTCTTGAGATAATTGTGGAACTATACAGTGTTCTTGTACTTGACATACTAACATCTGAAGGCGATTCTGAGGCTGATTTTTAATAAATAATGCTTAATGGTTTTCAGTTCTCAGCCGGTATGGAGCTACCGTTATTGATCATATGGACGAAAATTTCTCCCTCATAATTAGCCCAAAAGATCATCAGTAAACTGTAGTCCGTAACAGTTGACAATTGGACCTATGTTCTTAGCATTTCCTGCTCAGAATCACCCCCTAGAATCCCCTACCAGGCCAGTAGCCAGGCTTCGAAGGGGGGGAGGGGTCGTTTTCTGCCGAATCTGGACAGGCATAGCAGCCGGCTGGTCAGAGGTCCGGTGCATGTTTTTTTTTTTTTTTTATAGAATGAAGAAGGAACCAAAGGCCAGGAGCCTGCAACTCTGGAACTGTCTCCCATTGTCTGTATTTCCTGCTTCCTATGATCTCCAGTCTTTCAAACGCAGTGTGTCCAGGCATCTCGAGATGATCGGATCTTGAATTTGGCTTTCTCTTGTATTTTGTTTTTCTCTTGGAAGGAACAGTAATTGCGGGCCCGCGACCTTTCGTTCCTTCTTCGTCTCAAAAAAAAAAAAAAAAAAAAAAAAAAAAAACGTACCCTCCAGGAAAAGAAAAAACAAGATAACAGAGAGCCTGCAACGGGGGTCTGGGCGTATGAATAAGCAACGTTAAAAAGCAGCACAAAACTTCTGAACTACAGAGAGTGACTTTTTGCACTGATATTAAAAAATAGGCCGTGAAAATGTGAGCCTTTAGGCGTGTGGGGGGGGGGGGTCGTCCGACTCTCACAATCCCTACCCCCCCCACCGTGACTACGAGCCTACGTCGTCCTGGGACACCCTGTAAATGTTTTATGACGTATGAAGAGGTTTCCGAACAGCCAATAAAGCGACACAAAATTAAACGAAAAATTGAACACAATTATAAAAAAGAAATTCCCGGAAAGCAGCTGCTCGTCATCGTCCCTCTGGCAGGCCGCGTCCGCAAGCGTTTGGAGGCAGCAACGGGAGAGAGTGCGGGCCTTTGTTCAATCATTTCCGCAGTTTTTGGACCCTTGTGGCACTTCCATGGCCGCGACATGAGTAGCTGGCCGCGCTGGAGGGCCTGGGATGGATGGGAAAAGCGGAGGGGAAAATGTGGAAACTAGAGAGCTATGATTTTGGGCAGAAAGAGACGGTAGGGAAAAAGGAAGTACATCAAACGTGTCAGCAACGGAGTCCATATTTGCAGTGTAGGCATGATTGTGCGTTTGATTTTGCGCTTTTAAAGAGAGAGAGAGAGAGAGAGTTCAGGTATATTTATATGTAGAAAGGGAGGGAGGTTTAATGTGTGTGTGTGTGTGTGTGTAATTTTAGTGTATTTTCATGTTTGTTTCTGTATAGGCCATGTTTGCATTTCCGTGTATATACAGTAGCTTAAACGAGTATCTGTGCATCTTTCCTACGGTGAAATATGATACCAGAACGATATATTTTGCGATATGAATGCTGCCAGGGCCGGAAGTCGGTAGCTTTATAGGTATGTGGATGTCATACATTGACTTATAGCAATAATTTGTTGTATTCTTTTACCATGTTAGTAATTCTGTAAATAGTTTTATGAAAGCACTTATATATTTTGTGATAGCAATGCAGATACGTATAGCATGTTGTTTATTTTACAGAACTTCCGTTTCGGTAGTAGCCGATATTTTCCACCAAATGGTTATTACACCGTCTTGTAGAGCCAGGGATCACAGTTTCGCCCAGTCCATAATGAAGCGGTATTTCGGTGGCCACTGACCCGCCGGGGAAAATCGCAAATGCTGTAACCCTCATTCAAATGGGTGACAATGGCTCCTCGTATTTCCTGTGTGGTTTCATGACGAATGCCCTGAAAAACATAATATCGTCACATTATGCTCAGGTGTTCATAACCGCCAGTCGGGAGTTTCGTGCACCAGATTCATGAACAAAGAACTTGGTCCCATGATTCAATTATTACATGGCATTGTGTCAAAGCAATTCATATGCACTACACCCAGAGGCCCTTTACGCCATGTTACTCATGTTAGAAATGGTAACTCTCGCTCTTTACGGTGAGACAGTAGCCACTTACTTAACTACTGTACATGTATACACTTTTGACTCCTAACTTGGCCTAAAATTGCCATCCCTCCATCACGAATGCTGAGTTGTTAGAATTCATTAGCACTAAGAATAGGATGCCTGCAACGAAGAAATGCAATGGAAACGATAGAGCCATAATATTGTCGTCTTGTCACTGAGCCACATGCAGTAAGCTACAGAAGGACGAAATTCAGGGCCAGGATAGAGTAAATAGAGTATGATATGTTAATTCTCATATGGCGACACCCGCCCTATGAGAAGGACTAAACGGAAATTACTAAGACCACTAGTACCAACCCTCCCAGAATATCACATAAACGTAAAAATTCGGAGGGCATCGACCCCCGTATGCACATATACCTGTTTTTTTCTGCTGTTTGTATATGTGCGTTTATTGCATGAGTGTGCCAAGGTTTTTTTTTATGCGTGTTTTTCTGTTTATTTTTGTGTGTATACTGTTGAAATTTGCAGACTCGCCTCTATGCATTTTATTCACTGCTGACATGTAGCAATTTCCGGGTGTGTGTTATCAGCCAAAATCTGCATGTGTGTCTGTATGAGAGAGAGAGAGAGAGAGAGAGAGAGAGGTTGTGTGTGTGGGGGGAGGGGTGTTTCCTCGCGTGCGCTCTTGCTTGTGACAAACAGACAAGCCAATTGACAGAGAAGACGGAAGAGAATTAAGTGCATTGATTACTGAGAAACAAAAGAATAGTACTAATTAGGAGAGAGAGAGAGCACCATGCGTTTGACCACCATGCGTTTGGTAGTCAACACTCTATAACTTGGCTTAAAATTGCCACTTTTCCATGAGCTGAAGCAGTTGGTGAACAGTGTCTTATGATGCTAGTCACGAAGAACTCTCATAGGAAAAATATAGAGCCATATCATTGCCTTTTTTTGACAGCTAGAATTAAGCTGGAAAATGACAGCTTTGGGCTAATTAAAGTAAAAGAATTGTAGCAGTAGTAGTAGAATGAAATAAAAACGACTGATAATGCAAATTTATCATCATTGAATATTTCCCAATTAAATATTTCTCTTACGACCGACCATAATATTACAGAGAAGAGTACCCCCCCCCTCTCTCTCTCTCTCTCTCTCTCTCTCTCTCTCTCCAATTTACGAGCAGCCAAATTGAGGGAACTGCCCATTTAGGAAAGTGCAGGCTCGGTAATTTAGAGGCTAACGACAGGTCCACTATATACGGGTTCCGGAATAATCGGGGGAACGTGGGAATAATCCGGGAGGAGTTTGAATTATCCAAGAGGCGTGGGGATAAACAAGGTGGGGTGAGAATAATCCAGGAGACGTAGGAATAAACCAGATGGGGTGAGAATAATCCAGGAGAAGTGGGAATAATCTAGGCGTGTGAATAATCTAGGAGGCGTAGGAATAATCCAGTAACTGTGGGAATTATCAGAGAGAGAGAGAGTGTTGGGAATAGCGTTGGAAATATCTGGGACGTGGTGATATACTACAGGCATCGTTGTAATTTAGAAGTTGTGGGAATATTCTGAGTGTAGAAGTATTCGGGAAAGTACGAGGGTATTGGGGAAATTAGGAATCATTAGAAAGTTTGGGTAAAATTTGGGAAAATGGGAATCAGTCAAGTGTGGGAAAGTTGGGAAGCGAGAGAATACTACAGGACGCGTGTTAATAGTTAGTGGTAATAATCGATAGAGTATGGGAAATGCCGGTGAGCATGATAATACGGTGATGTGCGGGGATAATAGGAATGAGATTAGTCGATGCAGTATGGGATTGCTGGAGATACGTACGGTGCGGTGATTGGGAATAATCTGCCAGAATGCGAGGATGAATCTAGGAATAGGCCTACAAAAATAAAATAAACATGATTGCAACCGAGTAATCTCCTAAGTGTGAGAATCGTGAAGGAAAAATTGCAGAAGCGTGAACATATTTGGGAAAAAAAAAAAAAAAAAAAAAAAGGGAATGTATGAAACAGGGAATATCGGGGAGAAATATGCAAACCGTGAAAATAATCGTGATTAATTGAGAAGTATATACGAAGCTTAGTAATAATAGAAGACAGTCGAAAAGAATTTGCAGTTTTATAATAGATAATCGAGAAGAGTCAGAGAATGAAAAATTTGTCGACAATAATTTGCAAAGCATGAAATTAATGAAAAATCAACAAAGCTTGAAAGTAATCGGGAGTGGTCTGCAGGTCGTGAAAATAATCTGGAATCTAGAAAGCTTGAATATAACGGGGAATAATTTGCAAAACGTGAAAATAATTGAGAATATGCAAAAACAGAGAATCTGTAAAGCATGAGTATAATCGGGAAGGGTCTACCGAGCATGAAAATAAGAGAATGATCTACAAGGTGTAAAAGTCAGGCTTCTATGACACACATATATAATCGTCGGCCTGCAACTGGAATAGAATACTAGAGACCCTTCACGAATACTGGACTTGTTGCTCACACCACCACCGAAATCGACTACCCGCCATTTGCAGGGACGCCGGTGTCATTGAGAGGCTGGGCTGTTGTGAAGTATATTATTTTTAACTCATTGAATCCGGTGACACTTTCAGATATATTTTTGTTACTGCCAGACGATTTTAACTACCTTAGGCGTGGCTTGGTTGACCTGCAGGGATAATATTTACTTTTCAGTTTAACGCGTCATTGCTACGGTCCTTTCAGTACAACTAAAATCGTCTGGAGATAGCAAAAATTGACTAACCTAATACACTACTGGACTGAAGAGATTAAAGTTTATACTTTTCATCCATCCATCCATCCATCATCCAATCCTATGTTGCCCCATGAGGAGCGTAGGAGCCCATGCCTAGGCAGTTGGTCCTGACATTTAAGATGAGAGTGACCAGCCTCAGTCATCCCTGAGTGGCATTACATGAGCAATAAACCCCAACCATCCCTTGGATATAAACCTTCAAAGGCTCAATCCGACTGGAGCATAATAATTACCCACTAAACCACCAGGTGTCAAAATTTGGTTATATGGTTACCACCCAACGTAGTAAATGATTTCCTAGTGTACAGGAAACCATTTGGCTTGTCACTCAGTGTAGAGTCACCCACAGGCAGAAGGAGGAGGAAAGAATGAAGGAAAGAAAGACGGAAGAGGGAGTGTAAAGTCACCCGTAGGCAGAAGGACGAGGAAAGACTGAAGGAAAAAAAGACAGAAGAGGATGGAAGGAAAGAAGGATGGAGGAGAGGACAGAGCAGACACTCGAGAGCATCACTACATTGAGTGAGTGGATGGTGAGCTCCCTCACCTACCACATACTTTTCATACATTTTGCAATTTCATAGTTTCTTTATAAGCTTCTTTAACTTTTCAGTTCATTGACGAAATTTTGTAGTTACTGTCTCTAGTTATTGTTCATGATTTTCCTCAGCTTAAAGAGATTTGGGTTTTGAAGGTTAATCGAGACCTGTAACCCCCGTCAAGTCTTTCTGAAACTTTAACAAATTTATCTGGAGGCAGCAAGAATGAAATACAAAATAGCTACAGTACATCACCAGAATGATGAGGCAATAAGTTGGGAAATGCCGCATTTAATATTTCACCTTTTTAGTGTTTATTTTATTCTTGGTTGTCTAGTATTATTGTTAAAGAATTCAGGTTAACCAGTTCAGCCGGAAGACTTTTTCTTACTACCATAAACTGCTGTACTCAGCCTAGAAAAGACCTTCCAGCTGGACGAGATTAATGCGGCTTTCATTATAGTCACTAATATAAACAGCAGATATGGTACCATTAAATAAAAAAAGTACCGTAATCGAACAGAAGGGCATTAAGTACGCCATTTAAGCCCTTTAGACTTTGTAAACGGTGAGTGGTTTAGGTTCTTGAGTATTTTCCGAATGTAATAATTTTAAAGCTTTCCATTACGATGAAGATTTTGGCAGTTTATTAATATCAAACTAATGACTTAAGGGAGAATCTACATAGAAAGAAGTTAGATCATTTTTAGCTCCTGTTCTGCGAGATTCCACCCGTGAGTTTAGTAAAATCGTCACTGGAGTAAAAAACCTAACAAAATATACCTTCGTTATTAAATATACTTTCGATTATATCAGTCCGCCTTCTCGAAATAAATCGGTAAATAAGTAAGGAAACCAATAATTAAACCAGAATCGTACCTTCAGCTCGTACTGGCTGGCTATGAATTACACCACCACAAACCATGGCACAGCACGGAGCGTAACAATATATCGCCAGACTCTCGATATACGCGATTTCTTTTTCGGTTTCACAGTGCGTTGTATTGGCTGCAGGTGGTGGTGCTGGCTGTGGCAAGGGGGGAGGGGCGAGGAGACATGCTGGCTGTGGCAGAGGTGGTGGAGAGGGGATGCGGGTTGAGATGAGGGTGGTGGTGGTGTGCAGGGGGTTATGTGCAAGGAGGAGGTGAGGGGAGGTTAGCCAAATCCTCACTGTTCTCAGATGTATGGTATGTAGAGGTTTGGGAGAAATCCAGCACCTCGCCTTTTTGGTTTATTTTGCACATTACACCTGTATATGCCTGTGTATATTATTGATGCAAACTGTCGATATTTAAGTCCCGGGTATATATATAACATGCAAGTGAATGTGAAGAAATGTGCATAATAAATCGCTGAGGAGATGCTTCCAAGCTCCTGTGCCACTCAGAATACTCCTTATCAGCTTAGTCTTGCCATCTTCAGGCGATTATATTCAGTTTAGGCGACTAGGAGATGATGAAGGCCATGCCTACTGTAAACTTCCTGCCGTTCGACCCGCTGGAATTAGAATTGGCTCTCATTGCACTCTCCTCTTTCTCAAAACATCCAGGTAATCAGCCAGACTGTCTACTGTCTGAGTTAACCTTGGAAGTTTTAACCCCTTCTATACTTTTAGTTTATTATTGCTACTAGAATATGCCTCCTACGTATGTGGTTTCAGTGTATCATAATCATCATATCACAGTCACCCACCACCATAACCACCACATCATATTATATCTTTATACCACCATCACCACAGTCACCACCATCACCAGTCACCACCACCACCACCAGTCATCAGCACCACCACCATCATCATTATCATCAGTCATGTCATCACCACCATCACCGTCATCATAATCACCATCACCATAACTATGATCACAGTCACCATTACCATCACCATAACTATGATCACAAACACCATTACCATCCTCGTTACCACCATTTCTGTGATCACCGTTAATAATGATAATTACTGTTTCTACGACCATCACCATCACCACCATCATTACTGCCATCCTCACCACCAAGAGACCCCCCTCACCACCAAGACCCCCCTTACCAAGACCCCTCCTCACCACCAAGACTCCCCTTACCACCAAGACTCCCCTCACCACCAAGACCCCCCTCACCCATCATCCTTTTCACCCTCACCCATCATCCTCTTCATCCTCACCCATCATCCTCTTCACCTTCCCCACCACCATCACCATCCCCTTCATCATCACCACCTCCACCACCATCACCACCTCCACCACCATCACCACCTCCTCCATCATCACCATCTCCTCCATCGTCACCACCCCCACCACCATCACCACCCCCACCACCATCACCACCCCCACCACCATCACCACCCCCACCACCAAGACCACCCCCACCACCAAGACCACCCTCACCACCATCACTATCGCAACCCACAACCCTCACCATCACAACACTCACCACCATAACTCCTAGGTGGGCATGCTGGTAGTGAGATGAGTGTGGTAGTGAATGACAGGAAAGAGGAGAGTTTTTTTTTTTTGTTGGTGCTGGCAACTGTGATAGTGGAGTTAGGGAGGATTGGGCAAGTGGGTGAAGGCTGTTTGTGTTGTATAAACCTACTACATGAGAGGACTGATTAGCTGTTCAGAGTATCATGAACTTGTGCAAAAATATTCAACCAATAGTTGATACCCGTCGTAAATAACAGTACTGCCTAGACAGAGTTTGATTAAAATTTATGACTGGACCAAAGTATATTAAAGCATACTCCTGCCGTTAATTGTGATGCTAATAGTGTGTAATGAAGCACCCTTCAGTGTTAATGAGATAAATAACATAACATCCAGATCTGTTAATGCAATGTGGAAATCATCCAAATGCCCTACATTTTGCAGGTGCAGTGCTTTATAATTTTAGGTACTGTATTTGCAGACTCGTGTTGGAGTTGTGAGGAGCCTGCCAACTCTTCCCACAAACTTCTGCTAACGTACAACATGCCAACCCATCACGTGCCACCTCATCACCTGGTCACTTTCTACCAAGCCCTGCTAAATACTACACAGAAGTAAGAAATATGTTGTACTTTATCTTGGATGTCTCGATAGTCTGGAAAGTGTCTCTAGTTGGGTAAGGTCATGCATTAAAGCGCTGCTCTTTGAATCTAGGAGGTTGCTATCATGTTTAGTTAGTGTGTGTGAGTTTTTGAAACCTTGTAGTTATGTTTAGTTGATGTGAACCTTGGAATCCTGGAAGTTATCACGTTTAGTTGGTATTTCTCTTTGAATCCAGGAAGTTGCCATCATGTTTAGCTGGTGTTAATAATTGAATCCAATAAGTTACCATTATGTTTAGGTGGTGTTATTACCATCATGTTTAGCTGGTGTTAATCTTTGAATCCAGGAAGTTGCTATCATGTTTAGCTGGTGTTAATCTTTGAGTCCAGGAAGTTGCTATCATGTTTAGCTGGTGTGTGTGTTAGTCTTTGAATCCAGGAGGTTGCTATGATGTTTAGTTGGTGTTAATTTTCGAATTCAGGAAGTTGCTATTATCATGTTTATTTGTTGTTTGTTTTGGAATCCAGGAGGTTGTTGTCATATGTAGTTGGTGTGTTACTATTGTCTTCTCGATCACAAACTGTGCAAGCCCTCCTGTGGGTGCTGGGTTGTAAGAATGTGTGCCTTTCAGGAGATGATAACATTGAGCCTCAGGGCATGTTTTTACTGCAGAGTTAAAAAATAATCTCTCATGCAAGTGTTGGATAGGTCAGAGGGAAAATAGATTGCTATTCCCTCCTGGAAGAGAAGCAGAGAACCAGGGAAGTAACGATGGGAAAGCTTAAGTTGAGAGATAGCACAAAACATGTCACTGTAGGAAAAACTGAGCCATTAAGGATCATCAGGCATGCCTCCTGTGGCTTCATAGCGTCAGAAGCATCTATACTGTGGTTGGCAATTTGCATATGGTTGTTTTCTGTGCTTCATATGTTTTGGGTGATTTTGGGGTGCTGTTAATTCCTTGCTGAGTTGCTGTATTACCCCGATAGGACACTGAGGAGGCAGAGGAGTCACTGGCACAGGCACTTTTTAACAGGTAGTGATGGGAGGTCTGTTTTACTAGCTGTGAAGTGTAATGAGTAGGGTAAAATTAATGCACGAAACAACTAGAAAACATGCATTAGCTTTTAGTGTTAGTAATTTCTGCCATTTATTTATGGGCTTTTAGTTTTTTGTACTAACAAGATATTTTTTGGACGTTCGGGGAAAGGTAATTGACATGGGTCCAAAAATGGGGGATTCGGGACTCCTGGCTCCCCCTCCCCACCCCTGGATCCACTGTTGATCTGATTGGCTCTGACGAACTCCTTTGGCATCTTCGGTGTTTTTCAGTGCCTTCATTCCCATAGAGGTGCACTTGTTGCCTTCTGTCGCTGAGTGTTGCTGTTGTTGTTGGCCAATGCATATTTGGACGTGAGCTTAGTGGACTGCAGGGAGCTGGCCACTTCAGCCGGGCACTTAGAGATGCTTTGAGGAGATGTTGAAGGATTGTCGGTTTTAATGGTAGGGTGCATGAGGTAAGTGTATTGTGTGGGGAGCAACATCACAATGAAGACATAGTGAATTTTGTATATTATAGTATGTTGGTACTGAGGAGTTGTGGATGCATTGTACAGGGAAGAGGTACTGAGGAGTTGTGGATGCATTGTACAGGGAAGAGGTACTGTAGTTGGAGTGGATAGTGTACAGTTTTTAGATTTGTTTGTGAAAGCGTTATTGAAGACGGTTTTTAGATCTTTAGAGAATGTGAACCTACTCCTGAGCTAAGAAAATAGTAATAATAATTTACGGGTGGATAGAATACACAGGATTTCTGACCTTGTTGAAGTGTGATCAGTACAGTAAATAAATTCATTGTGTTAAAAAAACAAATAAGGGACAAACAAAATGGACGGACTAACACACAAGCAAAAACTGTTGGTTGCACTAGTTGCCAAACCAGGGCAAAGAAATCTGCTCACCTTATATCCTGGTCTTAGGGCTGTGGCATTGTGCAGGCAGACCACTGGATATTCTGTGGCCTGTGAACGAGGTAAAGCTTTTGGTGAGAATGGTCCAGTCATGTAAATAAGAGAGGGAGTCGCACGGGGGGAGGGGGAGGAGCTGATGGGAGTGGGGTAGTACAGTGAGGTGGTGTAGGAGTTGGAGTAAGGTGTGCAGAGTGGGGTGTTGGAGAGAGGTTGGGAAGGTGAGAGAGGTAATAAGATTGTGTGTGGAGTGGGATGGTGGGGGTTTTGGTATGGGGTGGTGGTTTTGGTACGAAATAGGGAGTGGTGATGAATTCTGAAATAGTTTGTTTGATAATAGATACAAACACATAGCTGGATTTAGAGACAAAGATAAAGGTATACCAACATATATATACTGTAGGTACACCGACAGATGGATGCAGATCAGATGGATAGACTTACATAAAGGTAGACAAATTGATTAATAGATGGGTGGATACAAATAAAGAAAAAGATGGACAGATACAGATAGGCAGCTGTCTTCATATTTCACACCATACAGAGAACATAATAATAATTGATACATTATGATTTTTGTGATAATTATTATGATCAAAGGACATTGTAGGCAGGTGGGAGGTAGATCTCCAGTAGTCAGTATCATTTCCAGGAATCTCTGTAATTAACTTGCGTGGGGTACTTGTCCATGTGAAATACTGATTGATGTTAATTACTTTCAACAAATGAGGCTCAGAATACTTTTTTATAAATACCAGTGGAGTTTTATAATAACCTGTGGAGCATGGTGTGTGAGGATCGCACACTTTTTTGTCTTGTCACTCTTCTGCCGTGAGATGACCTTTATTTTTACTGGTCTGCTGAGCCTGGGAGGTGGTGGTGGCTCTCTTTATCTCTTTTCTATCGCTACTTCAACGGTCACTGCTGCTCTGAACTGTCTGCTTGCATTCCTCCACCACTACGATGGACGCATACCACTCGTCTAGCAGCAAACTCTCATCCCTTTTCTGTTCAGCTATCTAATGCAAGAGTTAACCGTTTCTCCCAGTCTTTCATTTATGCAACAGGTCAACTCTGGAACTGTCTCCCTCTGTCTCTATTTCCTGCTAACATATGATCTTCAGTCTTTCAAACGCAGTGTGTCCAGGCATCTCGAAATGATCGGATCTTGAATTTGGCTGTCTCTTGTATATTGTTTTTCTCATGGAAGGAACAGTTTTCGGGCTCGTGGCCTTTGGTTCCTTCTTTCGAGCATTAAAAAAAAAAAAAAAAAAAAGTAGTTAAAGACGTACTCTTTTCTCTGAAAGTTCAGTCTCATGCTTGGAAAGGGATGTTGTATAATCTGAATTTATTCCAGCAGACATAGACAAGTTATAAAAACACCCCCGTTAATACCCATGCACCAGCCTAAACCAGTAAAGTGCGCCTTGTGAGCGCATGGCGAGCGAGCGGGCACCATGTTATCGCCGTTTCCCATTTATATAAATTTGTAGGCAGAATCTCCGATATTTAATTGATAAAATTGATGAAAAAAAAAATGTTACAACAGAACATTTTTAAAGATTTGATTTCATTATTGAGGCCTTAAAGTATTTCTTTCCTTGTTAATTAGCCATGTGAACGGTGCTGAATTGGAGTGCTCCACCGTGACCAAGAGTGAGGAATCGGAGTGCTCCCAGCTCCACCATGACCAAGAAAGTGGAGGAAGGTGTAAGTTTGTCTCGGGAAAAAGGTACTGTAGAATTCCAAGGCTTAATGTTTGATGTCTGAAAAACATGAAAAATCCTTGAAATTAGATAGCTTAAACTGTCGTAGCGTCCAAGAATGTGTGCCGAGGATGTGAGCGCCCCAGTCCTCCCCAGCCCTGTTAAGGGATTGTAAGTCTGTCTGCATCAGTAGTAAGGTAATATAAAGCCTTTAATCAGGTCCATCTTGTTTGAAAAATGGAGATAATTTGAGACACTTTTTGAAATCAAATGAAGTATCCATACATCTATATCCTGTACTCCTCTTATCATTTTTTCTTAAGAGCATGCCCTACCCTGCCCTACCCTGACGAGATTAAGGGACTGTAATTATGTCCATCGATGAATAGGTAATATAAAGCCATCAATCACGGAGCGTTGTGTTTGTTTGAAAAGTGGCAGTATATTGAGATATCCTGTGAAATCAAATGAAATATCCTTATGCCTATGTTGTACTCCTGTTCATTTTTTCTTCAGATTGAGCCCTGCCCTGCCTTGCCCTTAGGATGGACTCGGGCGCTGAACGAGGGTGGGTTAGAGCACCATCAGGGGTCATGTTGGAACAGCCATCTGTCTTTAAAAAGGGGCTGTGGTAAGCTTGAATCAGGAGCTTCTTAGATTGGGGGGGGAAAAAAAAAAAAAAAAAAAAAAATGAAGATATTAACGATTGAGAAATTTCCGTATTCTCATAGGTTAAGGAGCTCCCTAATGTCATTTCCTAAGCGATTTACTTTATAATACCATACTACCCTCTTCACTTGCATAAATCCTTCCAGTATCACCATAATCTGCATAGATAACATACAAAGGGATATCAACTAGCCATATCCAGAAATAAATCGCTGAGAAAGAGGTGTCAGGGAGCCTCCTTACCCAATGAGAATACCAGCCCTTGAAATACTCATTGAAATATTCTTACACTTGTCATGCTCAATCCAGATTGTATTTTATAGCCTGTGTGCTTTTAGGATGGCCCACAGCACTTCTGAGGATGATTGAGCCTCCTAGGATGAATCATGCACTTACAAAGCTGGTTCAGAGCCTCCTAGAATGGACCACAGCACTTACAAGGGTGGTTGAGCCTCCTAGGATGGACCACAGCACTTACAAGGATGGTTGAGCCTCCTAGGATGGACCACAGCACTTCCGAGGATGGTTGAGCCCTGCTGTCTGCCCTGACGAAGGGTGGAAGGTTTTGTGCATCATTGAAAACGTAATGTTTAGACTCCATCATTGTACTCTGATTGGTTTTACAGTATTAGTCATAGTTATTGCTTTAGTTTAGCTTCAGGATTTTTTTTTTTTTTTTTTTAAGGAAGTTTTATAAGAGGTATGATTTAGTATGAGAAGGGGTAGGTTGAGATGGTTTGTGATGAGGAGGTATAGGTTGAGGTGGTTTGTGATGAGGAGGATAGACTGAGATGGTTTGTGATGAGGGTAAATTGAGGTGGTTTGTGATGAGGAGGGTAAATTGAGGTGGTTTGTGATGAGGGTAAATTGAGGTGGTTTGTGATGAGGAGGGTAAATTGAGGTGGTTTGTGATGAGGAGGGTAAATTGAGGTGGTTTGTGATGAGGAGGATAGACTGAGATGGTTTGTGATGAGGGTAAATTGAGGTGGTTTGTGATGAGGAGGGTAAATTGAGATGGTTTGTGATGAGGAGGGTAAATTGAGGTGGTTTGTGATGAGGAGGGTAAATTGAGGTGGTTTGTGATGAGGAGGATAGACTGAGATGGTTTGTGATGAGGGTAAATTGAGGTGGTTTGTGATGAGGAGGGTAAATTGAGATGGTTTGTGATGAGGAGGGTAAATTGAGGTGGTTTGTGCTGGAGGGGTAGATTGAGATGGTTTGGGAGGAAGGATGGGACTGGAGTGTATTGATTGTGTGTAGATTGAGATACATGGCCCCATGTTATCCACCCTCCTTAAATCCTACCTCTCTCGTGAGGACAAGGTCCAGCTGGCCAGGCTGAGATGTGGACATCATCCAGCCCTCTTGAGTTATCAGAAGAGGCTGGATGGCTCAGTCGCTGATGCCTGTCCAGGATGCAGCACAGCACCCCTCACCATTAAGAACATTATGGAAGACTACATTGCACACAATCACCTGCACCAACAACAAAGCATAAACTCCTTGAGAGCTTTGTGGGAAAGCCCAGTCTCGGTCGTGGCCTTCCATAGGGACTTGGGGCTGTTCGGCCAGACTGCCTAAGGAACAATTACTACTACCGGTACTACCATTGGTGCGATCTGGATTAAAGTCTGATAAATTGGGAAAAGTTTGGGTTAGCTTGGGGAAGTCCAGTCGTCACTTTTATTGGAGTTTTGCTTTTTTCAGAATGGTTTGGGCCCCAATTAGTTCACTGTACAGTAAAACCTTAGTACATTGAACTAATTGGGGCCTAACCCATTCTGAAAAAAGCAAAACGAAAGTTAGTACAGTAAATTGCTAATGTCCTTGTGAAGTACTTATTGGCTGTGAATAATAAACTTTGTGTGTATGTGTGGGGGGGGTTATACTTTGGTATCTCTGCCTCATAGTTGGTTGTAGATTAATTTTGGTCACATAATAGAAGCTGAAGAGGGACACCTTCCCCTGGTGACACAGAAATGACTTGGCAGTGGAACCGTCCAGTTATGTAAAAATTGTTCAGTCATGCAGCCTATCCTCCTTTAGGGATATGGATGGAGTTGAGGGACGGTTTTGGTAACGACAACAGAAGTCCTCAGTTATACAACTGTCACAATTTGAACATGTCCCTCTCCAGCATAATGGTCAACTGTACTGATATACTGTATAACAAAGAATGTACAGGATAGTCTATCTATCTATCTATCTATAGCCCGACGCCCTAATCCCGCAAAGGGTGGCCGCAGACAAAACGCCTCCAAGTCACTCTGTCACCCACCATTTGACTCCCCTCCCCCCAACTCACCCCCCCCTCCCTCATATACCTCTCAACTCCATCCCTCCACCTCATACAGAATGGTAATATACAGAATGGTAATAGTTAAAAGTTTTGCAGGTACTTCGAAAATTAACTGGCTGGGGTTTGAAGATCTGATGGGCAGCCTTAAAGCTTAATCATCAGTGGACGAGGATATATTTCTTTCTTCATATGAACTTTTATCTGCTCATCTCACGGACCAAAGTAATAATGCAACAATTTTTTAATCAGTATTTCTTACTACCAGACAGGTTTTTCAGTTTCAGGCAATTTTGTGGCATGTACCATAAGTTTGTTTTTTATCATGATTAATCATATGATCAAAAATATTTTGTATACCAGTATTATATTTACAATTTCAGAACATGCATTAGCTACGGGATTAGTAAAGTGTGTATCTTTTCAGGGAAACTATTTACATGAATGGGAATGCCTGGAGGTGGCAAGAATGAAATATAAATTACATCACCAGATTGAATGAATTAAAATTAGTATTCATGATGGAGATGAAATAATAAGGCCAGGTTAAGGTAAAAAGAATATAGTTACCATGACACATACCAGTATGCAATAAAAAAATTAAATAATAATAATAATAATAATAATAATAAAAATGATAATAAAATACTAAAATAATATTAAAAATAATAATGAGATTAACAATAACACAGAGCAGCGATATCAACAAGGGAATATGCCTACCTAAATCTTCAACTATATGGCACAATTTTTGTACAAAACATCATAATAATGGTAATGCTAATAACAACAACATGGATCAACTGCATAAACAAGGGAGCATGCCTACTTAAACCTTCAGTCATATGGCACATTTTTTGTCATACAAAAGATCACCATTTTTCAATGCAGTAGCATGTGATGAATGGCTCATACAATGGCCACAAGTAAGGACCTTCTCTGATATACAGCATAGCAAATGTATTGCAGGATCATCAAAATGCAAGCATATTCATTTGTTGGCTCCAAGATACCCTCTAAACCCTGTCACTATTGGGTGTGTCAGTGTCAGTGATGGAACTCGTGTTGTGTTGCAGCTCAACCAGCAAGTGAAGTTCAGTGAAATAAAATAACTACCGGCTTATATGGTTTGCAAATAAAATTATATACTTGTTTTTGATGGCAAGGAGCAAGCAAAATGCAATGATGTGAAATAATACCAATTTTGGTGAGCTGGAAACTTTTACAGACTTTGTTGAGTAGGTGACCCTTTGCCAAAAATATATTCCCATTGAACATGTATCGTAATTGACTTGATACACGATAAATCACAATGAGATGGAATTTCTTCAAATGCATTGTTGTAAAACAAGGGTGGATTGTATTCCTTCAACTTCCACATGATTCAACTCTACAGGGACTTTTCAAAGGAGACTTATCCAACTAGCTTGTTAGATACACCCTTCATCAAACAATTCATAATATGAAATCTACTCTAAAGTTCGTATATTTGGAGGTATCAGTGTCCCTATGTGAAGGCATCCCTATCCCAACACTTTAATTACCTTGAAAAGAGGACATTGCTGGGATAGATGATCTTGCTGCAAAGTTTGACTGTATTAGTAACTTGGGCATTTAATACTTTAATTCATTCAATCTGGTAATGTATTTTTATATTTCAGTCTTACTACCTCCAGACATTCCCATTCACGTAAATAGTTTTTTGTACAAATTTTTATCCATTTTATAGTGTGAATTGGATGGAGGACAACATGATGGCAGAGGACGGCAACATAGATCATTTGTTTATGACATCCCACCTCCCTGCAGGATTAAGACTGTTAGGGTTTAGACAGATTGTTATTAGTTGTTGTTGTTGTTATTATTATTATTATTATTTTTTTTTTTTTGTGGTAGGTGGGGGCACTCACCATCCACTCACTCGATGTAGTGCTGCTCTCGGGTGTCTGCCCTTTCCTCTCCTCCATTCTTCTTTCCTTCCATCCTCTCCTGTCTTTCTTTCCTTCAGTCTTTCCTCATCCTTCTGCCTATGGGCGACTTTACACTCCCTCTTCCGTCTTTCTTCCTTCATTCTTTCCTCTTCCTTCTGTCTGTGGGTGACTGCACTGAGTGACAAGCCAAATGGTTTCCTGTGCACCAGGAAACCATTTACTACGCTGAGTGGTAACCATATAACCACTTTTCCTCAAGCTATAGTAGTAGTTGTTGCTCCAGGCTTGTGTAAAATAGGAACCCAGTGGACTGCAGACATAAAGTTACCCTTCTGCTGCAGTCCACCATCTTCCTTTCTGGGAATAAGGAAGTACTTCAGGGACTACAATCAGGGACCTGAGCCAGACAAAGGATGTAAAATAGATCAGTTCAGCTTAGGTTTCGTATGCTAGTAGGTATATTAGTTGCAACCCCAGGCTCATCAAAACATGAACCCAGTGGACTGCAGGCAGAGCTACCCTTTTGTAGCCCACCATTCTCCTATTGGGGGATAGGAATGGGATTGAAAAATGTTAATATATCCAGGCAGCCTTCCCCCCCCCCCCATCCTATAGTGCCACTCCAGCACCAGTACTGCAGAAGTTCAGATATGTATTGAACCCCTCCATAGACAGAATGTTTAAAGTATCAACAGACCCGAGATTATCTCTTAAAAACTTGCCATAGTTTCAGGGTCCACCTGTGCTACTCACACTGCTGTTCCTGCTACTCCTGTGGCTGCTGCTGCTGCTGTGGTTGATGCTGCATCTGGTGCTGGGGATGCTGCTGCTGCTCCTGGTCTGGGGGTGCTGTTGTTGCTCCCACACAGGGGTGCTGCCACTGCTGTTGCCACACTGGGGATGTTGCTGCTGCTGCCACACTGGGGATGTTGCTGCTGCTACTGTGCTGAGGATGCTGCTGCCGTGCTGGGGGTGTCACTGCTGCTACTGCAAAGCTGGGGGTGTTGCTGTTACTGCTGCCGTGCTGGCGGTGTCGCCGTTACTGCTGCCGTGCTGGCGGTGTCGCCGTTACTGCTGCCGTGCTGGCGGTGTCGCCGCTGCTGCTGCTGTGCTGTGGATGCTACTATTGACATAGTGTTTTCTTCATTACTCAGTGGCTCCTAACCTCTAAGGAAATGCCTCAGTCCACCCTAAAGAGGTTTCTCTAGGCCATCTGTCTTGTTATCCTATCTACACCTCAACAACAACAACAACTACTACTACTGCTACTACTACTACTAGTACTACTGCAGCTATTATAGCCACAGCTACTACCACCCTTCTGAAATGTGAGTTAGAAATTTTTTGATTCATTCACCTTGACTTGGCATAGAGTTTTGTCTTTGGCAGTCTCCATAGCCCAGAAGCATAGTAAGACAAGGATGACAATATTGTGGCTTTGCATCCTTTCCAGATCACTTTTAAGCCAAGTTGAGATGGACAGAGTATAACAGTTGCTCCCCAACTTACGATATTTTAATAGAGAATTCCTTACCCCATCATTGGGTGGGAAAAGGAGTTAGGACTGATGATGATAATGCCTAATGATGATGATAATTATGATTAGTGGCAGTGCTAGACTCCATAAGTAGATAATTCCACCACTAGGGTATACAAGGCCAGTTAACTTAATCTAGGTACTGATTTTATGTGCTAGTCAATGACGATGACGACAACAACGATGATTGATGATAGGATAGGATGATGCAGTGCCAGGAGTCAAACCCTGGCACTATCAGGCTGGCTTCCACAATGCCTAATGAAATCTCAAGCTGGTAAGTCTTTAATCTCAACAGCAGTTTTTGTTAGCTAAGATGTTCGTAAGTCGGAGAGCAACTGTCTTTATTCCAACTAACACCAGATGGTTTAATTCAACAGAGAGTGATGCGTTGGTGTCTAAGGATAATAATTATATTTTAAACTTATTTATTTATATTCGTCTGTGCTCAATTATCATAGTTCTTGCACCTTGACCCAGGATTTGTCCATTCACCAGCTTTTTTCATATATCTCAGTCGTAGAATAACACAGTACTACAGGTCTACATCCATCCCATTGCACTTCTTCATGACTAGCATTCTATTTCATAAACTGTTGCTAAGATGCTTATTTTATGTCTGGGTAGAGTAACTAGAGTACAGAAAGTAAATTCCCCAGGTTTACCAGTTGCAGATAGTTTGAAACCTTTCCCTTGCACTTCTTCATGATTAGCATGTCTCCTTGCTAAGCTGTTGCCTTAGCTCAGCATTATTTCAAGTTGATAGATAGATAAAGTACACAGATAGATAAACATTACACATACACATAGTAGAGAGATTGCAGTAAATGTTAGCTAGATAGATATACTGCAAGAATTTTGTGATAGAAAGGTTGCTCATGATGTTTTTTATGCCTTTGACCGCTAGTACAGTGTTTCTCTCAGTTGAACAATGTCTGGTGTTAGCTCAGTCAAAGTGGCTTGTCTTCTTTGTGGCTGTGGTGATTTCCTAACGTGATTTCTTAGCAAGCCTCCTGAGCCACCGAAAAGACACCCCAGTGAATTATGCATATAATTATTGACTGATTATTATTATGATGTTTGTATTGTAATTGATGCACAGCGGACGGATTTTTATAGCCTGTGGTTTGGCCAGTTGTTTCAGATACTCGTGTATATTGTTGCTATGCTGTCTGTTTCAATCATACACAAAATCGACCCTGCAGTATCGGTGTTACTCGTTGTTTACGATCCTCGGCCCTATCGATTCCCCCGTGTGGAAGTTAGAATGCTAAGTACAGTACTGGTACGCATGAATGAAAAGTCTGCATTATAAAAATGAACTTTCAAAATTTTGTGCTGAATTAGTTGCTATTTTACTGTTGTGTAGTATGGCCCCCAGATACCTTTGCTACTAGTGGGGTTTTGGGGAATTGGGGATGACTGGGTGGTTGGGTAAATCACTTTTACAGCACACACAACCCACCATTGTGTGCCATGATATATATTGGTTCCAGCATCGGTAACGGGGGCTTCCGGAGTTCAGAGAGAAGGGTTCCTCATTGCACATGTTGGAAGGATAAGTGGCACACAGGTGGATGATTATATAAGTAAACATGCACACAGCCCTTGCTTGCAATAACCACGTTGTGGCCGTACAGTAAGGGAGCGGAATGCTTTTTGAGGGGGTTGTGAGCATGGTTGTTTTGTTTTTTATTTTTTATGGCCTAGGCAATGCCTCAAGGATTGGGCATACGCTCTTAAGTGGATATTGCAAGCCAGACGTTGCACACTTTGTTCACATCTATGAGATGCTGGACCACACATTCACAGCCACCCATTCATTCACCAACTTTTTGTTTCCCCTTTTTGCAAGAGATCTGGGACTAGCTACTGACTGATTTAATACCATGTAGGGCCACATCCAGCTGGAGCTCCGTAACTCCTTACACCACCATGTAACTGTCTAGTTGTATGCTCATTGTTTACATACCAGGGCCCTGTCGATTCCCCCTTGTATGTAGTTAACCTTATCGTTCCATGAAAGCGTGTGCGGCAGAAAAAGCAGTTACAGTATTCTTAATGTCAGGTGGAAATTAGACATACATGGAAAAAGGTGCTAAAAGGTTGAGTAAGGTTAGTCACAATGGCATAGGAACGACTACCATTTATGACACACGGCAGCAGAGTAATGTAAAAATTATTAAAGTTTTATGCTGGAAGTTAGAACATTAAGTGTGCTTGTTAAAAATATGCGCCAAATCAAACTGAGGAGATTAAAATTTTGTGCTGGCAGTAAATGAATGAAAAGTCTGCATCGTAAAAAAAAAGCTTTAAAATTTCGTGCTGAATTAGTTGCTGTTTTACTGTTGTGTAGCAAGGCCCCAGGTACCTTTGCAACTAGTGGAGTTTTGGGGAATTGGGGATGACTGGGTGGTTGGGTAAATCACTTTTACAGCACACACAACCCACCATTGTGTGCCATGATATATATCGGTTCCAACATCGGTAATGGGGGCTTCCGGAGTTCAAAGGGAAGGGGTCCTCATTGCATATGTTGGATGGATAAGTGGCACACAGGTGGACGATTATATAAGTAAACATGCACACACCCCTTGCTTGCAATAACCACGTTGTGGCCGTACAGTAAGGGAGCGGAATGCTTTTTGAGGGGGTTGTGAGCATGGTTGTTTTGTTTTTTATTTTTTATGGCCTAGGCAATGCCTCAAGGATTGGGCATACGCTCTTAAGTGGATATTGCAAGCCAGACGTTGCACACTTTGTTCACATCTATGAGATGCTGGACCACACATTCACAGCCACCCATTCATTCACCAACTTTTTGTTTCCCCTTTTTGCAAGAGACCTGGGATTAGCTAGTGACTGATGTCATACCTTATGGGAGTGCCGTAACTCCTTACACCACCATGTGACTGTCTAGTTGTGTGCTACCACCAGGTGTAGTAACTTATATCTTGGGTAGCAAGAAGCCACTTGGCTTGTCACTTATCATAGTCACGAGATGTCCACCTTGATTAGTAGTCATATCAAACAACCAGTTTCATTACATCTTGCTGTCATCTCTGAAAGAAGACTTCTTCGCTAGATTTGAGTAAAGCGACACAGGTTATAGACAACTGGCCAGCTGTATACAGCCATAGGCTATGATTCCTGTCCTGAGCATGAGCAAAAGTTTGTAGGCACTTCTCTGCCAGCTGTAGGAATGAAGGGTGTTGTTTGAAATATTTTATGTGGTAAGGACTGTCTTTCATAGTCACCATTCTCCTTTAGGGGGATTTTAAAGAAACTGAAGGTTGTTAGGATAACGTGACAACTTCAATATCTGATCAGTACCATATGAAGGTGTCTGTTTCAAGCATCAGTAAAACAAGCAAGAGAAGGGGTGTTACTCTCTAGTCATTTGGGGAAGAGTGATAAATATGACATACAAGTTAGTGCTGGCAGAGTATTATTGACATACTTTTGCACATGCCTGTACATCACAAACAGATGCAATAAGTCCTGGTTATATGCTACAGATGCTAAAGAATACAGGGTGGTTCATATATAACATGTCTGATCCCATGTGTTTTGTTGTTGCCTTTTGAACCACACCTTACCTCATCCTAAGGTGGGAAGAAGAGGTTAGGATGGTGATGATGATGATGATTGCAATTATTTTAATAACAATGAATGATTATTATTATATATTGATGACGATTGATATGGTGAAAGCTCAGTCAGCATTACCATCTCTACCCTGCATCATTTTCTGTTTCCCATAATCATTTCTTACTTTATGGTGATTACTTGTTTGCATCCATTGTTTGCATTTTTTTTTTATAAAGTAATTAAATATCTCCTCTTGCATTTGCTTCAGCAGTTGCTTGAAGTTCACTCATTTTAGTAAGCAGACATTTTTACCCTCCTCTGACTTTTATCTATCTATTACCAAACTTCTCAATCCCATAAGGGGGAGCCACAAACTGATTAACTCCATGTTGCACTGTCATCTGCCATTTGACTGCCCCCTCTCCAACTCACACCCCCCTCCCTCGTATCTCTCCATTTTTCCATCTCAGCCATGGTCTCCCCTCCTCCCCTCTGCCTCCACATCATACACATATTCTTCTAGTCAGGCTCTCATTCTCCATCCTCTACATGGCCAAACTGTTTCAAAGTTTTTCTCATAATAGCACCACAGTGCATCCTTACTTCCTCTTTTGTATATCTGTCTGTCCATAAAACTCCACACACTCCTCACTTCATTTCCACTGCTCTCAGTCTTGACTTGTGTCCTTCCAACGGAATCCAAGCCTCACTTCCATGCTCACTTCCATACCCCTTATCACAGCTTTCAGTGATCCAGCAACCTTTCTACCCGGCTGTACCCATTCAAGCACTTCCTTCCATCCTTACTCATCACATTACTTAAGTACTGTACTTTGATGCACTGTCATTCTCTATATCCTCACCATCCTGTCTCACTGTATATGCTGTGACTTCTTTTCCCTCAAAGATCCTAACTTGACTCATATATACATTCTCTTTTACATTCCATTTCCTACATACACCCTCATACTCATTCACCAAGCCTTGCAGTTCACATTCCTCACAATACAGTATTATCAGCAAGCAACAGTTCAGGAAGTTTCCACATCTTACCCTCCTTCATAAGACACTCCAATATATTCACATCCCTTCCTATTATCTCTCTTATAGCTCCATCCATATACAAATTGAAGTACCACAGAGACATGACATGCAGAAACATGACATAGGGATACATGGCACACACAGACATAACAGACAGAGACATGACACACAAAAGCATGACACAAGGAGACATGAGATTTTTGTCCTTATGCAGATTCATTTCCCATACCTCAGTGGCAGAATAAAATAACACTGTGGCCCAACATCCATCCCATAGCACTTCTTCATAACTCGCACTATACTAGTCTTGTTTCAACTAGCATTTACAAAGAAAAGATGGTAATTTAATCCTCAGTTAAACAGAGCATAATTGAATAAAGTCGTCATAATACGTGCATCCCCCGTATCAGCAGACTGAGCCGACAACACCAGATATATATGGGCAGCCCTGTATTATGGTTTAGTAAATTGTGGGCTGCTGTTGCTGTGGTCCTGTATTCCTCTGTAGTAGTGCTGTAACCAAACCACTTCTCTGAACCAACATAGCATCGATTTCAGCATTTTTGCGGATTCAGTATTTGCTCCCTAAGTAAAACAGTGTCAGTTTGTAGCTTATCTGTGTGTGCTGGTCATCTAGCTTCTTGAAAGAGATGTTGCTAAATGAGCTGAGAAATTTTGCTAAGGTTATATGCATGTCATTTTCCAAAGTAGACTGCTGAAAGATTATTAGAGGATAATTTCAGAGCTTAACTTCGGTGCTTAACTCATCCAATGGCTCGTATTACCTCTTTTCTTTCATTAAATTCCAGCATTTAGTTTCTCCAGCATTGACTGTGATTCTTAGTAGTTAAAATGAGCTTGGGACCACCACAACAGCAGGTATTATCAGCCCAAAAGATCGTAAGTAAATGTGGCAAATAAAAGGACTTTGCAAAAAGCCATAGTGCTTTTTTACCAAACAATAAAAATAGGTGTTTTGCATGTATTATCCTTCCAAAAGTATTGATGTTGGTTATTATATTTGTATGCCTATTTTCTTGTAATGATTTTTTTTTTTTTTTTTTTTTTTTTTTGCATTATTATTATTAGTGCCATGTCATTGTGATGTACTGCACAGTCTGCCACAGGAAAAATATGCTGAAAAAATTATTTACTCTTGTCCTTCATTTGTTGATTTTAATTGGCAACAGGTCAATTATGAAAAGTGTCATCCTCAATCTGTATTTCCCTCTGCCTATGACCTCCAGTCTTTTAAATACAGTACAATGTGTATGGAAATTTCAGAATTAATGGATCTTGAATTTGGCTCTCCATTGTGTATTATTTCTTGCAGCCATTATTTTTTTCATGTCTGCATTAAAAAGAAAAATGTATTGTGCTAATTAGCGCTGATAATTTAAAACTAACAAGCATCCTTAGTTATCCAAGAATAACCATCATTCTGAGTTGATTAATTGAACATCCCCAGTTGATTCTCTTCATTTATGTCGGAGATTAATGAGTTGAGATTTTTCCCTGCATATATACAAACCTTTGTTGTTAATACGGTGTATGTTTTTAATATTTTTTTTTCCTGTGGTTGACTGTATGTTTATGTATTGATGTGGGTATGTTTCTTGGTGCCTGTTTATTTCTGTTGATTTATTCTATAGTCAGTTTGCTTTCGTGTGACAGATATAACCTCTAGCTTGGATTATGGCCAAGTGTAGTCAGACTGGAGAGTTAATTTGAGTAGTAACCAAGGAGTCTCATTCCTACTTCATCACTAAGGCTTATCAAATTTTATGTAGCCACAGAGATTCATAACCTGTTAGCTTGGATTATGGCCAAGTGTAGTCAGACTTGAGAGTTAATTTGAATAGTAACCAAGGTGGCTCATCCCTACCTCAGTTTGAGTAGTAACCAAGGAGGCTCATCCCTACCCCATCACTAAGGCCTATTGAATTTTATACACCGGTGATTTAGTACTGAAGTTATAAAAGTTGCCTTGTTTTGTCAGATGAAAATAGACTGACTATAGTTATATATGTGTTGAATTGTACCATGTTATCTTTATATATCTATTCTTATCTGTTATAGCATGGGAATATGTGCCCCTATAATGTCATCTTCAGGTGTTTAAAATCTTACATCAATATGGGAAGATCCTACTGTAAGGTGCCCAATGGACTGAACTATAATGATATACTGTTTCATGTCACACACTCATTTGCCATATTTTCCTAAGCATGTGCAAGAACTAATTTGCCTGTCAGGTCCCTATCTTGTGTTAACTCATGGCATCTCAGTAATCAGCAATATTATGTGATGAGCAGATTATTTTGTGCAGTATGCAATATTTAGGCAGACTATGTTGTATAAAGTTGTAAGCTTTCTAACATCACAGCTGGTTATTTATACTTTTGAGAACCATCATTATGTTTATTCTATGGCTGTGCTGTGGATATTTCTCCTACTTTGTTGCTTTTTCTTAGTCTGTGGATCTTTGGATGTTTATGATGGTGTTGGTGTCTGTTGGATTGGGTTGTGGTGGTTTATCATTGGAGAGAGAGAGAGAGAGAGAGAGAGAGAGAGAGATGTAAATGGCAGTGATTTAATATCAGTGTTGGAATGCGCAAGGATGTGTGATGTTCCCATGGTTTTGAGTGTGTGTGTGTGTGTGTGTGTGTGTGAAGATACTGGGATTTGAATGGTGAGTGAATGAGTGCCAGAGTCATTTCATTGGGATTGCAGTTGGCTAGTTTCTCCCTCTTTTGGGCTTCCTCTTTGCTTTAGGGGCTGTATACATTTCATCGATATGTAAAAAAAAATGAATAGGGTATGACTATTTGAAAAAGAAAAACAAAGAAATGGTTACGATGATGATTGAAAAATACTGTAATTGGTTACGATGATGGTGGTGGTGGTGATGATGATGATGATGATGATGATGATGATGATGATGATGATTAGTCCACTTCACTAGGCATGGGTCTAATAGTTCTCCCACTTTAAAGCTTGTTCGTTCTTTGTTCCAGGTTCACCGAAAATAAAATTGAAAGAGAGAGAGAGAGAAATTGGGAGAGAAACCTTGAAAAATCATTACAGGCCTCTGACCCTTCCATCACCTGTACTGTGAGAGTTTCCCCCCACCTTTCCTCAGCATAAAAATTAATTCTTATATCTTATTCCTTTGTCAATACATAATAAACCTATTAGATCAAAACTATGCAGTTTTGAAGAATATTTGATATGTATTAGTATATCATGGCATGTAATCCCACTTGACGGACTACAGAAATCCTGGCAGTCCCAAAGATATATGTTGAAGGATTGTCTGTTGTGGTAGTGTGGTGAGTGTGTTGTGGTGTGGGAGGAGGCCTTACACTGTGGTACATGTGGTGTGTGTGGTGTGATAAGTGTGTTTGTGATGCATGTGTCTGGTGAGTGTGTTGTAGTGTGGGAGGTGGCATTACACTGTGGTAAATATGAGTGTGTGTGGTGTGGGAGGAGGCATTATGCTGTGGGCTTAGTGTATTGTTTGTGAGCTGTATATTGTGTTGGCACTGAAGTAGAGAAAGATGATTATTTTGTTGAAGTCTGGTTATACACATTTCACTCTAACTTGGCACAAAGTTTCATGTTTTTGAAGCTCTTTTTTTTTACATTTCCCACCGGCGGAAACAAAATATTACAAACTTGCATTCTCTCCATGGCTTTTCATCACGACAGGCATCATGTTTTAATGCTTGTTTACTGTATTCTTACAACTCAGCATTCATGAGAGCGCATAAGCCATTTTGAAACCAAGTTAGAGTAAAGAGAGAGAGAGAGTATAGGTGTAATTGTCTCTCTTTGGGTATGGTTGTGTCTGAACAGTGGATGTCTTGTGATGGTATGTATCCTTGAAAAATTTAGTGTTGGGTATAGGACGAGAACAGATGTTTTTGAAGCACTCTGTGTAGTGCAGGTTTTGAATACATTCTTTCCATAGTATTTCTTCATAACCAGCATCACATTTTAGTGCTTAGGTACTGTATTCTTACAACTCAGCATCCATGAGAGAGCAAAAGGCATTTTTAGACCAAGTTAAAGAGATGGAGAGAGAGAATAGATGTATTCATGTTTCTCTGGGTAGGGTTGTTTCTGAAGGGTGGGTATCTGGTGATGGTTTTTGAAGGTTCCTGTTTGGCTGGAGATTTTCGGATGGCTGTAGTGGCCTTTTGTTTATAGGTAGTAGCTATGTACAGTCTGAAATAATAAAAATGAAGTACTGTAAAAAAAAAAAAAAAAAAAAAAAAAGGAAGAAGGTTGACGGCCACAGCCATTGGCGGACTGCAGATAGTGCAGGTGGTCGGAGCCGATGACCTGTACTGTGAATTTCCATATATTTTCACAGCACAGTTCCTTTTGAATGGGGGCCGTTTTAGGGGAGAGAAAAAAAAATGTGTCAGCTATATCTTTGTGAAATTTAGTGCTGGGTGTAGGATGAGAACTGATGTTTTTGAAGTACTAGTGTAGGTTTTAAATGGGTGTAGGTGCTGGGTAGTGACTATACACAGTAGCTAAAACAAGTATCTGTGCAGGAGGGGGTCAGTGTTCCCAAAAGTCAAAATGTAATGAGTTATATCAGGAGGGTTGATATACATGATTTCACCCACCTCTCTTTAATGTTACTGCACAAGAAGAGTATTAAATTTGGTTACTGTCTCTCAGTATTGGGAGACAGTTCGTACCACAGCTAATATTTGGTGTACATAGTCCATCTGTCTATAGCTAGACACCATGATCCCGTAAGAGGGAGTAATTGAGTTGGTTATTTTACAGGGAGGGTCACTAACCCCCCACCAAGAACTTGTTCACACGCAGGGAACACGTATGGTTGGGTTACATGGTTACCTTCCAGCGTTGTAAATGGTTTCCTGGCCTACAAGAAACTTTTAGGCTTGTCACTTAATGTAAAGCCACCTGAAAAGGAAAGAAGAGTAATAAAAAGTGATGAAATGGATTGATATAGCCCTGGGGTTGGCACATACAAATTGCCTTGACACTGAATGACACGTAATAATTGAATCTTAAGACCAAGTTTGTTATTCAGGAACCTGATTCACAAAACATCCTACTGCCAGAGCTCTGCCAGGACCAGCTTGTTGCCATATCACATTTCACAGTATTAACACTGATTTAGGATGCCCTCTCAGATGCTTATCAATACAGGGAGAAATTATATGTTGTTTAAAAAGAGTGGTTACCATTTACTGGAAGATACATGCCACTACAAAAATGGGAGGTCGGGCTTTAATGAGATTATTGCATCGTAAAATGTATCAGTGTGAATAATATCATCCTGTTTACCATATTACAAGCTTGATGCCCCAGAAATTATCACCCTAAATCTTCAGTTTTAAGGCAGTTTGTTCAGGCATCTCAAAATGAACGGGTCTTGAATTTGGCTCAAGTTTTATTTATTTATTTATTTTTCTTGGAGGAAACAATCATGCAGGCTTCTGGCCTTCAGTTACTTCTTCTTTGCATTAAAAAAAAATTCCTCATGTAGTATGCACAGATACTTCTTTTAGCCACTCAACAGTATGAAAAAAATATTATGCTTTTCAGAACACATTCCCTTGAGGAAAGAGGTCGTTTAGCTAGGGGGAAAAAATTGTGTGAGGTATTATGTTTGGTAGAAGAAGAACAGGGAGTGTAGTGCTGGGTATAGGAAGAAGAGGTAAGTGTAGTGCTGGGTATAGGAAGAAGATGGAAGTGTACTGTTGGGTATAGAAGACAAGGGAACTGTAGTGCTGGGTGTAGGAAGAAGAGGGAAGTGTAGTGTTGGATAGAGGAGGAAGAGGGAAGTGTAGTGTTGGGTATAGGAAGAAGAGGGAAGTGTAGTGTTGGGCAGAGGGGGAAAGAGGGAGGTGTTGTGTTGGGTAGAGGAAGAGGAAAGTGTACTGTTGGTTAGAGGAGGAAGAGGGATGTTATTGAGGCAGTGCATGTAGTGTTGAAGGTTTTGAATGACTGTAGTGGCTAGGTAGTGAGTATGTACAGGATAAATTATTGACAGAAAAAAAAGGAGGAAAAATAAGACAAAAATGGTTGCATGTTTTATATGGATGGAGGTCACTTTAAAAGGCAGTGCATGTAGTGTTGAAGGTTTTGAATGACTGTAGTGGCTAGGTAGTGAGTATGTACAGGATAAATTATTGACAGAAAAAAAGAGGAGGAAAAATAAGACAAAAATGGTTGCATGTTTTATTTGGATGGAGGTCACTTTAAAATTATTTTGGGGCAGTGGTCAAGTGATAGGTCTAGTACAACTTCCTTGGTAGTTTGAATGTCTATAATGCTTTTATTTTCCTCCTACAAAGTGGGGCCAGACTGGAGGGTCAATTTAACTAGTAATCAAGGAGACTCCTTCCTGTCTCATTACTAAATTTCATTGTTTCATGGGATTGGTCCACTTCTGTCAGATAAAAATAACTTATTATGAAGAGGTACACTCATGATTACTAATCTCTGACCAGAGAGTTAGCCAAAGTCGTGGCCAGGCATAGGCCACACCATCAGACATGCTCGAACATCATTCCAGAAAGGTTTAGTGTTTCAATGAACGATTTTCTGATCATCACAGAAACACTTTCACATCACATATATTTCTTTTTCAAGTAAAACATATATGCATTTTAAGAAACAGACATGAAAGTTGGTCATAGCTGTTATTATTAGTATGTAATGAGTGCATGATGCTGTTTGACATTCATAGTTTTTTTATTAATCTGTTTATTATTTCACTGACCTATTTCTTGAGGAGAACCTTTGACCGAGCTGGTGGTATGATAGAGGAGAAATATCCACGACCACCACTGCAGCCAGCATCCACACAACTTATTCTAAGTATGCTTAATAACACTGATATATTTGACAAAAACGTACCATTACTTGTTACTCTGAACTATACATATTTTTTTTTTTATAACAGACCCCATTACCATCCATTGGGAATGGTTGTGCTATTCCTATGTGGCGTCCTAGCTGCATGCCATCTCTGGTCAAAATGTGTGCCAGTTAATGCTGTTAATTCATAAATGATTATTTTATATGATGCCAATACCCACATATAGTGGCACATGCCTGTTTACTTAATGGAAATTGCCCAATTGCAGAATTTTGAGTAAATGTCTGTCCATGTCAATAAATGCAGAGTATTTTGGAAAAGAAACCATAAAAATATGGTAATATCAGAGATATGAGAAGTAGAACGCTTCAAATCACCTGGTTACAGATCTTTGCCCCGCCCAGTAGTGTAGAGACTGTGTTTGAATGCATGGCACGCGTCACTGGTCAGAGATCGTGAGTGTACTTAGTGAGGCTGGGAGGAGGAGGCAGCCTTATAAGTCTGTGTGGAGGTCTTGTTGGGATTTGGTGGTTGTTTGCATGGTTGTGCTTTACTGGATTGAGAGTTCCTTGGTTGTCCTGTGTGTGTGTGTGTTTAGCCAAGAGGGATCTTTGGCACTAAGAACACAAGCTGGTAGAGGGATCTTTGGCACTAAGAACACAAGCTGGTATTGTATTGGTGTTGATGTTGAATGGGAAAGTCATGAAGATGATAACCGCGAAGCACTTATGTAGAGAAAAATGTGTGAGGTAGGCCGGATTCCAGGGGCTTAAATATTTAAGGTCAGCGAGTGAGCAAGAGATCCTCTTTACTCGACATGGTTATATCAGTGCCACCACATGAAGGTGTCCGCTTAGCATCACATTTTTATAACAATTGGGTGCAGAAGGTAAGAATTAGGGGTAGGGTTACAAACAGTTGGATGCAGAAGGTGAGAATCGGGGGTAGGGTTGCAAGAGGCAGACTGAAAAAGACCTGGAATGAAGTCAGTGTGTGTGAACTCGGGGATAAGGAACTGAATAGGGAAGCTGCCAGACATCAAGCAGCCATTAGGTGACCAAGGCCATCGCAAGCATGTTGGAGCCTTTACAAATGATATATGACCAATATCAAAATACTGAACCACTTCTACAGGCCCACCATGCACTCTTAATTTCAAGGTAATTTAAGAAGCTCAGTTTATATATGCATAAGACTGAATTATATTAAAACACATCATCTGAGATATAAGGGCACATTTTCCACGCTATCACAAACTAAATAGATGTAAATTGTGAGTTTTGATTGTGTATAATGCCAGCAAAAAGTAATTCTTCATTTAATAATTGATAATATACCGTAAATTGCTGATAGGTGAACATTGCATGAAATTAGGGTTATGTCCCAGCAAGAGGGACTCTTTCTCAAGCATTTAAGGATCATATGCAAGACAGCAATGAAATATCAAGATATGTATGTATGTTAAATTTGAATTAATAGTATTTTTAGATGAATTAACTTGGATCTTTCACTGCACACTTTTGAGATTGATTAAGAAGTATGTTATGTGAATAATGTATTTTTGATTGACAGATTAATAGAGGAATCGTGCTTAGTGAAGGTATCTTAAATGAAGAATTACTGATAGGGGTTTTCCAGTAGGTTTTTATTATTATTATTACTATTATTATTTTATAAGCACTTTCTGAAGCTTAAACTAGCAATACCTCTTGTTGGCATTATACTACAAATAAAACATATTTGAGTGTTATTCTCTTTGTTTTAGTATGTTATATAGTCAAGTATTGTATTAGGATCCCTTCTTCCATCCATTTCCTATTCTCCTTCTTGTTCTCTATCTTCCTCCTCCTCTTCTCTTCCTTCCTCCTCCTCTTCTCTTCCTTCTCACCATACCACCCATCCAACCACCCTACCACCGTCACCACTCTGCAACCAGGCCTGCTACCATGACCACCCTACTACCACACCACACTGTATCCCACCCTACCACCACCACCATCCTGCATCCCACGCTACTACAGCTACCATCCTGCATCCCACCCAACTACCACCACCCTGCAACCCACTCTATTACCACCACCACCCTGCAACCAACCCTACTACCACCACCACCCTGCAACCAACCCTACTACCACCACCACCCTGCAACCAACCCTACTACCACCACCACCCTGCAACCAACCCTACTACCACCACCACCCTGCAACCAACCCTACTACCACCACCACCCTGCAACCAACCCTACTACCACCACCACCCTGCAACCAACCCTACTACCACCACCACCCTGCAACCAACCCTACTACCACCACCACCACCACCACCACTACCCTACAACCAACCCTACTACCACCACCACCACCACCACTACCCTACAACCAACCCTACTACCACCACCACCACCACTACCCTACAACCAACCCTACTACCACCACCACCACCACTACCCTACAACCAACCCTACTACCACCACCACCACTACCCTGCAACCAACCCTACTACCACCACCACCACTACCCTGCAACCAACCCTACTACCACCCCCACCCTGCAACCAACCCTACTGCCATCACCACCACCCTGCATCCCACCCTACTACCATCACCACCACCCTGCATCCCACCCTACTACCAGCACCACCACCACCACCTTGCATACCAACCCTACCACCATACCACCCTCCATACCAACCTACCACCACCCTGCAACCAACCTACCACCACCACCATCCTGCATCCCACCCTACCACCACCACCACCTTGCATCCCACCCTACTACCACCACCACCCTGGATCCCACCCACAACCACCCTGCATCTCACCCTACCACCACCACCACCCTGCATCTCACCCTACCACCACCACCACCCTGCATCTCACCCTACCCCCCCCCTGCATCTCACCCTACCACCACCACCCCCTGCATCTCATCCTACCACCACCACCCCCCTGCATCTCACCCTACCACCACCACCCCCCTGCATCCCACCCTACCACCACCACCCCCCTGCATCTCACCCACCACCACCCTGCAACCCACCCTACTACCACCCTGCAACCCACCCTACTACCACCACAACCACTCTCCATCCTACCCTACTACCACCACCACTACTCTGCAACCCACCCTACTACCACCACCACCACCCTGCAACCAACCCTACTACCACCACCACCCTGCAACCAACCCTACTACCACCACAACCACCCTGCATCCCATCCTACTATAACCACCACCCTGCAACCAACCCTGCCACCACACCACCCTGCAACCAACCCTGCATCCCACACAAAACCACCACCACCCTGCTTCCCACCCTACTACCACCACCACCCTGCTTCTCACCCTACTACCACCACCACCCTGCTTCTCACCCTACTACCACCACCACCCTGCTTCTCACCCTACTACCACCACCACCCTGCATCCCACCCTACTACCACCACCACCCTGCATCCCACCCTACTACCACCACCACCCTGCATCCCACCCTATTACCACCACCACCCTGCATCCCACCCTATTACCACCACCACCCTACATCCCACCCTACTACCACCACCACCCTGCAACCAACCCTACCACCACACCACCCTGCATCCCACTGTACTACACTCACCACCCTGTAACCAACCCTGCCACCCTACCACCACCCTGCAACCAACCCTACCACCACACATCATGCATCCCACCCTACCACCACCACCCTGCATCCCACTCTACCACCACCACCACCCTGCATCCCACTCTACCACCACCACCACCCTGCATCCCACTCTACTACCACCACCACCCTGCAACCAATCCTACTACCACCACCACCTTGCAACCAACCCTACCACCACACCACCCTACTACACCCACCACCCTACTACACCCACCACCCTGCAATCAACCCTAATACCACCACCACCACCCTGCGTCCCACCCTACTACCACCACCACCCTGTGTCCCACCCTACTACCACCACCACCCTGTGTCCCACCCTACTACCACCACCACCCTGCGTCCCACCCTACTACCACCACCACCCTGCAACCATCCCTACCACAAAACCTGCATACCACCCTACCACCACCACCACCCTACCACCACCACCACCACCACCCTACCACCACCACCACCACCACCCTGCATCCCACCCTACCACCACCACCACCACCCTGCATCCCACCCTACCACCACCACCACCACCCTGCATCCCACCCTACCACCACCACCACCACCCTGCATCCCACCCTACCACTACCACCACCCTGCATCTCATCCTACCACTACCACCACCCTGCATCCCACTCTACCACTACCACCACCCTGCATCCCACTCTACCACCACCACCACCCTGCATCCCACTCTACCACCACCACCACCCTGCATCCCACTCTACCACCACCACCACCCTGCATCCCACTCTACCACCACCACCACCTTGCAACCAACCCTACTACCACCACCACCTTGCAACCAACCCTACTACCACCACCACCTTGCAACCAACCCTACTACCACCACCACCTTGCAACCAACCCTACTACCACCACCACCTTGCGACCAACCTACCACCACACCACCCTGCATCACACCCTACCACCACCCTGCATCCCAACCCTACTACCACCACCACTACTCTGCAACCAACCCTACTACTACCACCACCACTACTCTGCAACCAACCCTACTACTACCACCACCACTACTCTGCAACCAATCCTACTACTACCACCACCACCCAGGATCCCACCCTACTACCACCACCCAACATCCCATCCTACAACCACCACCCAACATCCCATCCTACAACCACCACCCAACATCCCATCCTACAACCACCACCCAACATCCCATCCTACAACCACCACCCTGCATCCCACCCTACTACCACCACTACTCTGCATCCCACCCTCCTACCACCACTACTCTGCATCCCATCCTAAAACCACCACCCCATCCTAAAACCACCACCCAGCATCCCACTCTACTACCACCACCCTGCATCCCACCCTCCTACCACCACCACCCTGCATCCCACCCTCCTACCACCACCACCCTGCATCCCATTCTCCTACAACAACCACCGTGCATCCCACTCACCACCACCACCCTGCATCCCACCCTACTTACCACTACTACCCTGCATCCTACCCTACTTACCACCACGACCCTGCATACCACCCTACTTACCACTACGACCCTGCATACCACCCTACCACCACCACCCTGAATCCCACCCTACCACCACCACCACCCTGCATCCAACTTTACGTACCACCACCACCCTACTTCCCATCTTACTACCACCACCACCCTGCATCCCACCCTACTATCACACCACAACCCTGCATCCCACCCTACTATCACACCACAACCCTGCATCCCACCCTACCACCACCTTGCAATCTACCTTACCATCACCACCACCACTACCACCCTGCAACCACCATTACCAATCTACTACCACCCTGCAACCACCACCACTACCACCCTACCACCACCACTACCACCCTGCCATCACCAGTACCACCCTACCACCACCACCACTGCCACCTTGCAACCCACTCTACCACCACCACTGCCACCTTGCAACCCACCCTACCACCACCACTGCCACCTTGCAACCCACCCTACCACCACCACTACCATCCTACAACCCACCCTACCACCACCACAACCACCCTGCAACTCACCCTACCACCACTACCACGGCCCTACAGCTCACCTTATCACCACCACTATCACCCTGCAACTCACCTTCTTGCCACCACTATCACCAACCTGCAACCCACCCTACCACCACCACTACCACTCTGCAACCCACCCTACCACCACCACTACCACTCTGCAACCCACCCTACCACCACCACTACCACTCTGCAACCCACCTTACCACCACCACCACCCTGCAACCCACCTTACCACCACCACCCAGCAACCCACCCTACCACCACCACCACCCTACCACCACCACCACCACCCTGCAACCCACCTTACCACCACCACCCAGCAACCCACCCTACCACCACCACCATCCTGCAACCCACCCAACCACCACCACAACAACAACATTGCAACGACCCTACCACAACCACCCTGCAACCTGCCCTGCCACCACTACCACCATCCTACAACCCACCCTACCACCTCCACCACCCTGCAACACCCTACCATTCACCACCACCCTATCACCAACCTGCAAGCCGTCGCCACTACCATCCAACAACCCACCCTACCACCACAAACACCGCCCTGCAACCCATCCTACCACCACCACCCTACAACCCACCATGCCACCCCCACCCTACTGCCACCACTACCACCACCACTACCATCCTACAACCCACCCTACCACCACCACCACAACCACCCTGCAACTCACCCTACCACCACCACCGCGGCCCTGCAGCTCACCTTATCACCACCACTATCACCCTGCAACTCACCTTCTTGCCACCACTACCACCAACCTGCAACCAACCCTACCACCACCACCACCAACCTGCAACCAACCCTACCACCACCACCACCAACCTGCAACCAACCCTACCACCACCACCACCACCCTGCAACCAATCCTACCACCACCACTACCACTCTGCAACCCACCCTACCACCACCACCCTGCAACCCACTTTACCACCACCACCACCACCCAGCAACCCACCCTACCACCACCACCACCATCCTGCAACCCACCCAACCACCACCACAAACACCAACACCATGCAACCTGCCCTGCCACCATTACTACTATCCTACAACCCACCCTACCACCTCCACCACCCGGCAACACACCCTACCATTCACCACCACCCTGCAAGCCGTCGCCACTACCATCCAACAACCCACCCTACCACCACCAACACCGCCCTGCAACCCATCCTACCACCACCACCCTACAACCCACCATGCCACCCCCACCTACCGCCACCACTACCACCCTCCAAACCACCCTACCGCCACCACTACCACCCTCCAACCCACCCTACTGCCACCACTTCCACCCTCCAACCCACCCTACCGCCACTGCCCTGCAACCCACCCTACCACCACCACAACCACCCTGCAACCCACCCTATCTCCACCACCACCACCACCCTGCAACCCACCCTACCTCCACCGCCGCCACCTTCAACCCACCCTACCTCCACCACCGCCACCTTCAACCCACCCTACCTCCACCGCCACCACCTTCAACCCACCCTACCACCACCACTACCATCCTACAACCCACTCTACCTCCACCACAACCACCCTGCAACTCACCCTACCACCACCACCACAGCCCTGCAGCTCACCTTATCACCACCACTATCACCCTGCAACTCACCTTATCACCACCACTATCACCCTGCAACTCACCTTCTTGCCACCACTACCACCAACCTGCAACCAACCCTGCCACCACCACCACCACCCTGCAACCAATCCTACCACCACCACCACCACCACTACCACTCTGCAACCCACCTTACCACCACCACCACCCAGCAACCCACCCCACCACCACCACCATCCTGCAACCCACCCCACCACCACCACCATCCTGCAACCCCCAACCACCACCACCATCCTGCAACCCACCCAACCACCTCCACAACCACCAACACCCTGCAACCTGCCCTGCCACCACTACTACCATACTACAACCCACCCTACCACCTCCACCACCCGGCAACACACCCTACCACCTCCACCACCCGGCAACACACCCTACCATTCACCACCACCCTGCAAGCCGTCGCCACTACCATCCAACAACCCACCCTACCACCACCACCCTACAACCCACCATGCCACCCCCACCTACCGCCACCACTACCACCCTCCAACCCACCCTGCCGCCACCACTTTCACCCTCCAACCCACCCTACCACCACCACCGCCCTGCAACACACCCTACCACCACCACCGCCCTGCAACACACCCTACCTCCACTGCCCTCACCTTCAACCCACCCTACCTCCACTGCCCTCACCTTCAACCCACCCTACCTCCACTGCCCTCACCTTCAACCCACCCTACCACCACCACTACCAACCTGCAACCCACCCTACCGCCACCACCACCACCGCCCTGGAACCCACCCTATCGCCATCGCCACCCTGCAACCCACCCTACCACCACCACTACCACCCTGCAACCCACCTTACCACCACCACCGCCACCCTGCAACCCACCTTACCACCACCACCACCACCACCCTGCAACCCACCTTACCACCACCACCACCACCACCCTGCAACCCACCCTACCAATACCACCACCACCACCACTCTACAACCCACCCTGCCACCCCCTCTGCAACCTACCCTACCACAACCACTACGACCCTCCAACCCACCCTACCACCACAACCACCACCCTGCAACCCACCCTATCAACACCACCACTACCACCCTACAACCCACCTTACCACCACCACTACCACCCTGCAACCCACCATACCACCACCACCACCACTCTGCAGCCCACCCTACCACCACCACCACCACCCTGCAACCCACTTTACCACCACCACCACCCAGCAACCCACTTTACCACCACCACCACCCAGCAACCCACCCTACCACCACCACCACCCTGCAACCCACTTTACCACCACCACCACCCAGCAACCCACCCTACCACCACCACCACCATCCTGCAACCCACCCAACCACCACCACCACCATCCTGCAACCCACCCAACCACCACCACCACCATCCTGCAACCCACCCAACCACCACCACCACCATCCTGCAACCCACCCAACCACCACCACCATCCTGCAACCCACCCAACCACCACCACAACCACCAACACCATGCAACCTGCCCTGCCACCATTACTACTATCCTACAACCCACCCTACCACCTCCACCACCCGGCAACACACCCTACCATTCACCACCACCCTGCAAGCCGTCGCCACTACCATCCAACAACCCACCCTACCACCACCAACACCGCCCTGCAACCCATCCTACCACCACCACCCTACAACCCACCATGCCTCCCCCACCTACCGCCACCACTACCACCCTCCAAACCACCCTACCGCCACCACTACCACCCTCCAACCCACCCTACCGCCACCACTACCACCCTCCAACCCACCCTACCGCCACCACTACCACCCTCCAACCCACCCTACCGCCACCACTACCACCCTCCAAACCACCCTACCGCCACCACTACCACCCTCCAACCCACCCTACTGCCACCACTTCCACCCTCCAACCCACCCTGCCGCCACCCACCCTACCACCACCACCGCCCTGCAACACACCCTACCGCCACTGCCCTGCAACCCACCCTACCACCACCACAACCACCCTGCAACCCACCCTATCACCACCACCACCACCCTGCAACCCACCCTATCTCCACCACCACCACCCTGCAACCCACCCTACCTCCACCGCCGCCACCTTCAACCCACCCTACCTCCACCACCGCCACCTTCAACCCACCCTACCTCCACCGCCACCACCTTCAACCCACCCTACCACCACCACTACCATCCTACAACCCACTCTACCTCCACCACAACCACCCTGCAACTCACCCTACCACCACCACCACGGCCCTGCAGCTCACCTTATCACCACCACTATCACCCTGCAACTCACCTTATCACCACCACTATCACCCTGCAACTCACCTTGCCACCACTACCACCAACCTACAACCAACCCTGCAACCAATCCTACCACCACCACCACCACCACCACCACTACCACTCTGCAACCCACCTTACCACCACCACCACCCAGCAACCCACCTTACCACCACCACCACCCAGCAACCCACCTTACCACCACCACCACCCAGCAACCCACCCCACCACCACCACCATCCTGCAACCCCCAACCACCACCACCATCCTGCAACCCACCCAACCACCTCCACAACCACCAACACCCTGCAACCTGCCCTGCCACCACTACTACCATACTACAACCCACCCTACCACCTCCACCACCCAGCAACACACCCTACCACCACCACCACCCGGCAACACACCCTACCATTCACCACCACCCTGCAAGCCGTCGCCACTACCATCCAACAACCCACCCTACCACCACCACCCTACAACCCACCATGCCACCCCCACCCTACAACCCACCATGCCACCCCCACCCTACAACCCACCATGCCACCCCCACCTACCGCCACCACTACCACCCTCCAACCCACCCTGCCGCCACCACTTTCACCCTCCAACCCACCCTACCACCACCACCGCCCTGCAACACACCCTACCACCACCACCGCCCTGCAACACACCCTACCACCACTGCCCTGCAACACACCCTACCTCCACTGCCCTCACCTTCAACCCACTCTACCACCACCACTACCAACCTGCAACCCACCCTACCGCCACCACCACCACCACCCTGGAACCCACCCTATCGCCATCGCCACCCTGCAACCCACCCTACCGCCACCACCACCACCGCCCTGGAACCCACCCTATCGCCATCGCCACCCTGCAACCCACCCTACCACCACCACTACCACCCTGCAACCCACCCTACCACCACCACTACCACCCTGCAACCCACCTTACCACCACCACCGCCACCCTGCAACCCACCTTACCACCACCACCACCACCCTGCAACCCACCCTACCACCACCACCACCACCACCCTGCAACCCACCCTACCAATACCACCACCACTCTACAACCCACCCTGCCACCCCTTCTGCAACCTACCCTACCACAACCACTACGACCCTCCAACCCACCCTACCACCACAACCACCACCCTGCAACCCACCCTATCAACACCACCCTACAACCCACCTTACCACCACCACTACCACCCTGCAGCCCACCATACCACCACCACCACCACCCTGCAGCCCACCATACCACCACCACCACCACTCTGCAGCCCACCCTACCACCACCACCACCACTCTGCAGCCCACCCTACCACCACCACCAACACCCTGCAACCCACCCTACCACCACCACTACAACCTTGCAACCCACCCTACCACCACTACAACCCTGCAACCCACCCTACCACCACTACAATCCTGCAACCCACCCTACCACCACAACAAACCTGCAACCCATCTTACCACCACAACAAACCTGCAACCCATCTTACCACCACCACCATCCTGCAACCCACCCTACCAATACCACCACCATCCTGCAACCCACCCTACCAATACGACCATCCTGCAACCCACCCTACCAATACGACCACCACCCTGCAACCCACCCTACCAATACGACCACCACCCTGCAACCCACCCTACCAATACGACCACCACCCTGCAACCCACCTAACCACAACCACCACCCTGCAACCCACCTAACCACAACCCTACAACCTACCATACCACCACCACTACTATCCTACAACCCACCCTACCACCATCACAACCACCCTGCAACTCACCCTACCACCACCAGCACCACGGCCCTGCAGCTCACCTTATCACCACCACTATCACCCTGCAAATCACCTTCTTGCCACCACTACCACCAACCTGAAACCAACCCTACCACCACCACCACCCTGCAACTCACCCTACCACCACCACTATCCCTGCAACATACCACCACCACTATCCCTGCAACATACCACCACCATGCAACCCACCCTACTACCACAACCAACACCACCACCCTGCAACCCACCTTACCACTACCGCTTCCATCCTGCAACCCATCACTACCCTGCAACTCGCCTTACCACCACTACTCTGCAACTCACCTTCCTGTACCCCCCATGTCCCTATTCCTTTCCCTCTCTCTTCCTCTGCCCCCTCTTTCCTTTCTTTTTCTACCCATTCTCCTCCTCTCCCCCCTCCTTTCTCTCCTGCTCTACTCCCCTCCTTCCTCTCCTGCTCTACCCCCCTTCTTCCTCTCCTGCTCTACCCCCCTCCTTCCACTCCTCTACCTCCCTTCCTCTCCTCTAACTCCCCTCCTTCCACTCCTCTACCTCCCTTCCTCTCCTCTAACTCCCCTCCTTCCACTCCACCCCCCCTCCTGCTCCCCTACCCCCCTCCTTCCACTCCTCTACCTCCCCTCCTTCCCCTACCCCCCTCCCTCCTGTCTTCAACCCCTCCTCCCTCCTCTCCTGCTCTACCCCCCTCCCTCCTCTCCTGCTCTACCCCCCTCCCTCCTCTCCTGCTCTACCCCCCTCCCTCCTCTCCTGCTCTACCCCCCTCCCTCCTGTCTTCAACCCCTCCTCCTTCCTCTCCTCCTCCCCCCTTCTTCCTCTCCTGCTCTACCCCCCTCCTTCCACTCCTCTACCTCCTTTCCTTCCTCTCCTCTAACTCCCCTCCTTCCACTCCACCCCCCCTCCTGCTCCCCTATCCCCCTCCTTCCACTCCACCCCCCCTCCTTCCACTCCACCCCCCCTCCTGCTCCCCTATCCCCCTCCTTCCACTCCACCCCCCCTCCTGCTCCCCTACCCCCCTCCCTCCTCTCCTCTATCTTCCTCCTTCTGTACCTCCCTCTTCTACCTCCCCTTCCTCCTGTCTTCAACCCCTCCTCCTTCCTCTCCTCCTCCCCCCTCCTTCCTCTCCTGCTCTACTCCCCTCCTTCCTCTCCTGCTCTACTCCCCTCCTTCCTCTCCTGCTTTACCCCCCTCCTTCCTCTCCTGCTTTACCCCCCTCCTTCCACTCCTGTTCTACCCCCCTCCTTCCTCTCCTGCTTTACCCCCCTCCTTCCATTCCTGTTCTACCCCCCTCCTTCCACTCCTGTTCTACCCCCCTCCTTCCACTCCTCTACCTCCCTTCCTTCCTCTCCTCTACCTCCCTTCCTTCCTCTCCTCTAACTCCCCTCCTTCCACTCCACCCCCCCTCCTTCCACTCCTCTACCTTCCTCCTCCTGTACCTCCCTCTTGTCTTCAACCCCTCCTCCTTCCTCTCCTGCTCTACTCCCCTCCTTCCTCTCCTGCTCTACTCCCCTCCTTCCTCTCCTGCTCTACTCCCCTCCTTCCTCTCCTGCTCTACTCCCCTCCTTCCTCTCCTGCTCTACTCCCCTCCTTCCTCTCCTGCTCTACCCCCCTCCTTCCTCTCCTGCTCTACCCCCCTCCTTCCTCTCCTGCTCTACCCCCCTCCCTCCTGTCTTCAACCCCTCCTCCTTCCTCTCCTCCTCCCCCCTCCTTCCTCTCCTGCTCTACCCCCCTCCTGCTCCCCTACCCCCCTCCCTCCTGTACCTCCCTGTCTTCAACCCCTCCTCCTTCCTCTCCTGCTCTACTCCCCTCTTTCCTCTCCTGCTCTACCCCCCTCCTTCCACTCCTCTACCTCCCTTCCTTCCTCTCCTCTAACTCCCCTCCTTCCACTCCACCCCCCCTCCTGCTCCCCTACCCCCCTCTCTCCTGCTCCCCTCCCCCCCTCTCTCCTGCTCCCCTACCCCCCTCTCTCCTGCTCCCCTACCCCCCTCTCTCCTGCTCCCCTACCCCCCTCTCTCCTGCTCCCCTACCCCCCTCTCTCCTGCTCCCCTACCCCCCTCTCTCCTGCTCCCCTCCCCCCCTCTCCTGCTCCCCTACCCCCCTCTCCTGCTCCCCTACCCCCCTCTCCTGCTCCCCTACCCCCCTCTCCTGCTCCCCTACCCCCCTCTCTCCTGCTCCCCTACCCCCCTCTCTCCTGCTCCCCTCCTTCCACTCCACCCCCCCTCCTGCTCCCCTACCCCCGTCCTTCCACTCCACCCCCCCTCCTGCTCCCCTACCCCCCTCCTTCCACTCCACCCCCCCTCCTGCTCCCCTACCCCCCTCTCTCCTTTCCTCTACCTTCTCCTGTCTATCCTCCTCCCTCCTGTCTTCAACCCCTCCTCCTTCCTCTCCTCCTCCCCCTTCTTCTCCTCTTCCCCCTTCTTCTCTTCCCCCCCTGCTTTCCCCCCCTCTTCCCTTCCTTTCCTCCACCCCCTTTTTCCTAATTATTTTTAAAAATATTATGTATTATCTGCTGTGTCCATAAAATAAAATTGTCAGGCTCACTATTTTGTCTTCCATTTAATTCTTGCTGACGGCCGACGATTTTATTTAATTCTTGCTGACGGCCGACGATTTTATTTAATTCTTGCTGACGGCCAATTAATTCTTGCTGACGGCCGACGATTTTACTTAATTCTTGCTGACGGCCGACGATTTTACTTAATTCTTGCTGACGGCCGACGATTTTATTTAATTCTTGCTGACGGCCGACGATTTTATTTAATTCTTGCTGACGGCCGACGATTTTATTTAATTGCTGACGGCCGACGATTTTATTTAATTCTTGCTGACGGCCGACGATTTTACTTAATTCTTGCTGACGGCCGACGATTTTACTTAATTCTTGCTGACGGCCGACGATTTTATTTAATTCTTGCTGACGGCCGACGATTTTATTTAATTCTTGCTGACGGCCGACGATTTTATTTAATTCTTGCTGACGCCCGACGATTTTATTTAATTCTTGCTGACGCCCGACGATTTTAATTCTTGCTAATTCCTGACGGAGGAGAGGAAGAGGGAGGAGGGGAGGAGGGGGAGGGGAGGGGAGGAGGGGAGGAGAGGAAGAGGGAGGAGAGGGGGAGGAGAGGAAGAGGGAGGAGAGGAAGAGGGAGGAGAGGAAGAGGGAGGAGAGGAAGAGGGAGGAGAGGAAGAGGGAGGAGAGGAAGAGGGAGGAGAGGAAGAGGGAGGAGAGGAAGAGGGAGGAGAGGAAGAGGGAGGAGAGGAAGAGGGAGGAGAGGAAGAGGGAGGAGAGGAAGAGGGAGGAGAGGAAGAGGGAGGAGGGGAAGAGGGAGGAGGGGGAGGAGGAGAGGAAGAGGGAGGAGGAAGAGGGAGGAGAGGAAGAGGGAGAAGAGGAAGAGGGAGGAAGAGGGAGGAGGGAAGGAAGAGGGAGGAGAGGAAGAGGGAGGAGAGGAAGAGGGAGGAGAGGAAGAGGGAGGAGGAGGGAAGGAGAGGAAGAGGGAGGAGGAGGATGAGGGAGGAGAGGAAGAGGGAGGAGGGGGAGGAGGAGAGGAAGAGGGAGGAGGAGGAGGAGGAGAGGGGGGGGAGGAGGAGGAGAGGAGGAGAGGGAGAGGAGGAGAGGGAGAGGAAGAGGGAGGAGGAGGAGAGGAAGGGAGGAGGAGGGAGGAGGAAGAGAGGAAGGAGGGAGGAGGAGAGGAAGAGGAAGGAGGAGGAGGAGAGGAAGAGGGAGGAGGAAGAGGGAAGGAGGAAGAGGGAGGAAGGAGGAGGAGAGGGGAGAGGAAGAGGGAGGAGGGGGAGGAGAGGAAGAGGGAGGAGGAGAGGAAGAGGGAGGAGGGGGAGGAGGAGAGGAAGAGGGAGGAGGGGGAGGAGGAGAGGAAGAGGGAGGAGGAGAGGAAGAGGGAGGAGGGGGAGGAGGAGGGGGAGGAGGAGAGGAAGAGGGAGGAGGGGGAGGAGGAGAGGAAGAGGGAGGAGGGGGAGGAGGAGAGGAAAAGGGAGGAGGGGGAGGAGGAGAGGAGGAGGAGAGGAAGAGGAGAGGGAGGAGGAGAGGGAGGAGGAGAGGGAGGAGGAGAGGAAGAGGAGAGGGAGGAGGAGAGGAAGAGGAGAGGGAGGAGGAGAGGAAGAGGAAGAGGGAGGAGGAGAGGAAGAGGAGGAGGAGAGGAAGAGAAGGAGAGGGAGGAGGAGAGGAAGAGGAGAGAAGGAGGAGAGGAAAAGGAGAAGGAGAGGAAGAGGAGGAGGAGAGGAAGAGGAAGAGGAGGAGGAGAGGAGGAGGAGAGGAAGAGGAGGAGGAGAGGGAGAGGAAGAGGAGGAGGAGAGGAAGAGGAGAGGGAGGAGGAGAGGAAGAGGAGAGGGAGGAGGAGAGGAAGAGGAGAGGGAGGAGGAGAGGAAGAGGAGAGGGAGGAGGAGAGGAAGAGGAGAGGGAGGAGGAGAGGAAGAGGGAGGAGGAGAGGAAGAGGGAGGAGGGGGAGGAGAGGAAGAGGGAGGAGGGGGAGGAGAGGAAGAGGGAGGAGGGGGAGGAGAGGGAGGGGGAGGAGATGAAGGCGGAGGAGGGGGAGGAGATGAAGGCGGAGGAGAGGAAGGGGGAGGAGAGGAAGGGGGAGGAGAGGAAGGGGGAGGAGAGGAAGGGGGAGGAGAGGAAGGGGGAGGAGAGGAAGGGGGAGGAGAGGAAGGGGGAGGAGAGGAAGAGGGAGGAGAGGAAGAGGGAGGAGGGGAAGAGGGAGGAGGGGAAGAGGGAGGAGGGGGAGGAGGGGAAGAGGGAGGAGGGGGAGGAGGGAGGAGGGGGAGGAGGGGAAGAGGGAGGAGAGGAAGAGGGAGGAGAGGAAGAGGGAGGAGGGGGAGAGGAGTGAGAGGGAGGAGGGGGGAGAGGAGTGAGAGGGAGGAGGGGGGAGAGGAGTGAGAGGAAGAGGGGGGATTGAGAGGAAGAGGGGTAAGAAGGAGGAAGTGGGAAGAGGGGGGGACAGGAAGAGGAAGGGGGAGAGGATGAGGAAGAGGAGGGGGGGAAGGAAGAGGGAGGAGGGGGGAAAGAAGAGGGAGGAGGGGGGGAAGGAAGAGGGAGGAGGAGGGGAGGGAGGAGGAGGGGGAGAGGATGAGGAAGAGGGGGGGGAAGGAAGAGGGGGGAGAGGAAGGAGGAGAGGGGAGAGGAAGAGGAAGGAGGAGAGGGAAGAGGAAGGAGGAGAGGGGAGAGGAAGAGGAAGGAGGAGAGGGGAGAGGAAGAGGAAGGAGGAGAGGAAGAGGGATGAGGAGAGGAAGAGGGGGGAGAGTAGGAGGAAGAGGGGGGAGAGTAGGAGGAAGAGGGAGATGGGGGGGAGAGGGGAGAGGGAGATGGGGGGAAGAGGAAGGAGAGGGGAGAGGAAGAGGAAGGAGAGGGGAGAGGAAGAGGAAGGAGAGGGGAGAGGAAGAGGAAGGAGGAGGGAAAGAGGAAGGAGGAGGGAAAGAGGAAGAGGAAGGAGAGGGGAGAGGAAGAGGAAGGAGAGGGGAGAGGAAGAGGAAGGAGGAGGGAAAGAGGAAGAGGAAGGAGGAGGGAAAGAGGAAGAGGAAGGAGAGGGGAGAGGAAGAGGAAGGAGAGGGGAGAGGAAGAGGAAGGAGAGGGGAGAGGAAGAGGAAGGAGAGGGGAGAGGAAGAGGAAGGAGAGGGGAGAGGAAGAGGAAGGAGGAGAGGAAGAGGAAGGAGGAGAGGAAGAGGGAGGAGGAGAGGAAGAGGGAGATGGGGGGGAGAGGGAAAGGAAGAGGGAGATGGGGGGGAGAGGGAAAGGAAGAGGGAGATGGGGGGGAGAGGGAAAGGAAGAGGGAGATGGGGGGGAGAGGGAAAGGAAGAGGGAGATGGGGGGGAGAGGGAAAGGAAGAGGGAGATGGGGGGGAAAGGGAAAGGAAGAGGGAGATGGGGGGGGAAAGGGAAAGGAAGAGGGAGATGGGGGGGAGAGGGAAAAGGAGTAGTAGAGGGGAGAGGAAGAGGGAGAAGGAGGGGAGAGAGGAAGAGGTACAAGGAGGGGAGAGAGGAAGAGGTACAAGGAGGGGAGAGAGGAAGAGGGAGAAGGATGAGGGAGGAGAGGAGGAGAGGAAAAGGAGGAGGAGGAGGATGAGGGAGGAGAGGAGGAGAGGAAAAGGAGGAGGAGGAGGAGAGGAAAAGGAGGAGGAGGAGGAGAGGAAAAGGAGGAGGAGGAGAGGAAAAGGAGGAGGAGGAGGAGGAGAGGAAAAGGAGGAGGAGGAGGAGGAGAGGAAAAGGAGGAGGAGGAGGAGGAGGAGAGGAAAAGGAGGAGGAGAGGAAAAGGAGGAGGAGAGGAAAAGGAGGAGGAGAGGAAAAGGAGGAGGAGAGGAAAAGGAGGAGAGGAAAAGGAGGAGGAGGAGGAGAGGAAAAGGAGGAGGAGAGGAAAAGGAGGAGGAGAGGAAAAGGAGGAGGAGGAGGAGAGGAAAAGGAGGAGGGGGGAAGGAAGATAGAGGGGGAGAAGAGGAAGAGGGGGGGGAGGAAGATAGAGGGGGAGAAGAGGAAGAGGGGGGAAGGAAGATAGAGGGGGAGAAGAGGAAGAGGGGGGAAGGAAGATAGAGGGGGAGAAGAGGAAGAGGGGGGAAGGAAGATAGAGGGGGAGAAGAGGAAGAGGGGGGAAGGAAGATAGAGGGGGAGAAGAGGAAGAGGGGGGAAGAGAGGAGGGAGGGGAGAAGAGAAAAAAAGAGGAGGAAGGGGAGGAGAGAAAAAAGGAGGAGGGAGGAAATAGAGAGGAGGAGGGAAGATAAGAAGGGAGTAAGAGAGGAGGAGGGGAGGAGAAGAGGGAGGAGGAAAATGGAGGAGGAGAAGAGGGAGGAGGGGAGGAGAGGAAGAGGAAGGGGGGAAGAGGGAAGATGGAAGAGGAAGGAGGAGAGGAAGAGGAAGGAGAGGAACAGAGAGGAGAAGAGGAAGAAGAGGGAGGGGAGTAGATGAAGAGTGGATGATGAGGAGGAGAACAAGAGAGAAGGAGGGAGAGGAAGAGGGAGGATGACGAGGGGAGAGAAAGACGGAAGAGAAGGGGAGGGGAGGAGAGGTAGAAGAATTGGGAGGAGAGGAAGAGGGAGGAGGTGGAGAGGAAAGGGAAGGGGGAGGAAAGGAAAATGGAGAGGGAGGAAATGAAGAGGAAGGGGGAGGAAAGGAAGAGGGAGAAGGAGGGGAGAAAGAGGGAGGAGGAAGAGAGAGAGAGGGAGGAGGAAGAGAGGGGGGGGAAGAGGGGAGGCGAGGAGAGGAAGAGGGAGGAGGAAGGGAAGGGAGGAGGAAGGGAGGAGAGGAAAAGGGGGGAGGGGAAAAAGGAAGAGAAGGAGATGTAGAAGGAAGGGAAGGAGAGGAAGAGGGAGGAGGAGGAGAGGAAGAGAGGGGAGGAGGAGGGAAGAAGAGAAAAAGGGAGGAGGAAAAAAGGAAGATTAAGGAGGAAGAGAGGAGGAGGAGGAGGGCAACAGAGGAAGAGGGAGGAGGAGGGCAACAGAGGAAGAGGGAGGAGGAGGGCAACAGAGGAAGAGGGAGGAGGAGGGCAACAGAAGAAGAGGGAGGAGGGCAACAGAAGAAGAGGGAGGAGGGTAACAGAGGAAGAGGGAGGTGGAGGAGGAGGGGAAGAGGGAGGAGGAGGGGAGGAGAAAGAAGGAGGAGGAGGGGAGGAGAAAGAAGGAGGAGGAGGGGAGGAGAAAAGGAGGAGGAGGGGAGGAGAAAGAAGGAGAAGGAGGAAGGGAAGAGGGAGGAGGAGAAAGAAGGAGGAGGAGGAGAGGTGAAGAGAAAGAGGGAGGAGGAGAGGTGAAGAGAAAGAGGGAGGAGGAGAGGTGAAGAGGGAGGAGAGGTGAAGAGGGAGGAGGAGAGGTGAAGAGGAAGAGGGAGGAGAGGTGAAGAGGAAGAGGGAGGAGAGGTGAAGAGGAAGAGGGAGGAGAGGTGAAGAGGAAGAGGGAGGAGAGGTGAAGAGGAAGAGGGAGGAGAGGTGAAGAGGAAGAGGGAGGAGGAGGAGAAGAGGGAGGTGGAGGAGGAGGAGAAGAGGGAGGTGGAGGAGGAGGAGAAGAGGGAGGTGGAGGAGGAGAGGGAGGAGGAGGGGAGGAGAAAGAGGAAGGAGGAGAGATGAAGAGGAGGAGGAGATGTGAAGAGGAAGAGGGAGGAGGAGATGTGAAGAGGAAGAGGGAGGAGGAGATGTGAAGAGGAAGAGGGAGGAGGAGATGGGAAGAGGGAGGAGGAGATGTGAAGAGGAAGTTTAAGGAGGAGGGCAAGAGAGAGGAGGAGGAGTACAACAGAGGAAGAAGGAAGAGGAGGGGAAGAGAGAGGAGGAGGGGAGGAGAGAGAGGAGGAGGGGGGGAGAGAGAGGAGGAGGGGAGGAGAACGAGGAAGGAGGAGGGGAGGAGAAAGAGGGAGGAGGAGAGGTGAAGAGGAAGAGGGAGGAGGGGAGAAGGAAGAGGGAGGAAGAGGAGAGTTTGTGAGAGAAGCAGCAGGGGAGGAGAAAGAGGGAGGAGAAAGAGGGAGGAGGAGGAAGGGAAGAGGGAGGAGGGAAGGAGGAAGACGGATGGGCAGAAGAGGGGAGGGGACGAGAGGAAGCGGGAGGATGAGGGGACGAGAGGAAGCGGGAGGATGAGGGGAATAGAGAAAGAGGGGGGAGGAGGAGGGGAAGGGAGGAGAGGAGAGGAAGAGGAAGGAGGAGGAGAAGAGGATGGAGGAGGAGGAGAAGAGGATGGAGGAGGAGGGGAGAAGAGGAAAAGTGAGGAGGAGGGGAGAAGAGGAAAAGTGAGGAGGAGGGGAGAAGAGGAAAAGTGAGGAGGAGGGGAGAAGAGGAAAAGGGAGGAGGAGGTGGAGGAGGAGAAAGATGGGAGGCGAGGAAGAGGAAGGAGGAGGAGAGGAAGAGGAAGCAGGAGGAGAGGAAGAGGAAGGAGGAGAGGAAGAGGAAGGAGGAGAGGAAGAGGAAGGAGGAGGAGAGGAAGAGGAAGGAGGAGGAGAGGAAGAGGAAAGAGGAGGAGGGCATGAGAGGCAGAGGGAGGAGGATTAAGGATAACAGTGAGAGGGGAAAAGGACGGGAAGAAAAGGAAGAATGAGGAGGAGGGGAGAAGGCGGCAAGCATAAAGGGGGAGGAGGAAGAGGAGGGAGGGAGAAATAGACAAAGGCATTTTAAATATATCTAGAATTAAGTTCATACAGTACATCAAAATCAGTCCACAAATACCCGGGGGAAAAAAGCGCAGCAATAATGCTTACTGTAAACTACCATCCAGCTGGTTGATGACAGGCACAAGATGCAGACAGTACAATTGCTCCACTTTCCGTTTTTACAATTACAAAACTCTCCTAAACTGCATTATTGGTACAAGAAAGCCATTGCTGAATCATTATTTGCCTTACATCAGTATTTATGTCTGCCTTTGTACCATCGATAAATAAAGTATCGGCACCCTTTCAGTGTGAGACATTGATACACGAACTATGATTTACGGGAAATGACACGGTTATGTTGCTTTGTACCCTACATTTGTGTTGTTATCATATATTTTACATATAGCTAGATTAGTTGGAGTAACATTGTATTACATGGTAAATCAACCATTTTTGTGAATTAAACAGGGATGCCAATATTACCGACTGAACCAGAGACGAAGCATTTCACATCTTATCCGACCCCAGGGTGCCGATACTATTTATATCGATGAGTACCCCCCGGGAGTACGGTTTTTTTTTTTCAAGAATACTCCCCCAGTATCCCTGCTTGTCGTAAAAGGCGACTAAAAGCGTTGGCGGAGGGTTAGTGCCCCTCCCCGGAAAACAACTAACTAAAAAAACAAACAAGAAGCCTCGGACAAGGACTGACCAAATGATGACGACCCAGGACCGGACAAAGGACTTGGTAATGGCTACGTGGAATGTAAGAGGAGCGAATGATGAGGTGAAAGAGAGAGAGATTGTCCAGGTGCTTGAGGGTGCAAAAGTGGATGTATGTGGAATGACTGAAACAAAATGGAGAGGAGAAAGTGAGAGAGAATGGGAGTATGGATGGGGTATATGTGCAGGAGTAGGTGAGAATGAGAGGGCAAAGGAAGGAGTATGTATAGTTGTGAGTAAAAGATGGAAGAAGAGCATAAGACAGTATGGATCACTTGGGTCAAGGATTGTGTGGGTAAAGTTGAAAGCTGGAATACAAATTTGGGCGACTGTGCGTGTGTATGCACCAACGCAAGATCGTGCTAGCAGAGTGAGAGAAGAGTTCTGGACAAATGTGGAAGTGTGCATGGAAAAGTTTGGAAGGAATGAGAGGGTGCTGATCGGTGATATGAATGGTAAAGTAGGGAATGTGAAGGTGAATGGAATAGTTGGTGAGTGAGGTGTGCCTGCTGCGATAGATGAGAATGGCAGTGCGTTAGTGGACATTTGTGCTGGGAGGGGGGTTGGTGATAGCCAATACCCTCTTCAGGCATAAAATGATCCACAGGTATACATGGCGAGTGATGAGAGGGGTGGGTGGTGAACTGAATGAAAGGAAGGCAATGATTGATTGTGTGTGTGTGGATGAAAGGATGCGAAGATGTGTAATGGATGCAAGAGCTTATAGAGGTTGGGGGAGTGGACTGTCTGACCACTACTTGGTGGTGGCCAGAATTAGGACACAAGTAAGATGGAGGAATAGAAGAAGGGAAAGATGAGAGAAAGGAGTAGTTGCAAGAAGAGTGGAAAGGTTACAAGAGGATGAGAAAAAGGCAGAGTATAAGAGAGAAGTGGAGGAACGATTGGGAAAATATGAATTGGAGCAGATGGGGGACGTGGAAGGTGTGTGCAGGATATTTACAGAAGAAATATGTGCAGCATGTGATGTGGTGTGTGGGAGGAAGAGAAGACGGAAGGGGGTGCAAGGAACAGCGTGGTAGACTGAAGAGGTGAAACAGGCTGTGGCACAAAAGAAGAAAGCATACAATGAATGGATGAGAAATAGGGGCGAGGAAGAAGTTGAGAGGCGAAAGAGAGAGTTATATGTAGAAAGAGAGGGTGAAAAGATTAGTAGGAGAGAGAATGAAGAGAGTGGATGAGGAATTTGGAAGTAATTTGAGTGTAAAGTGGAGGGACTGTAAGAAAATGTTCTGGAAAGAGGTGGAGAGAGTAAGACAGGGTGGAAGTGAGGTTAGCATGGGAGTGAAAGATAAAAATGGTAGATTACTAGTGGAGAAGGGAGAAAAAGTGAGCAGATGGAGAGAACACTTTAAGGAATTGTTGAACATACAGGATGGAAGTAATGCGAGTATAAGTGGCTGGGGAATGGCTGGGAGAAGGAGGGAGGTGAGAAAACAGGAAGAAATCAGTAGGATAGAAGTTGTGGAAGCAATGAAGAAAGTTAAATTGGGGAAAGCCCCAGGAATTGATGGAGTGTGTGGTGAAATGCTGAAGCATGGGGTAGAGATAGTAGTAGAATGGATGTGGAAGATGTGCAGATTGGCCTGGGAGGAAGGTAGAGTCCCGGAGGATTGGAAGTCAGGTATAATTATTCCCTTGTACAAAGGAAAAGTGGAAAAAGAAGTGTGTGGTAATCATAGGGGCATTTGTCTTCCTAGTATAATAGGAAAAGTGTATGGTAGGATACTTATTGACAGAGTTAGAGAAAGAACAGAGGAATTAGTTAGAGAAGAACAGGGAGGCTTTAGGAAGAGAAGAGGTTGTGTAGATCAGATATTCATTCTTGGATCTTTAGTGGAAAAGTTTCTAGAGAAGGGAAAGAAGTTGTATGTGGCATTCATGGATTTGGAGAAAGCATATGGCAGGGTGGATAGACAAAGATTGTGGAAAGTATTAAGAATATATGGAGTAGATGGAAAGTTGTTGAATGCTGTGAAGAGTATGTATGGTGGTGCTAAGGCTGCAGTGAGTGTGGATGGTGAACTAAGTGAATTTTTCTCTTTGGAGGTTGAGTTGAAACAGGGATGTGTCATGTCTCCATGGTTGTTCAATCTGTTCATGGATGGGGTAATAAAAGAGGTACAAGGTAGGGTAATGGATGTTGGAGTGGCCCTGGTGAGAGAGGATAGTGTTTGGAAACTCCCATACTGTTGTTTGCAGATGATACTGTGTTGTTGAGTGAAGATGAAGGGGAGCTGCAAGGCTTGGTGGATGAGTTTGGGAGAGCGTGTAAGAAACGGAATCTAAAGGTGAATGTAGGGAAGAGTAAAGTGATGGCCTTTGAGAGAGGTGGTCAGTGAATGTACAGCGAGGTACATTCACTGAGGAATTGGAAAATGTGAGTACATTTAAGTACTTGGGTAGTGTGATGAGTAAGGATGGAGGTTTGGAGGATGAAGTGCTTGAAAGGGTACAGCAGGGAAGAAAGGTTGCTGGTTCTTTGAAACAGTGATAAGAAACAGGGAAGTGAGCATGGAGGTGAAAAAGTAACTACATGACAGTATTGTGATACCAACTCTAACATATGGAAGTGAAGCTTGGACGTTGTTGGAAGGACACAAGTCAAGAGTGAGAGCAGTGGAAATGAGTTATTTAAGAGGAGCCTGTGGAGTCACATGGAGTGACAGGCTGACAAATGAGGACAAAAAGAAGCGTTGTGGTGTGGATGTGGATGTGATAGGAAGTGTTATGAGGAACACACTGAGGTGGTTTGGCCATGTGGAGAGGATGGAGGGTGAAAGACTGAAGAAGAGAGTGTATGTGAGTGAGGTGGAGGGGGGAAGAGGGAGGGGGAGGCCGAGGGTGAGATGGAGGGATGGGGTGGAGAAGTATATGAGACAGGGGGGTGTGAGTTGGGAGCAGGGCAGTGAAATGGCGGGGGACAGGACGACGTGGAGGCGATTTGTTTGTGGCCACCCCAAACGGGATTGAGGCATCTGGCAATAGATACATAGATTGTACATAACAGTGCTGACAATACTAACAAAAGTTATCGACATGAAAAAATTAATCATGTAAAGCCATTTGGCTATCATGGAAGGTGTGAACCATAAACTGCATTAATAAAACCACTATGGTACTTATGTTAAGACAACAAATAACATCTACATACCAGTGTACCATACTAGTTGAAAAGATCCAATAAAACAATTTGTTTTAAATATTTACCCACTGAGCAAGATGATGTCATTATCACTTATTATTTTTATTATTATCACCATCCACTCACTTCATGTAGAGCTGCTCTCGGGTGTCTGCCCTTTCCTCTCCTCCATCCTTCTTTCCTTCCATTCTCTTCTGTTTTTCCTTCATTCTTTCCTCATCCTTCTTCCTACAGGTGACTTTACACTCCCTCTTTTGTCTTTCCTTCATTTTTTCTTCTTCCTTCTGCCTACGGGTGACTCTACACTGAGTGACAAGCCAAATGGTTTCCTGTACACCAGAAAACCATTTACTATGCTGGCTAGAAACCATATAACCAAATTTTGGCGCCCCGTGGTTTGGTGGGTAATTACGGCGCTCCAATCGAATTAAGCCAGTGTAGATTTGTGTCCAAGTGATGGTTGGGGTTTATTGCTCGCATAATGCCATTTAGGGATGAGTGAAGCTGGTCACTCTCATCTTAAATGTCAGGACCAACTTGCCTAGCCCCGGGCTCCTACGTTCCTCATGGGGCAATGCAGGATTGGATGATGAATGAATGATCATCATCATCTAATCCTGTGTTGCCCCATGAGGAGCATAGGAATCTGGCGCTAGGCAAGTTGATCCTGACATTTAAGATGAGTGACCAGCCTCACTCATCCGTGAGTGGTGATACATGAGCAATAAACCCTAACCATCACTCGGATTTAAACCTTCACAGACTCAATCCAGTTGGAGCGCCTTAATTACCCACTATACCACCAGGCGCCATGATTTGGTTATATGGTTATCATCCAGCATAATAAATCTTTTCCTGGTGTATAGGAAACCATTCGGCTTGTCACTCAATGTAGAGTCACCCATAGGCAGAAGGAGGGGAAAGAATGAAGGAAAGAAAGACACAAGAGGGAGAGTAAAGTCACCTGTAGTCAGAAGGAAGAGACAAGAATGAAGGAAACAGAGTGGAGGAAGGAAGGAAAGGGCAGACACCCGATAGTAGAACTACATCGAGTGAGTGGATGGTATAATTATTATTATTATTATTATTATTATCATTATTATTACTACTACTACTACAGTATTAGTAGTAGTAGTAGTATAATTGGTCTTTTATTCTATCTTGGGATAAACTCCTTAATCTGAAGGCGTTTAATACAGCTTTCATAAAAACTTTCATTATTAAAGACCTTTCCCTAGTTGAATAAAACAACCTTGCTGCAGCAAGAACAAACTGAAAAGAATTTTACCAGAACTCAAAGACTGACACAATGAAAAGTTAATCATTGTTACCATTCCACATTTTTCCCCCCATTTAAGGATGGAGTACAGTGAGGTCCAGAATGCAAGGAGGGAAAACAACAGTGGGAGAAATGATCTACAAAATTACCAATGAAGAGTGCCAGATACTAACACAGTCACCAAGACCCAAAACCCTGTATTCTGCTTCACATATATTTTTAAATAGATGCACTTCACATTACAATGAAAACAACTCATTTGGATGACTGGAAAGATTAACATGGGACATTAAATTTTTATCATATGCTCCTCCATACATAATTCATCCAACCAACTCAACCCAGTCCATTCCCTAGCCCTACCATCTTCTTTACCTGTTTTTGTATAAAGTACTCGTTCATCACAACCATCCACATTCTTGGCCTACAATACCTCTCCTCTTTTTCATTCAAGTATCCGTCCTTCCTCATCTGTCTGTATTTCCTTCATTCTTTCCTCTTCCTTCCGCCTACGGGTGACTTTATACTCCCTCTACTGTCTTTCTCTCCTTTACTCTTTCCTCATCGTTCTGCCTATGGGTAACTCTACACTAAGTGTTAAGTTAAATGGTTTCCTGTACACAAGGAAACTATTTGACTTGGGTGGTAACCATATAATCAAATTATGGCGCCTAGTGGTTTAGCGGGTAATTAAAGATCTCCGACCGGATTGAGCCTGTGCAGGTTTATATCCATGGGGTGGCTGGAGTTTATTGCTCACATAATGCCACTCAAGGATAAGTGAGGCTGGTCACTCATTATAAATGTCATGACCAACTTGCCTAGCCCTGGGATCCTACACCTCTCTTGGGGCAACATAGGACTGGAAGATGAATGAATCAATGTTGTTTCACCATCTAAAGAATAATAAATAAAATGAAATAAAAAAATTAATTGTCTCAGATCGTTTATAAAGGTTCCAACAAGCTTGCATGCATCAGCTTTGGTCACCTAATGGCAGCTCTCCATGCTGCTTGGAATCTGGCAACCTCCCTATTCAGTCCCAATAACCTAGCAACTGTTTCATAACGCAAACTCAACAATTAGCAGATATGCCCCGACAGAAACTATTGTACACTCACTACACAGGCTTAAATGAAATGACTGCTGCACTAACCAAATTAAGCATCACCGTCCCAACTCTAAGCTAAAACCTCAAACACACCCACTTGTTACCCTACTCAAGCAACCACTCCAATCAGAAAGACCCCTAAAATTCTAAGATCAATTCGGGGCACACATGACCTTTTCTCAGCACACAGAAAACATCAGTGCAAAGTCATCTCATAAATTCAGTGTCCTGAAAACAATAACAGGTTTTACCTTCATACAACATGAATAAACAGTTCATTAGAAGAGTGACTAACACTAGCACTGGCTGAGCCCCAGTTTAACCACCACTAAAATGGAAAAGCTTAAGACAACACTAAACAAAGCCTTTAGAATAATGACTGGATGCACAAAGACCATAAATTCAGACCACCCCATTCAAGAAACAAAAGTACTTCCAAATAGGGAACTAATGAGACATAGTTCGTCACTCCAGGTTAACACCCTCTCACCCCTGCAACTGTATGCTGCATCACCTTCCACCACAAAGAAACAAAAGGGAATACCATTAAACACTGTATAAAGTGCTTCACCAACATTCTTCTTTCTCCACCCAGCACAATACTTACACACACACACACACACACACACACACACATATATATATATATATATATATATATATATATATATAGCCACCAAAGCCATCCAACTCCTTCAACCAAATAGCACTCTTTACAAACCTCCACCAGACAACACCCCTATGAAACTACCCAGCTCAGCGAGACAAGACTACACCTAACCAGAATGCAACACAATCACTACCCTTACCTGCTACAACGCCAACACAAAATACAACTCACAACAATTCAGTCAGCACACACTGCAGTGCAACCACTCACACCAAAACTCATTTTCTCATATCAGGTACCACACTTTCAAAACACAGGCAATCTTCGAACATACAGCCTCAACAAAACATCTCTGAGAACGGCTACAGTATGCATTCTACAGGTTTACTACATCAGTCAGAGCCAGCAGCACCCTGTTTCTTCCATAGATCCGAATCCTACTCTTAGCAAACACTTCAATTTCAAAACTGCATAGCTAACACAGTGTCATAACAGTCAACCTACACAATGACAAAAATTCAGAGTTGCAATGCTGCAAGCACTGCAAATTTTTTCCATAATACAGATAAATAATCCACACAGCTACGTTCATGAGACTGAATTCGTGGTATAACAGGAAATATAAAACAAAGAATATATCTGAGGTAAGAGACCAAATATATCTGAAAAACAAAACAAGCATAATACCAGACTTGTGATATAAATAAAATATACCAAAAGAAGCGATATGAGGTATAAGACAAAATATATCTAAAAAATATAACAAGCATAATACTGGACTTGTGGTATAAAAGGAAATGTACCAAAATAAGCGATACAAGGTATGACAAGACAACATACATCAGAAAAATATAACGAGCATAATACCAGACTTGTGGCATAACAGGAAATATGCCAGAAACATGTGTGTGGTATAACAAGACAAAATGTATCTGAAAAATATAACAAGCATAATACTGGCCTTGCTGTATAACAGAAAACACCAAAAAGAAGTAATATAAGGTATAACGAGACAAAATACTGTACCTTCAATACTGACTTATCTCAAGCATGTGCATATAAAATACAATATTATTACACTATGTTTTGCTGCATGGTGGAGTGAAATCGTCTTTTCTTTCGTTTATTTATTTACTTTTTATGAAACTGATTCGCTTTAGCATGTCACCATTATTTCAAGATGTCACCAAATCACAAAGTAATCCAAGTACCTCTTATCACTAAACCTCTAAGTAATGTCATCAATGATTTATGTCACCAAACCTCTCTACCTGTCACTAAGAACCTCTCTGTGTCACAAGCATAGGCTATAAGTTAGTCACCAAGCATATACTGTAATATCACCAAGCATATACTGTAATATCACAAAGCATATACTGTAATGTCACCAAGCATATACTGTAATGTCACCACGCATATATTTCAATGCCAACACCCATATTTTAATGCCACTAAGTACCTGTGTGTTGGTAGATAAAGTTTGTCAATAAATTGCAACTTTCAGCTAGAGTGACCTTCATTCATGTTGGGGTTTATTGCTCATATAATGCCACTCAGGGATGAGTGAGGCTGGTCACTCTCATCTTAAATGTCAGGACCAACTTGCCTAGACCCGGGCTCCTACGCTCCTCATGGGGCAATGTAGGATTGAATGATGGATGGATGGATGGATGGCTTCTAGTAGCTTTCAAATATGGTCATGGAGAGGGATGCCTTCATGTGGTGGCGCTGATATAAGTGGGTGCTTCTACTGCCCACCTACACAATTATTTCTTGATTCATCTCCCAAGGGTTGTGGGCTGCAGGAGGACAATTTAAACATCCCTTGACTCTTATCTCCCAAACGGAAGTCGTGGACTGCAGGATGACAATTTCAATATCCCTCGACTCATCTCCCAAACAAGGGTTGTGGGATGCAGCTTGGCAATTTCTGGCTGCACTCCACAGGGTTTATATTTCCAATGAACCTGGAGCCAAAGCAACAATATATACATGAAGATCACTCTACCCAGGTCCACAACGAGGAGGTAAGCTGCTCGGACCCACACCATGCCCGTCCCAACCACCCTACCATTGGACATGCTGCCAGCATCATTGCATATGCCTTGCAGTTTTACATGTTAATCTGTCTCTGTGTTGACTGATGGCAGTAAACTTGCTGACTGATGGCAGTAAACGTTTGATTTTAGGAGAAACGTTTCAAACTGGAGGCCTTGAACATAGCCTTCATCTTGATCTTCTTTAGAACACACCAAGAACAGGAACTGGTGCGTGTGAGGAGAAAACACACCAATAGGAACTGGTGTGTGAGGAGAAAACACACCCACAGGAACTGATGTATGTGAGAAGGAAAAAACACACCAACAGGAACTGGTATGTGTGAGGAGAAAACACACCAACAGGAACTGGCGTGTGTGAGGAGGAGACTACACACCAACAGGAATTGATGTGCCCGAGATTAGGAAAACACACCAACAGGAACTGGCGTGCCTGAAACAAAGAAAACACACAAATAGGAACTGGTGTGCGTGACAAAGAAAACACACCAATAAGGACTGGTGTGCAAGAGGAGAAAACACACCAATAGGAACTGGTGTGCGTGACAAAGAAAACACATCAAGAAAAGGAGCTGGTGTGCACAGAATGGTAAGCTCACACCAAGAACAGGATCGAACGTCAGCCGCAAACAAATTTCCAGTCGCGCAAACGGTCGCACACATGTGGCACCTTCCACCCAACTAATCTATATCAAGAGAGTTTTAGCAAGCGAATCAAGCCAACCATATCACAGGCTTTGTGCAATACTCTTGTAAGGTGTAGCTTGGTGACATTATGGTGACATCTTACTTTTCTGATACAGAAAAGTTCATCTAATTTGGAAACCTAATCACTTGGTGACATCCTACCCAAAAAAAAAAAAAAAAAAAAAAAAAAAAAAAAAATCACCCATTTAGAAACCTAACAGAATGGAGGCACCCTAGGTATATATAAAAAACACACACACACACACAAATGCCTTTCAGCTTTCTAGTTAACGATGCAGATTATTCAGGTGCTGCATGTGGACGTAGCCAAAACAGATCTGAAATCAAGACAGGTGGTTGGAGTTTCTTGCCTAACTAGGCAACGGTGGCTGAAGACCGAGAGGATGTGAAATATGTATCAGCGTCCCACGTGTGACATTCAGATAAGTGCTGGTGCCCTGATTAACGAGCAACACATCGGCCCAGACTATACTCAATTCAACAAGTCCGACACCATCAGCGATGACATCAATGCTCCAGATGTTGACGACCTCACAGATATGGTGCCAGGCAGGGTGAAAATGGCATATTGCCTGGTTGTTTGTTGTGCCCAAGAGTTATGGCCTCAAAAGCATCCTCTCAGGTACATGCAACACCCACACGGCATATAATAAACATTTTGGATGAAAATCATAAAAAACTAAATTAAAAAACTAAATTCCAAAGACATTATTCAATGGAAAAAAATAGTAAAAAAGCAACCACGTGATTGTCACACCCAAGGGCCGAGTGCATGTGATGGCTGGAACGTCCCACCTTTGTGACATCTCGCCGGTCACCTTACGTGCCTGTTGTGGGTTTGCAGGGTACACCCTAGGGCCAGGGCATCGCTTTTAAGACCCCTTCTTAGCGACCCCCTGGACAGATGCCCATCCCCACACAACCACCATAAGCATGGCGGATTGACATCGAATTGACACAAACTGGCGGGGTGTGTATGTGTGGACTATTCTAAGTACCCAGCCTCCCAGACTTCACATGAAGAGAGACAGTGAGAGAGATAAAGACGGGAGGGAGGGGGGGGACATTTACTCAATTTAGCCAGTGAAAACACCTGATATTCAGCAAGATAAACGATACGGTAATGAACCATACCGTGTCAGGGCTTGGCAAATTTTTACGGCTGGATACCCAATCCTGACACCAACCCTCCCCAATTTATCCGGGCTTGGGACCGGCATAGAGTTGAGCTGGCTTCCTCCTGGGATCAAACGCAACTCAATGGCTGGGTTCAAACGTCATATGCTCCTTTCAATTTTACCTGGCCTAAAGCTGCACTTTTCACTCTTACTTCCATCCATCCATAAAGAGAAAAATTGAACATAACTTTGATAAACTTCAAACAGAGTACATGTGGCAAAAAGAGGAAAGTTAACATGAACTTTATGACAGAAACAAAAGGAGGGAAGAAATCCAGGAAGAGGTTACATCAACGACGACTCTCACCCTAACGATGCCGTTACACCAGACGACGAGGATTTAACTTAGATGTTGACGCAGTGAGTGCACGATATGCAACATCTCAACACCAAAACAAGCGCAGGAGTGGCGACACCTCAACAATAACATCATGAAGCTTGACTGCACGAAACAGAAGTCTGATTTGACTAGTAACCAAGGAGATTCTAAAGCTTGACTGCAGAAAACAGAAGTATAACTTGACTCATAACCATGGAGATTCTAGAGTACAATTGCAGGAAAGAGGTTTGATTTGACTAGTAACCAAGGCGATTCTAAAGCTTGATTGCAAGCAACCGAGGTATGATTTGACTAGTAACCAAGCAGATTCTAGAGTACAATACCAGGAAAGTGGTACGACATGACTAGTGACCAAGGAGATCCTAACATCTGATGGCAAGATATTGACAAACTGAAGGCCTGGTATGACTAGTAACCAAGGACATTCTTCGTGTTAACTAACTCCTCCAGTCCCTTTAGCTAGTATTCATCTGACACTGCTTTTTTCTAAGCTTCTCCACTTCAGTTTCCCTCAAAGTACTCCTCTCTGCCTATATTCACCACACTTATCTCAGTTTTACAATGTATAACACAGTCATATAATGAGATCAACCTCTACATCCCTCTCTCTCTATGCTCTTGTCTTAGGAAAATTAAGCAAACAGTACAGTACTACATTTCACAGACAAAAACATAGCTACCAAAGCATTGCAATAACACAATTAAGAAATATAAAGGTAATAAACCTTACTCCATCCTTATCTAGGAAAAAGTAATTCGGATGATGAACAAAAATTGAGAAAATTATACATATAATATTAGAGTGCTATTACTCTAAGCAATGATTTGTCTTCAACTGGAGAAAATAACAGATACTGCATGATTATACAAAATGCCCTTCAACTCTCTACTAATCCCCCAAAAGAAGAATGGTGGACTGCAGAGGGGACCATTTCAACCAGCGGTACACTGGGTTTATATCGAATGATGCTCAGGCCACGTTAACAAATGGTTAGATGTCAGCTGTGCATCAAATGGAATTGATGTTGAAATTAAAACAAAGCCATAAGTTTTCTATAATATGCAGCAGTATTCACTTAAGCAAAGGTATAGTGTATGGGTACAACAAGGCAGCCTAATAAAATACAGTACTGATAACCACTGATTTCACACATCCCAGTCTTCATTCAGGCTTTTCCATGATAATATAGCTACATTTTATGATGATGATGAACAACAGATGCCTCAGAAATGATATACTGGGTACATACAAATGCTTACAGAGCTCCTACACACATAATATACATTTTATGATAATCATGCACTATACTCTATAGAATAATTTGAAATATACTGGGTACTGTACATACAAATGCTTACAAACCTACATACACTGATGAAATTTTTTTTTTTCTTCATATGCAGACAGCCATTTTTTTAACATCTCTTATGGTAAGACCTCAATGCTCAGTGGATACATTAACCAGGTGGCTTCACTGCCTGGTTATTACAGCATCCCTCAACAACTTCCCTATCTCCTGAACAAGTGTGGTGGACTGCGGGAGAAGGGCAATTTGAGCCTCTAGTCCACTGTGTCTATCTTACAGATGAATCTGGGACCTCAACAACATGCCACCAGTATGTATCAATATTTCACACCTTTTTCAGACATCTAGAACTGAAACTTGGCAGCACTGCCAAATCAGCATCAATGCCGTGGCTCAGTGGGTTAGAGCGCTCCGCTCTGACCGAAGGGTCGGAGGATCGAATCCATCCAAGGGTCATTGGTAGACATCAGGAAGGGCATCCAGTCATGAAATGCTACATGCTCCAGTCCAAAAGTCCTCTACCCAGGGGCAACGCCTTAGCCCTTCAGGAATACCAGGCGTAAAACCAAATTATTTTATTTATTATTATTATATGCACCAAAGGAGCTTTAATATCCAATTTTTCTGTAAATCATTGTAAAGAAAATAAACAAATAAATAAACATGAACTTTCAGCATTATCTACGAAATGTCAACCAGTTTCAACACCCTATACCACCACTCAAAAACAGTTTAAGTTCCTATACAACCAGCCCCCTCATCTATCAGCTGTGATGGTCTGGGAAGTGTGAACCAGTGCTGGTGGGGGATGCCTTCATGTGGTGGTACTGGTACGACAGGGAGGCTCCACTGCCAATGAGCTAAGGGAAATTAGCTGCAAGATGAAAATCCTTTGCCAAGTAAAGGCGTACGAAGAACTGCTGGGTCTCAAGGTGTGACAGATCTGAGAAAAGTGTGCTGTGAGAGAACTGGCAGAAGTAGCTTTAGGGATGAGATGTAAACTGGTATGTTTGGATATGTTGAAAGGAAGGGGGAGGGTGACTGGCTGAAAAGGGTCACAGGTATGTATGCTGAGGGTAGTATAATAGTGGCAGTTACAACCCATGGCTCATTTGAATTGTGAACCTGGTGGACTGCAAGCTTAAGCTATCGTCCTCTTGCAGTCCACCTTTTTCCATTCACTGGGCAAGGAAATGGATGTAGGACCCTTGAATATGTAAAACTGCTACTGCTCTATCTAGAATACTGTCACTGTACACAATACTGGAAAGAGAGAGAGAGAGAGAAAGTGTGTGTGTGTGTGTGTGTGTGTGTGTGTGTGTGTGTGTGTGTGTGCGTGTGTGTGTGTGTGTGTGTAATTCACCGGGTCAGTCAGGATCTCTTGATGGTCGTGATCGTCAGCTTTTTACCCTCCCGGAAGGGAGCTGAGAGCTCATATAGTCCGATCTAAGGGCAAGGCTGTGACCTTCACACACGCACACACCCGTCCCCATGCTCAAGGGGGACAGTAACCACCCACTTCGTCAGTGAGCGAGGCGCGAACTCCCGTCCACCAGTTGGCAAGCGAGAACGTTACCACTGCACCAGTGTGTGTGTGTGTGTGTGTGTGTGTGTGTGTGTGTGAGAGAGAGAGAGAGAGAGAGAGATCCAAGGAGGAACAGGCTCTTGAAGGAAATGGACTCACGTGAGAACATTGGTCCAATGTCAAAAATAGATCCAAGGAAGGATATCAGTTGACAAAAAATATGGTTGCTTCACAATGGGGAGAATAAGTACGTGGAAAGTAGGTCCAAGAAGGAATACATGCAAGGGTGAAAACAGGTCCACGGGTGACAATAAATCCATGAGTGAAAATAAGTCCATGAGTGACAAATCCACTTCAATTAAAACTTCTTGTTTCCATTTTCCTGAATATGGATAATCAATTTATAGTTACTGAACAAGACAATGATGCTTTATCAGAACAAGAAAATGATTTTACCTTTCTTACAATACTTAAAATTTGAGGACATATCAGCTGACTAAACACTCTGCAATGACTTTCATTAGTCAATTCCCTAATCCGATTCACCATAAGCTAAAAAATATATATATATATTTTGTCATAACCTATTATACCTCCAACACCACAATGGATTCTTGGGAACAGATTGCACATTGTCGAACTTCTGTAGTCTAATAATGTGCTGTCTTTCAACTTTTTGTACAATGGTAAGTTTCGCATATTTCTATTTTTGGAGCACTGCATTCAAAACTGCCAACCGACTTCACTTTGGTGGTCACTGTCTAGGATTAAAAATTCAAACTGATGTGGTCTACGAGGAGAAACATATGCACTGTCAGCCTGGAATTAATTCAGGGACTCGCATATTCATGCATGTTCTTACTACCCAGAGCACCGCCACCAGGCTTTGTAACCCACCTCCTCCAATAAGGTGTCCCACGTGGTCTAGTAGCAAACACTAGCGCCTAACAGAGGTCAAAGAACTCGTCATCGTCATCCTCAACCTGATGGGGCTGGGTGATGACCGGTGGTGTGTGGTGTGGTGATGGTGGCCTACCCACCTCAGGAGACTACACAGACAGCTGCAAACTTATGTCTAACAGAGACTCAACGACTGTTGATGTGCTCGATTGCGTGTCCAAAGGTGAAGGCAGGAAACGAGGTGGAGGTGGTGGTGGTTAGAATGGGCTGGCACTTGTGGGGGTCACAGGCTTGAAGAACGAGTCGATCCCAGTCTGTCAGTAGGACCAACGATTCAGCCAGAGGATAACAGCATCCCGGACTGCCAGCAGCTCCATCGCCATGCTGAGTGGCACCAACTCCCTGTCACAATGCGATGCTCGGCATACTCCAGCATCCCCTCCAGGTAGCCAGGGAGAACACTGACAAGGGGAAGTGAAGGAGTTGCTGAGGGCTGCGAGTCAGGGTCCTCATTCTCATCAGTCCTGCTGTCCTCTTCTGTGCCCGCACAGGCAGCAGCGGCGATCTCCTCATCAGACATGGTCTGGTAGCCACGATCGCTGCCGCCATCATCCAACCAATGCCGCACGTCATCGACGTTCACCTGCTCTCCTGCCAGTCTAAGACGACTGTGGAACTCATCCACGTCAAAGCCCTCGAAGTCATGCTCGGCTTCAATTTCCTGCAGGAGACGAGACCAACCACACTTGAGGGTTTTGACAGACTTCCTTCCACGTGTTCGTCCAGTTGAACACAGCAGACTTCAGGTTGTAATGTCGAAGATTCTGCAAGATCTGCTCCCCACGTGTGTCCTCCATGCATCTTCATGCTCCCGCACCACCATCACCTCACTGCAGAACCTCTGTTGGTAGTCTCTTCGTAGCCATGATCACATCCTGGTCCACTGGTTGAATCAGAGCAGTCGTATTAGGTGGCAGAAACATGCACCTAATCCACCCATCAAAAGCAATCAAATCCTTCTCAGACGGATGGGCAGGAGCACTGTCCAGGAGCAGGAGTGCCTTCATCTGGTCATGAGCGATTCCAAGGACTTCCGTTTGATAACTGATAACCTCCTTAACAAAATGTCTGTGGAACCAATCTCTGAAGATCTTAGCGGCAAACCAGGCCTTCATAGAATGGTACCACACAACAGACAGGCTATCCATCAACCCACGGAGACAACGTGGTTGTTTTGCATGACAAACAACAGCAGGTTTGAGGTGGTGCGTTACGTCGACATTGGCACAGCACAAATCAGAGACACGTTGTTTGGACAACTTCCGACTAGGCACAGTTTTCTCCCTTTCCTCAGTTACGGTGTGGGTGGGCAAGGAGCGGTAGAACAGACCAGTTTCGTCAGCATTATAAACTTTACCAAGGGCAAGGCCCTCGTCCTTGATTAGCGCTGCACTTTCTAGTGAAACGGGTCAACTTCTTCCGCTGCTGCGTCCAAGGCTTCGCCATGTGCCTTAAGGCCCATAAGTCCATGGCGTAGCTTAAACCTGAAGAGCCATCCCTCTGACGTCTTGAAGTCCTAGACATTGTGCAGGCGTGCAAACTTCTCAGCAGCAGCCTTCGCCTCAGTCCCACGCACTAGCACAGCAGCACCATGTTGCTGATGAAACTACGTCAAAGTCAACCGGTTGATAATGGCGTGCCAGGCCTGGGCCATTACCTTCCCGTCGCCGCGTCGTGTGTTTTCGCCAAAGTCCTGTCCGTACTGCATAAGCTTGTCGTGTGACTTCTTGATATCGAACAATGTTGAACAGGCTAGATCACATTCATGAAAAATGCATCCTGTCATCCAGCCTGCTTCAACCTGTCCCAATATCTCACACTTCTCCAGACTCAGAACCTTCCTCTTCCACTTCTCAGGTGGTGGTAGGGCCATCACCACATACAGAAGAATGCAGCAGAGCAGAGCCACAACCTGAAGAAGGTAGGGAAACACCGCAAAAGCAACCATAGCCACAACCATCATTGCAAGTGGAACCATTTACAAGGGGCAGAAAGGCAGGTCCTGAGGTGCGGGCTTCTGTTCTTCGGCAAGCAGGACAGTACAAAATCTTCCACAGGTATACCCACTAATGTTTAATAATATTCAACTTAATCCTGCATCATCCTTGAACATGCTTGGGGTTTCATTTACTCGGGACTTATCTTGGAAAGATCATATAACATCTCTTGTAAAATCTGCTTCCAAGAGATTGGGTGCACTAAGCCATCTCCATTCCTTCTTTACCCCTGCACAACTGTCGACTCTATACAGGGGTTTTATCCGCCCCTGCGTGGAGTACAACTCTCATGTGTAGGGAGGCTCCCCACATACAGCTCTTCTCAGTAGGGTGGAGTCAAAGGCTTTTCGCCTCATTAACTTTCCTCCTCTTACTGACTCCCTTCAACCTCTGTCTCTTCACCGCACTGTTGCATCTTTATATCTCTTCTATCGCTACTTCAATGGTCACTGCTCCTCAGAACTGTCTGCATGCACTCCACCTCTACGACGGGTGAGAAGCACCCGTCCAGCAGCACATTCTCATCCCTTTTCTGTCCAACTCTCTAATGCAAGAGTTAACTATTACTCCCAGTCCAACTCTGAAACTGTCTCCCTCTGTCTGTATTTCCTGCTTCCTTTGATCTCCAGTCTTTCAAACACAGTGTGTCCTGGCATCTCAAAATGATCGGATCTTGAATTTGGCTCTCTCTTGTATTTTTTCTCTTGGAAGGAACAGTTTTGTGGGCTCGTTGCCTTTGGTTCCTTCTTCCTCACATTAAAAAAAAAAAAAAAAAAAAAAAGCACTGCCACATCGCCCTAAATGGTTGCTTTCGAGCACATGGAAGCCATATGCAGCAAACTGACATCTGTCTATAAAGTTCACTTCCGTTCGCCCAGGCAAGGGTTAGTATGTGACGGCAACAGAGGATGACCAGTAGATCACCGCCTCAGGCAGTGTATCACTCATGCAGCCTGCCAGGCGACTCTGACCATTCGGCAGGGAAGCAGACAAGCGCGCATGATGGGGGGTTTCCACACTAATCTCGGAGGCCGGGGGACTCCCACTATTCAGTGTAAAGCTGGACCGGCAGTTTTACTATACATTTACTCATGGGTTGTGGGCTGTATTACACGCGCAGTGGCCACCGGCACCCCTCAGCCGAGAACAAAGCTCGCCTCCTCTTATAAAAAATAACCATAGAATTTTCTCGAAGATATGCACAATGTCTTTCCCAGGCAAAATTACATAGGATATCCTTACCTAACCTTACCAAATCTAACCTTTCCTAATAGGGCTGCTTGGCTCAGGTGGCTGACTGTGGTATTGAAACAAATACCCATACCGAATGGAAGTGTATTGTACAGTATAGTACAATATTGTACTGTACATACAGTACTGTATACACACAGTTGAGTACAGTACTGTGTACAGTACAGTACTGTACTATCATATGCACTGTTATAGAAATTACTGTACAGTACTGGAACTCTGTCATCATGCCGTGTGAAGGAATTTCTTTGTGCGTGTGGTGCGTGTGTGTCTCTCGGTAACCGTGCAATTTTTGACCTTTGATAGAAGGGCGGCCAGGCACTGTCACCAAACATGTACTCGTGGGTTGTGGTCTGTTACATGCGCGGTGGCCACCCGCACACCTCAGCCAGGAACTATGCTCTCCTCATCCTTTTAAAAATAACTATAGGATTTTCTCAAAAATATGATCAAAATGTTTCCCATGCAAAATTACATCATTAAATGTATTTTACCTTACCAAACCTAACCTATCCCAATACGCTGCTTGGCAAATATGGGTGGCTGTGGCACTGAAATGAATACCCATATCGAGTGGAAGTATACTGTACAGTACTGTACTGTACATCCACACATACAGGACTATACTATGTATAGTACACTACTGTAGTACTATCATATGCATTGGTACAGAAATAACTGTACTGTACTGATAATGTACTCACGTGTGAAGGTCTTGCTGTGTGTGTGTGTGTGGAGGGGGGGGGGGAGTGCAAATGACTCCCAGTGGCCGTGTGATTTTCGACATTCGGTAGAGAGGCAGACGGGTGCTGTCACCAAACATGTACTCGTGGCTTGTGATCTGTGTTACATGCATGGTGGCAATGAAGAAAGGGGTGGCCGCGCAATACTAGACATTGGGTGGGGATGTGTACGAATGTTTGGACACCACTTGCAGGTTATTGTCGTATTGCTCAGGTGCTGGAGATTCACTGGGAGTGACTGGACAAGCGCGCGACTCTGACCATTCAGTAAAGGAACAGACGGACATTTTAGCGCTGGTTGAGGGTTACAGACTTCTTCCCACTCACAGCTCAAACCCAGCAGCCACAATACCGAATGTTTGGACATATCGGCTGGCCGGCCGAAGTTCTAGGGCACTTTTACATCTGGATTATAGCAAGTAAATTCAGATACAAGTAATGGTTTAACAGACCCAAGGCCCAGCGTCCGGATACTGAGCATCCGGATAATTGAGGGATCACTGTATACATACATATACTTTTAATCACAGCCAATAAGTACTCAATAAGGACACTGACGATAAACTTAAATTTTCTTTACATACATCTGATTGTAATGTTAGCACTCACCACCTTGTCCCACATCTGCTGTTGATGGTCTGGCTCCTCCATGCTTCATCATTACCGGTATCTTGCTAAACTTCATTGGGCCGTTCCCTCACCTGCAAAACTGTGAATGAATTACCATCTTGTGTGTTAAATTTATTGTTTCATTCCACTCCAACAAACCCTAGTGCTGGAGAGGGACACCTTAAAATTGTAGCACTGGTATAAGAAGACTGCTCCACTACCTCGTTATATGAATGTCCCTCAACCCAGTTCCTAGTGGGCCAGTTTTGGTATGCAGAACTGGCACTGTGGGATGATCTAAATATTGAGTTAATGGGTGTATCGATTTCACATTTCAACCATGATAAAGAGCAGTAAATTCTACGAATGTACAATACATAACTATGTAATATTTGTGATAAGAATTCGTTGTTATATAGGCGGGAACATTGCGTACGCCGTGCGCGCATCACGAAAGTCAATCACGGACGGAGTGCCTAGTACTTTCTTTCGATTTACTCGAGAACTATGAGGCGTTTGGGGTTCTGCTTGGAGATGGGGAAAGCTGGTGAATTTGGGCATATTACTATGTAATAAAAACATAAGGTGTGTGGGAAAATTTAGCCTTGAGAGGTCCGTGAATTTTTTCTGAAAATGGCTTTCAGTTTTTGCCCATTTTCTTGAAAAGTAAACATCGTATCACAACCGGATTTGTTTTGTTAGAAAGCTGATGAAATTCTCTATAAAAACTTATTAGATCATTTTCCTGTATGATGGAAAACATTCAAACTGCGATGTTGGGAAGTGAAAAACGGTCCATTTACCATGCTTCCGGGGCTAATAACTTTTTTTGTTTTTGTTTGTTTTCCTGTGTTTTGGTCCTGTTTATCAGATAGAACAAACATCGCTGCCTACCTTGAGAAAGGTTGGATGGGAATAAATGGATTTTTGGGTGGCGAAAATAAGGCAAGAATGTGTTTCATTCGCCAAAATTTGCCGCGCGCGCGCTCCCAGGCTGGGCGGCTCTGTAGAAAAAATCGTGCCCCAGAAAACTTACTGAAACTTACCGTGCGCGAGAGGGTTAAACCATGTTTTGTATGTAACTTATGTTGGTACATGTACTATTGAGTGCTGGACAAAGTGTGGTAAAAGTACAGGGCAGGTACTGAATATTGGCGACTGCCGGACTGAGTATGGTATGGTAAACTTAGGAGAATGGGCCGTGGCCCCCGGACTTTTGCGATTCCTGGACTGGACTTCCCCCCTTTTAGTCCGGCAAATCGAGGGTCAAGTGTACATTCTTGCTCCCACTTCCACCACCCTTCTCTCTGGGTTCGTCTCAACCAAACACCTCTCTTATCCTCTCGTCCCCCACTCCCACCCTTTGTTAACCAGCGTAAACAAAGACAGCAATGAAATGATCCTTCAGGTATTGATCATATTAATATTATAATTGACCCACATTCAGTTGTATACATAATGACATTGTGTCACCGTTGCGACAAGAGGTCGGAATAGTTTCATTAAAGCAGAGAGCTTGTGGTTTGTCAGAGCCAATCCCTCATTCGTTTCGTTCATCCAATAATGACACGAACATAAACTTTACATGATTATAAGATTTAAATTGCTGTGTTAATATGAATTAATGGACGTCCAAAACCACACACAACCTGTGTTAATGATAAACAACCGTATATCATTGTAACATGGTCCAACTTGCAATGTGTATGTCAAGTAACAGCTTACAAATGAATGATATAGTTGGCAGGTATACTAAAGTACTGTCTGTTGGTGCTTAATACAGAGGTGTATGATAATATGACCAATACCTGAAGGATCATTTCATCACTATCTTTGTTTACGCTGGTTAAGAAAAGGTGGGAGTGGGGGAGAAGAGGATAAGAGGCGTTTGGCTGAAATAAACCCATAGAGAAGGATGGTGGAGGTGGGACCGAAAATGTATGAGAAAAAGACATCATATCTTTCAACAGATGCTGCTCACTTTACTTATCTGTAACATTATAATATAGAACATAAGTATATAACTATCTATCTATTGCCAGTATATAGACAATAACACAATATACTGTAGGTCTTCCTTCATTTTCGTGCCTTTCTCGTTATGTTGTGATTAACAGCACAGTACGGTACAATACGTTAAATGCCTTTAGCACTCCCCCACCTAACGAATGGGTTAGGTTCCTGGAAAACCGTTCGTTATGTGAATTTCGTTGCACAAGCCCATTATAACATGGGGTCAATGGGGTTTGCTTCCAGACTTCCGATTCCCCCCCCCCCATTCATTAGTACTCACCTTTCTTTGATCATTATGAATAAATGTTTGTGTATCTTATGACTCCATAACCCATATTCTACAACTATTGTACATACAGTACTGTACATCTACATTCTATAAATACATACGGAATGCAAGTGGAGAATGTTTACCACGGAGCCAGGTCATGGAAGCGAGCTATAGAGTTTTTTTTTCACCACGTTCGTGCCGCCTTACTATATTCAGTTTAGTCTTGAGGATCTTGGCTGCTTGTTGGCCAGGGCTAATTGCTGGTCGTTCAGGCATGGTGAGTGAAAGTAATGCAGTAATGCACGTAAGAGCTTGGGAGGGCTAGAACTGCTTTGTTTTGAATACAAGTACGAGCGTTGTGTCGCTAGAGGCGCTGCCGTCAACAGCTGCTAGTCACTATGCGCAACTGGCTTCTCTGATGGACGGTCGAGCTGATCGTCGGTTAAAAAAAAAAAAAAAAAAAAAAAAAAAAAAACGTTAAACAGAGTCTAGGCATTCGTTGTGCAAACGAAGGGTAGTAAAACTACTTTCGTTAAGCCGAATTTTCGTTGAGTAAGTGTTCGTTGCGTGAAGGTTGCCTGTACTAGTATATACTTGCCCCTGCTGGTTCTGACTGTCTATAAAAACAATCATGACATTGTAACATCACCAGCTTTGGCCGTATCCAACAATATTTACACTGGGGTTCGGGTAGGGGCGATGGGTGTGGGGTGTTCGATCTGGTCGCTCTCTGGCGGCGACTCCGGCTACTAGGCAGGGGGAGGGGAGAGTACTCCATCTTTATTTGATGGATGGGTGTGTGCGAAACAAATTTTTAAATAAATGTACGAATTTGTATTTTTTATGCAAGTGAAAAGGAACCAAAGGTCAAAGCCAGTATGATTGTTCCCTTCAAGAAAATGTAAGACAATGCAACTGAGACAAATTCAAAATCTCTTCAATTAAAGATGCCTGGACACACTGCCTTTAAAAGACAGGAGGTCATAGGCAGCAGGAAATACAGGAGAAGATAGGTCTGCTGAAGAACATGTGTTGCAAGACCCACCACCTCTTCTTGTGCATGTACCCTGTATACCATTACAACAATAAATACTTTGATCTATCAAGTATATACGACTCTTACGGTATTTGAGACTAACCTAGGTAACATTTCCGCCACACATTTAAAATAGTCGTATCAATAATCTTTGGTGATAGGTGGTGGACATCATCCACTCACGATATAGTGCTGCCCACTTCATCATTATTTTTCCGTGTCTGCATTCCTCTCATCCAATTTCATCCATTTTCCCCTGTCACTATACTACTTTTTTCCTTTTCAGGTGGCTCTACACTGAGTGACAAGCTATACTGTTAGGCCGGAAATCCATTTACAACGCTGGGTAGTAACCATATGACCAACCCAAACTTGTTCCTTACGTCTCAACAAGTGGACTGGCGGAGGGTTAGTGCCCTTCCTCGTAAAACAACCATCTCAAAGACAAACGGCCACCCCTTAAGGGATCATGACGTCTGGCTACACATAAGAGAGACTAATAATCTTAGGACGAGAAGTAATCTTAGCGGACTATTTTAGTTTTCCAGATATAAACTACGTTTACAAAATCAAGTCACTGATCGTATAACTATCACCAAACAAACTCTTAAATATTGCTTACGTAATTCACCGCAATAACTCACTCGTTTCAAGTTACCAGTTTTACCAGATTTTCACTTCGCGACAAGAGTAAAATAAAAGAAGAAATAACTCGCTAATGTGATGTCGCCTAACAAAAGTAGATAAAAAACAATACATCATTCAACACACTAACTCACTTAATTTCAGAAGACGATCAGTTTGAAAAATAAAGGGCTTAGCAAATCAAGGAAAAAAATTAGAAGTCACTGATCAAGCAAACCAGAAAATAAATACATGAATGAATAAATAAACGTATTAAACATAATTCCGCCACGACTCACTCGTAACCGAAAAAAAAAAAATAAAAAAAACTATGAAGTCGCTATGAATGCAAACCATGAAAAAAATACATGAATAAATAAATGCAAATACCCAACAATTCCGGCAGTTATGACTCGTAACCGGAAAAAAAAAAATCAAAATAAAGAACTAAATAAGAAGTCACTAAGAATGCAAACCATGAAATAAATACATAAATAAACGCTGATAAACATCATTCCACCAGTACTAACTCGTAACCAGAAAAAAAATAGAAATGAATTAAATATGAAGTCACTAAGAATGCAAGCCGTTACATCTATCTATCTATCTATTGCCAGAAGCCTTAATCCCGTACGGGGTGGCCACAAACAAATCGCCTCCATGTCGCCCTGTCCCCCGCCATTTCACTGCCCTGCTCCCAGCTCACACTCCCCTCTCTCATATACCTCTCCACTCCATCCCTCCATCTCATCCTCGGCTTCCCCTCCACCTCACTCACATACACTCTCCTCGTTAGTCTCTCACTCCACATCCAGTCCACATGGCCAAACCACCTCAATGTGTTTCTCCTAACGCTTCCTATCACATCCACATCCACACCACAACGATCCTTTACTTCCTCATTTGTCAGTCTGTCTCCCCATGCGACTCCACATGCTCCTCTCAAATAACTCATTTCCACTGCTTTCACTCTTGACTTCTGTCCCTCCAATGAACTCCAAGCTTCACTTCCATATGTTAGAGTTGGTATCACAGTACTGTCATGTAGTACTTTTTCACTTTATAATAAATATATATATATATATATACTGTATATATATATATATATATATATATATATATATATATATATATATATATATATAGGGTCACATGTTGCTGTGGATGGAAGAATAGATGCAGAAGTGAAGTTTAGAATAAATGAAGTAGGAAAGGTGCTGGGAGGAATGAAAAAAGTGTTTAAATGTCGTTCGCTTAGAATGGATGTAAAGAGAAGGCTGTATGAGGGTGTTGTGGTACCGACTGCATTATATGGGGCTGAAACATGGAATATGGGTGTAGCAGAGAGGAAAAGTTTGAATGTAATGGAGATGAGGTGTCTGAGGAGTATGTGTGGAGTGACGCGTATGGATCGGGTGCGAAATGATGAAGTGCGAAGGAGAACTGGAGTTGTTCAGGAGATGGCTGGTAGAGTTGAGCAGAGGGTGTTGCGATGGTTTGGGCATATGGAGAGAACGGATAATGAGCGATTGGTGAAAAAGATAACTAGATCTGATGTGAGAGGTGTAAGGCTGAGAGGAAGACCACGAATAGGATGGATGGATAGTGTGAAGAGAGCGCTGGATGCGAGAGGGATGTCTGTCGAGCAAGGAAGAGTGGCTGTGCGTGACAGAAATAAATGGAGAGAAATTGTGAATAAATAAGTGATGACGCAGCCCTGAGGGGATATTCTCCCGCATTTGGTCTGATCAGCTAGTCAGGTCAGGTGCGGGTAAGGGGATGGGTATGTTATGATGTGGCAGGGGTAAACCAGCTCTGCTGTCGGGCCCTGCTGCGGATGTCACTGATTGCATTGCGCAGTTGACCCTTGTGCGGTGTGGTGCGGTGAGGATCTGTCCGTTCTCCCCTTTGGGGCTAAGATGTGAATGAATGTGTTTAAATGGATGAGTAAATGGAGAGTGTGTCGTCCTGTCTCGGCTACCTCCCTTTCCTTGGGGGAAGCAGCCTAGGTATATATATATATATATATATATATATATAACTATATATATATAACTATATATATATATATATATATATATATATATAACGCAAATAACATACATTATTCAGCCAGCATTCACTCGTGTAACCGAAAAAAAGGGGGGCTAGTAAATCAAAGAACTACTAGTAAATATGAGGTCGCTATGAATGCAAACCGGTAGATAAATACATAAAATAAACGAAAATAACTGACAACCCGGCCCCTACCAACCCTTGTAACCGAAAAAAAAAAAAAAGTTACCAAATCAAGGAACTAAATATAGTCATTAATCAATAAAACCCTTCAATAAAGTCAAATAAATAAATCAGGCCGTACTCACGCATGTCCCCGTCGCGTCGCCGGGAAGGAAATAATGAACCAGCCACTTTGAACCCGCCTTACGGAAACGAGGCGAGAAGACTTGTTTCGGCTGCTCGCATAGCAGTCGAAGCACTTGTTTCTTGGCTGTTTATCGCGCTTTTCTATAATGGTACATTTTTCTTGTCGGATTTTTCGGTGGTTCGCATTACAGAGAATTCGTTGCACTTGTTTCTAGGCGATTTATCCTGTCTTTATACTAGTACATATTTTCCGGTTAGATTTTAATATCGATATAGTTTGTGTTAATTGTATGTTATGAGGGTAATGACGTTGAATAAGATAAATCGCTAAGATTCACGTTCTACGGTGTTCCAAGCATCTGTTCTTCGACGATTTAGTTTATTACACTTCCACTATACTTCTGTGCTTTTTAAAATAACGATATAATTTAAGTTAAAAATACATGTGAGGATAGTAATGTACAATGTAGAAAATAAATCGCTTAGAAGGAAGAGTTACGATCCATACCCGTAGTCTCACTGGGCCGCATTTGGCTGCTTCCAAGCACCTCTTCCTTAGCGATTTATTTTGCATTCTACACCTTCAAATTCTTTCGTATAAAATATTTGCAGGGTTTTAGTTGGTGTTAGTAAGACACGCGGATACTGCAGTGCACTGTACAGAATAATTCGCAAAGGAAGAGGTATTAGGTACGAAGCCTTCCTTCCCAATATGGCGACTGATTTTATTCTTGCTGCCTCCAGATTCATTATCATCATCATCATTATTACTGTTATTACTATAATAATAATAATAATAACATAATAATAATAATAATAATAATAATAATAATAATAGTAATAATAATAATAATAATAGTAATAGTAATAATAATAATAATAATAATAATAATAATAAAAATAATAATAAATAATAATAATAATAATAATAATTATTATTATTATTATTATTATTAATGACGAAACACTAAATATCGCTCACTTCAACCTGACCCTGATTTTCGTCTCTTTTCAGATTATTCCACGTAGCTCACTCGTAAAAACAAAACTGGTCTATACATTCTTCCAGCAGCACTTCTTCGTGACTAGTACGATATTCCAGTGTTGCCTGTTAAAGCTGCTACGTATGCACAATGACTACAAGGAAATTTTGGGCCAAGTGAGAATAAATTATGGCAGTGAAGGGGTTAAGGAAGGTTCTATCTTCTAACTCCTAAGATTAATATAATAGCTTGGACACCATTACAAAGATTATCGGACTGAAGAGGTTTGATAGACAGGTAGATAGATAGATAGATAGACAGAAAGATGGGTGGATGGATAGATAGACAGATGGATGGATAGATAGGCAAGCTAGATACAGATATGCACAGACAGACAGATGAATACAGATAAACAGACAGACGCACAGATACAGACTGAGATGGATAAATAAACAGATACAGACGCAGACAGGTAGATATTGACGGACAGATAGATAGGCAGGAGATAAACTAGGGGGCGAATCCAGGATTTTGGAAAAGGGGGGGGGAGGATGATTCCAAGCTGAATTATGAACTCCTCAATACTCTTTACGAAATCCCTCTTTTCATCTGAATAATTCTATGATAAATAATAATGAAAGATGTTGACTAAATACATTTTGGTAAACATCACTATTTTTACAGAAGCACGCATAAGAGGCAGAGAAAATTTATACAGCGGAAAAAACAACAACCTAAACTAATTACTACCGGTCTTCTTAAACTACATACACACAAATACACAGTAGAAAAAAAAAAAAAAAAGGAGTCATTATGTTACTCTCAATACATTACTACACAAAAATGTATAAAAAACTAACCTAAATTTATATCTACAACTTTCCTTATGGCGAAGCATACACTACTTTGGGAGACAAAGATACAACATACATGAGTCCCGGATAGCAATCAGTAGGGAAGTCACATAACTCACTCACGCTCTCTGTGTATGACTTTGCCAGCACACTAAATCATGTATATGGCTCTATTCTGCTTGCTCTGTGGCACGGGCTGGTTGCCTTGGGACGAGGAATTGATTTATAACATGGGAGAATGGAAAAATTGTCGAAATAAGGCCCCTCTTTGATGTTTTCCAATATTTATGGATGAAATTAAACTCTTCTACACGACGTCTTGTTCTTCTACTCTTCACAATACTTTATTTATTTTATTTTTTTTACAGCGCTCACCATCCACTCACTCCATGTAGTGCTGCTCTCGGGTGACTGCCCTTTCCTTTCTTCCTTCTGTCTTCCTTCCGCCCTCTTCTGTCTTTCCTTCATTCTTTCCTCTTCCTTATCCCTAGGTTTGACTCTACACTCTTTCTTCTGTCTTTGTTTTTTCTTTCATTCTTTCCCCCTCCTTATGCCTATGGGTGACTCTATACTGAGTGACAAACCAAATGGTCTCCTATACACCAGGAAACCAGCTACTACGCTGGGTGGTAACCATAACACCAAATTATGGCGCCTGATGGTTTAGTGGGTAATTCAGGCGCTTCAGTCGGAGTGAGCCTGTGCAGGTTTATATCCATGGGATGGTTGGGGTTTATTGCTCACGTAATGGCATTCAGGGATGAGTGAGGTTGGTCACTCTCATCTTAGCTCCGGGCTTCTACGCTCCTCATGGGGCAACGCAGGATTAGATGATGATGATGATGATGATGATGATGATGATGATTGGATTTAGCTTTCGTTATCCCAATTCACAACAGCTGGTCTATCTTACGATGAATAAAATGTTCTGACAGTAGCAGAAGGATCTTAACATCATCGTAGGGAGCTAAATCACGTATATGGAAGAGGATTTAAGATGACTGGAGGGAAAAGCTTTGAAATATAACCTCCCTTTGACGTCACATTATGTCGATCATTTTTCTTTATTCCACCCTTATTATTATTATTTTTTTTTTTCGAATTGGAGGCGTTAAAAAATGACTTTAATAGCCGTTTACGACCACGGGGTTAACGTAAGCTGAATTAAATTGTCTAGTAATAGAAAGCCGTCGTGCAGAAGATAACTATTTAACTCGACATTTTATATTGCATACGCTGTCTTTCTTTCCTTCATTCTTTCCACTTCCTTCAACCTGTGGGTGACTCTACACTGAGTGACAAGCCAAATGGTTTCCTGTGCACCAGGAAACCATTTACTACGCTGGGTGGTAACCATATAACCAAATTTTGGCGCCTGGTGGTTTAGTGGGTAATTATTGCGCTCCAATCGGATTGAGCCGGTGAAGGTTTATAACCAAGCGGTGGTTGAGGTTGACTGCTCATGTAATGCAACTCAGGGATGAGTGAGGCTGGTCACTCATCTTAAATGTCGGGATCAATTGCCTAGCCCCGGGCTCCTATACGCTCCTCATGGGGCAATGTAGGATTGGATGATGGATGGATGGATATTTCAATAGTTATACTTGGCTCACGGTAGACTTTTAGAACAAAATTGGTTATATACACCCTTCATTAAAACCCTTTACTACTTGGGGCCTCTCCTAGGTTGCATCAGTTCGTACAGTATCAGCACAAATAAAACGAAGATGTACTCAGGTTAAAACCGTTAATCATGTATACGACTCTACGCTTCGTGGCTAGTCTGGGACGAGAGGAGTTGAATTTTTAAGAGGGCAGAATGGAATACCTATGGCGATAAAGCTTTCTTTGGATGGATGAGCTGGAGATTTCTTAACCCCAGCACTGCAATGGTGACTTTCAAATATTTCCTGCTATCTCCAAATATCATTATTCATGTTAAAGGAAAATTTTTCGAACTAAATAGGTAAGATACAGCCTTCAATTATCCCTTCACAACAGCAGGTCTCCACTGAGTTGATAAAAGAAAAAGTCTGATAGTAGCAAAAATAAAATACTCTCTTCCAATCCCCAACCCACTGCTCCCCACGTCTCTTACACCTCTGACCCAATCCATCATCTCAATCTCATGCTTGCAAGCATTTGGGAGGGAGGAAGGGGGATGAAAGGATGGGGAGGGGAAGTGGGAGAGAGGAAGGGGAAAGAGGGGAGGGGCTGAGACGGGTGGGGTAGGAGTGAGGCTGGAAGGAAATGAGAAGGGGACAAGAGAAGAGGGGTGGGACGTGATGCCAGACGAAGGAGGTGTGGGGGCATGAGAAATAGGAAGGTAAGGCTGGAGAGGGAAGTAAAATAAGATGGTGGGAAAGGGGGAGGGGAAGGCGTTGAGATGAAGATAGGAGTCCAGAAGGGAAGGGCAAAGACTGCGAGAGAAGGGTACATGGAAAAGGTTACTGGGTCAAGGAGGGGAAGGGTTTTAAGAGATGGGGGGGGGGGGCTAAGAAACTGGAAGAGGGGGTGTCAAGGAACGCGGAGGGGATGCTTATGGAAATGAGGGGTGGCAGGCTGAGGCTAGGGGAAGTGCTAAGACTAGTAGTTGACTATTAACAGTAATGGAGGTGCAGGATAAGAAGGAAGGATGGTGTTGAGAGAATGGTGGAGGTACTGAAAGGACAGTGAAGACGGTGCAAAGAGAAGAGGGAGAAGGGTACTAAAAGAAGGGTACGGGAAATTTGAGGAAGGAAGCGTTGACGCAAAGGCGAAAGAGGAAGGGGACGGGGTTGCAAGGAAGGGAAAGGGGGGAGTAAGTGTTGAAAAAATAGAAAAAAGGACTGGTGGAGGATAATATAAATAATGCCTATCGACTGAACAAGGGTCAATAAGGCAGACAAATTAATGCTGCTACCTACAAACTGCCGTCTCCTTAGCGCCAGTGTTCCAACTCAGGAGAGTACAGCTGGCGTTACTGTACCTAGGTATCCACTCTGTGGGTTGGTAGGTAAACGGAGTACCTAGAGCTGACACTTGGGGAAGGTAACTGCGGTAACCTAGATGATGCAGTGGCTTTCTATTCCATTATAGTAGGTGAATAACCCGGCACAGGCTCAAAGGCCAATTTATGAAGATAAGTACCGCGGCTAAGCTCCTCACGGCGTCTGGTCCCACCTTTCCATTTTTCACATTTCTAGAATACGACACGTAACACTGGAATTGCATTCAGGACCCTAACTGTACAACCAAGTGAACAAGGACATAAGGAAAAATTGTCCACGAGTCTGACCGGTCCAGTAATCAAACTCTGGCCCCTTAGTTGCGAGCCGGATAAGCTATCACTGCACCACCGCTTCCCATAGTGAGGTGGACAGAAAGGCGGGGAAGAGGGGGGGAAATGAGAGGAGAGAATGTGAAGAAGGTGGGGGAAGCAAATGTTAAGAGGAGGGGGCTGTTATGAGAAGGGAGAAGACGAGTGCTAGGAGGGAGAAGGGGGTGTTATGAGAAGGAAAGGAAGGGAGTGTTACGAGGGGAAGGGGGTGTTAGAAGGATGGGAAACGGAAGTGTTAAGAGAAGACGTAAAGGGAGGTGTTTGAAGGAAGGGGGGAAGGGGTTGTTAGGAGGATGGGGGGGAAGGAGGTGTTACGAGGAGCGGGGGGTTCAGATAAGGAGGGGGGTGATGGGAAGGGTGTAGGAAGGGTGAGGGAGGCGGCATGTCACTCCGCTAGCATCATAATACATCAACACGTGGCGGCCAGCGAAAATCCTTACTACGATGACTCCACACTGCACATTCAACCCACAAAAACTAAGGGAAAAACGAAAAGAAGAAAAAAAAATGCACGAGATGACTTAGAATAACTTAAATCCCTGTTGTTGTTCCTGTTATTTGTGTCCCATTTTCACCCTGACCCTACCAGAAACCCTTATGGGAAGCGGTAAATATGACAGATATAGACAGAGACACATAGAAAGATAAATGGATAAAGATGGATGGACAGACGAGATACAGATAGTCTCTTAAACCACACCCTAATAGATATCCTCTCCAAGGCTGCATAAAATCACCAGGCAGCAGCAAGGCAAAGAAACTACGTCGTCGAGTTGAATGGGTTAAGGACGTGATGATGATGATGATGATGATGATGATGATGATGATGATGATGACAAAAATGATGATGATGATGATGATGACTATGATGATAATACTATTTCCACCCATCTTTTATAATCATCCACCAGTGTTAATCCCACAGTAGTGATAAGGGTTATTGATTTCCAGGTAAAAGTATAATCTCTCTCGAGCATTAATGAAAATTTTATCCACGCTGTCTATTACTGCTCTCACTCACACATACACACATTACACATTGGTACACACACACACACACACACACACACACACGTAATAGCTAACATCCACACAAGAACATATACATAAACCATCTGGAACAAAAATATACACACGAATTCTCTCTCTCTCTCTCTCTCTCTCTCTCTCTCTCTCTCTCTCTCTCTCTCTCTCCACAAGACAACTGCAGGAACTGATTAATAAGTTTAGATTAATGAAGTTCGCCAATGGTCCTTTAACTTTAAATTAACTCTGCGAAAGGTGGACGAATGAATGTGAAAGAGGATGTGGAACTCGTGTTGAGAGAGAGAGAGAGAGAGAGAGAGAGAGAGAGAAACCAATACCACTCCATCTCATATCCCACAAATTACCTCTCAATCACCCAAATCCATTTACTCATTAGCTATCATCTGTACCGACTCAGCCACTAATTAGACCAGAATGGGTAATTAGGACTTATATACAAATACACTGATAATTAGGAACTCGACAATTTGTTAACAGAAGTAAATTTTTCAATCAGTTGATCGAGGACGTCACTTTTGTTTCACCATCTCATTCAGTGTGGTTATTACCGCTACTGCTACTACTACTACTACTACTGCTACTACTACTACTACTACTGCTACTGTTACTACTACTACTGCTACTACTACTACTACTACTATTATTATTATTATTATTATTATTATTATTATTATTTGTTTTATTCTGGTGATGAAAGGGACGCCTTCATGTGGCGGCACTGACAACCCGGCGGATCCGCTGCCTGGTCAAGCAAATGTCCCTCATCTATTTTCCCCATCCCCCAAAAGGAGGATGGTGGACTGCACAGGGGAAACTTAAGCCTACAGACCACTGAGTTGACCGTCAGATGAGCTAGGGGTTACAACTATATCCACTACTATTACTACTACTACTACTACTAGAGAATGGAAGATGTACATGTCGACTGTTTCTCCTAAGCTGGATTAAATAATGGAAAACATCATCATAACACTGAAGGAGTTGACAGCTGAAACTGTGATGCATTTGCTCTGTATTGTTCTTTTCCTTATCACTCTACTGCTCATTCAACAAACAAACAAACACACACACACACACACACACACACACACACACACACACACACACACATTACAGAGAGAGAGAGAGAGAGAGAGAGAGAGAGAGCACGGGGAGGCTGGATTATGAAAGTTCAATTGCTGGCTAATTGCATAAGGAAGTTTACATCTCCCAAATCAGAGATACACAGATATGATTTTTGATACGACTTCCTTCACATTTTTCATCTCGCTTAGTCCTTTCACTCTGGGGGTCTTCGTCTTGTTTATTCTGTTAGCTTCTGAGGTTTATTTCACTCATCATAATGGCACAATAAGATAACGCTACTACTCGATATCATTTCCGTAGCACTTCTTCGTGACTAAAACCATATTCTAGCGTTAATCTACTGTCACAACTGAGCATTCATGATGGACAGATGGTAATTTTAGGTCGTTAGAGCGAAAAGGGTATAGTATTTATCCCTATAACTATCCATCCATCCATCATCCAATCCTATGTCGTCCCATGAGGAGCGTAGGAACCCGGGGCTAGGCAAGTTGGTCCTGACATTTAAGATGAGAGTGATACCCTATAACTAACGTGGCGAAATTTCAACCTGATTAGTGATTACTGACTGAATTTGCAAGAGTTTAAAAGGCTGACACTTTCCACACGTAGTAGTTATTGTTGCAACCCTTGGCTCTTCCGAAATACAGACCCAGCGAAATGCAGGCCGAAGATGCCCCCCTCCGGCAGCCCACCATCTTCCCTTGGGGGATAGGGAGAGAGCTGAAGGACGTTTGTATAATCGGGCTGTTGAGTCGTCCGGTTTATCAGTGCCACTACATGAAGGCGTCCCTCTCCAGCTATATAAAACTAATTCTAACAGGCTCTGTAGATTCCGTAACATCTCTTTCTTAGCGATTTATTCTACATTACACCTTAATATCCTCTTTTGTAACCGATGCAAACATTATCGATATTAAAATGATATAAATAGCAAGCGTGAATGCTCAAGTGTACTAAGCTGAATAAATAGCTAAGGATGAAGTGGTGCGAGGCCTCATTATGATATACGGTGCTTAATAAATCGCTGAGAAGAAGGTGCTACGAAGCCTCATTAGGATGTACCAGGCTGACCAGATCGCTGAGGAAGGGGTGTTGGGAAGCCTCATCAAGGTGTAGTATACTGAATAAATCTCTGAGGATGGGGTGTTAGGAAGCCTCATCAAGGTGTACTATGCTGAATAAATCTCTGAGGAAAGTGTACTGTACTAAGTAAATCGCTAAGGAAGGTGTTACGAAGCCTCCTCCTAGAGTACAGTCCTAGTCCTCAACATGAACCAGTAGGACTCAGGCAACAAGCACTCCTGAGCCGCGAACCATGCCCTGAACTTAAACCCTCTCTCAGATGCAGTGGGCAGTCTGCTACCATCCACGGCGAAGTGAGGTGGGTTGGAAGAATTACGTCGGGGAAGGGGGGGATGTTGGAAAAGAAAACCCTTCAGCCCCTTGACGCCTTATTTATTTTCGTTAGCTCTAGATTATTTCATTCATCTTAAGTATCTTTATTGGCGAAGGATTTTTTTTTTTTTCCTGTTAATGTCAACTGATTTTTTTTTTTCAATTTAGATTTATATCAGCGCATCCATATTGTAATATAGGTAATAACCCCTGCTGTTTTTACAGTGAAATCTCTAAGCTGCATAGTCATCTGGAGATGGTAAAAATAAAGCAAAAGTATAATCGAACTAATCAGGTTAATTAAGGTTAATGAACACCGTAGAGATTTAACGGACTCTACATAAACTCTGCATATTCCAGGTAGCAAAAATATGAAAATGACGGCGTCAAATATACACCAAATGGGTTGGATTTTGCTTCTGGCCGTCGTCGCATCCCAGGGTCTGCCTTCGTCTTCGGAAAGGACTCTAGGTAAATGACTTTTACTACCTAGGCCCGTATTTACAGTCCCATGGAAGACTTCACTGCATCTCTTCCTACCCGATTTATTAAACCTTTGTGTTCTCTCGTTTTATATTTTACCGATTTAATTATTACGTTGTTTGCGCCAGTAACATACACGACGATACTAAGGTGTACTGTCCAAAATAAATCGCTAAGGAAGAGGTGTAACCTAATCTCCATGCCACTCAAAACACGCCCCTATTTCAAATTCCGACTTCCCTGTGTACAGACTTTTAGCCCTAAGACGCATTTATTGCGCTTCCTGCTTCCTCCTGTACATTTTTTCGGCTTAGGAAAAAATTTTGGTAGTGAACGGAATAATAATGGGCTGTATCTAAATCCGAAAACTTGAAATTTCTTTAAATATAAGCATTTTAAGGTAGCAATTATGAGGCCATTGCAACGGCGTGGTTAATCATCACTGCATGGGTTCAGTTCTTGGAATGTAGAATTATAGCCTAAACCCAATTCAAATCGGACAGGTATATAAAGTAGGACTGAGAGAACTGATTTTCATGACCACCACAATTTCCTAATTTCAAACTTCGGTCACGTTTAGGAAGCAGATGGGATTCAAATACAAGAAAATGAACTCTCATAAGTAATGCAATCCTACGCAGACTTGTCACTACTTCAGTGAGGTTTGGCCATATGGAGAATGAAGAACGTGAGATCTGACTAGAAAAGTGCAAGGCGGAGAGGGGAGGGGGGGAGGAGGAAAGCATAATGAGATGTAAGGGGAAAAAGGGAAAAGGGAGACCTAGGATGAGATGGAGAAAAGAAGGAAAGGGAAGACCCAGGATGGGATGGAGGGAAAAAGGGGGAGAAAGAACTACTGTAGAACGGGATGGAGGGGAACGAGGGGACCTAGGTGGGGGGACGAGAACAGGGAGTGGAAGAGGCCGTGGATGAGGTGGAACGGGTAAGGGTGAGGCCGGGGAAACCGAGGATGAGGCGACGGAACAGGGTAGAGAGGTATATGAATAAGGGTGATTTAAGTTGGACAGTTGGGCATTCTGATGACTGAGGACAAGACGACACGGAGGCTATTAATTGTTCGTGGCCACCCCCTCCACGATTAAAGCGTCAGTCTATAGGTAGATTCAAAGGTAAAAGACAACACAAAAGTGTGAGAGTTAATCATAATCATCTTAACTACATATCCCATCGGTTACCTGTGGATAGAAGATCTATAGACAGGTACTGGAACTCACTAGACTTGGGGAGAATATAATCCTAATCCGACTTTTCAACAATTAGGGAGGAGGGGAGGCTCCCAAATATAAAAAGAGAACATAAGAACATTAAAAACTATTATAATCCTGCCTCTGACTTCCCACTACTTCACTTGGAGTAAGCAACATCCGGAATTAAGAAAAGGATTACACAAATGAATACATAACCATTAACAGCCTATTTCATACTAAATGGGAGTAGTATCCAGAAACTATAAAAGCATTCACACAAAAGTTGTAACTGCTTTAAATGTATACCACTCGAACCCTACAAAATCTGGTATTAAAATTCTCAAACTTGTAATTCGAGTTAGGCTCATTCTGCTTTTTGCATATCCCACTTACAGTATGGCTGACGGTAAAAAAAAAAAAAAGTATAATTCAGTGTATTCCTGCTCCTATAAATAACGTTCATATTACAAGCTGAATAAAATAATGTAGTGTTAACAGGAGAGATTACAACACTAGATATTCCTCCCATAAGAGGGTTAATGGCACTAGTATTAAGATTCATACACTCCTCTCAGCTGAATTAGTCTGGTTTAAGCTGGAATAACGAGCATGAGAGGGTTAACTTCCTGTACAAACCTCTCTAAGCACCCTCTCTGTCTTGCTGTAGTTTGCGTGTGTTTGAGTCCTAGTGTGTTTGTGTTTGTGAATGCTATATGTGGGTGTTGATGCGTCTGTGGGTAGGCCTACTAGTGTATTTGTATGTTTGCACTGTATACTTCTGACTGAGCAAGTGTGACTTTATTGAGGAAGTACTGTCATATCTTGTTCACATATACGTGTGTCAGTGTGTGTCTGCGCGTACGTGTACGTGCTTATCTACGTGTGCACGTGCGAGACTATAACCGTGCGAGAGTATAGCCTACACGCTGTCTGGAGGACATCATTACCAGACACCCAAATTCCAGTTAAAATTATTCCAGAACGAGAAAATAACTGAGTTAGCTCCAAAGTTTTGGCCAGGGAGCCTCTAATTCTGAGTTATCGCCGTATAATTCAGCCGCAGGGCGCTATAATTTGGCAAAACTTTGGCTTGTGGGTCCTTGCACATGCTACATTATCATGAATATTTTCTTTTCTTCTCTTTTCTAATTCGTAGGATTAGTTCATTCCTGAATTGGGCAGATGTGGATGTCTGAGGAATGGGTGTCGTGGATATAAGAATTTTTTCCCCATCTGGTTCTAATTCGTGAGAAAATTGCACTCTTGGATTGGAGAAAGATGGCGATGACTGAAGATGGGTGTTCAGGGGGATTTGGAAAGTGATTATTTTCAGATCCTTCAATTGAGTGACATCTAATTTTACCAGATTTACACATTAGGCTAAACCTGAGGATTTACAGCAGAAATAGGGTTAATGAAGGCTCTCATCCACCACTTGCTACATTATCACTTACTCCTCGTCGGTTCCAATTCGTGAGATTTTCGTTGCCGGGGAAACGAAACATGGCTACGGCAAGAGAGTGCGTGATGGAATATGTAAGGCATTAGTCTTGTTCATTCGTTATGAGTACGATTCCTAATTACTCTTGCTATCAAACACCAGCCAGTTTTATCAGACTCTGGGTTGACAAGGGTTCGAATCTCTCCTCAACCAAGTATATTCATCACTGTACTCACTACTCTGTAAAATGTGCAGAAAGGTACGTGGAAAGGCGACGAACATGACTGTGATAGAACTGGCCCAAATGGGAAATGGGAAAGACTGGGATATGAAGAAAACAAGGAATGGGTAATGAAAGACTAGGAAAAGTGAATCAGGAATTGGAAAATATTGAGGGGAAGGATGAACTGCCAGGTTGCTAAAGAGACAGGGAGATAGCAAGGGTGCAGTGGAGATGTAAGATCGTGAAGATGGTATGGCGTCAAGAAAAGAAAATGGGAGGGGGGAAGGAAGATTAGAAAATGGGGTGTGGAAAAACGTTACAACATCGAGGTAAGCATAAAATTAAATGGCCCTACAAAATGGCATCAGGGTTTAGACAACTGAATTCATATATAGCCGCAGATCATACAGCATGGAAAGCAGAAATGAAGTAAACACGACAGACATTCAAGCACGTACAAGACTTTTAAAACGAAAATAAACGAAAAGGAAACGTAAAGTTAACAAAATTCACACACACTAATTTGAAAGCTTTAACTTCTTGAAACACTCCACTGCTCTTTCTCTCTCTCCGACTTACCTTCACTTCACACCTCTTCCTCCTTTCCCAGCAAAAAGAAGCTACGTCCCTAGTGCTCAGTGTGGGGGTGCCTGGGAGTGCTGCCGCTTTCCTTCATCCTCGGAGGACTTCCAAACTTGCTGTCTGGATCACAATTGCTGTCCCATCTGCCTCAACGTGCCTACAGGTGGGAAAGTGGAGGTGCTTTTAGAACTGGTGTTTTTGAAGACTGCATAAATCAAGTGTTTCTATCCATGCTCGTATCCATTATATCAAGTTTCCTACAATCCCCTCCTACCCACCCATAGTAACCATTCTACCATCGTTCTTGAGTCCTTTCGCCTTCAATATTTTAAATCAATCCTACTTCCATTCCTAACACTCGTCCATCCACTCATCCATCTATCCCCAACCACCCATCTCGTCACCTACCATGCATCTATCACCATACCATCATCTCTTCACCCACCATGCATTCATCCCTATCTATCTATCAATAGGGTGCTGCCTAAAGAGCCAGACCTTCCCGTGGGGCAGTGTGGTGACCAGTGACCCCGTGACCTGTGTTGACCTCGTGTGTGCCGCTGTGGTCATCAAAACCCCACCCTACCTTTCTGCTCGGCTGGTCAACGTCGCTAAACTACCGGAGCTCTGTGATGGTAAGTGGGGGATGAGGTGGTAGGGAACTAAGTGGTGTACAGTAGAGAATTAAGGGCGGTGGAGGGATGGAATTTCGTTGGGTGGAAGAAGGTGGAAGGATGAGATAAGATGGGTTGAAGGAACGTTATATTTTTTTGTACAAGAAAACTGAGAACGGAATCAAACGGAATGCAGGGGAATGCACACCCTGCCCTTACTTGGTATCAACTCATGCCACGACATCAGTCCCCCACTGATTTTCCTCATCTGTCCCTCTAGTTTATTCTTGGTCTAACATTTCTTTGATACAACCAAATCTCGAAACTTGGCAAACCTCCCATTCTCCAGCTGCAACGCATGGCACAATTACCGTTTGATCACAGGTCATACAATCCCCTAAAATATTCATCCCCAGCCACACCCCCATCCCTCCCATCAAAGAGCACATTTCCATACCGCGTTAGTATCAAAGTAATACCTACCATCGTCAAAGTTCAGACATGTTCTCACCACCATAATAGTATCGGTACATTCTCCCTGCAGCTTAATATTAATCTTCCATGCATATTCTCTGCCTGAAAATTGGCCTTCCACATATATTACCAGCACCTCATCAACGTAATATTCCAATTACATCCCCACCACCTCATACGAAAACAGAAGCTAAATCCCATACCTCATGTCAAAGTAAGTGTTCCACACGTACACTCTGCATCAAAATCAATCACCCACATTTCCACTCGCCTAAAAAAGTCAGTCATTCACACATATACCACCAACACCTGTCTTCAGTGCAATATTCCAGGCACACCACCACCACTCCACCTCACAATGCAATCTTACAGGTAGGACCCCACCACCTCACCTGAACCTCACCTGCGTGGACCATACGGGGCTGGCCAGGGATGAGGGCGACTGGTGGCACCCTGACCAATGCCATGAGTGCCACTGTTTGAAATGGGGGAGGTTCCAGTGCCAGAGGCTATCCATCAAGTGTCCCCCTCGACCCCACATCTCTTGTGTTGAGGTACCCGCCCCATGCTGCCCAAAGTGGAACTGTACCATCAAGCGGTGAGTCTTGATGAATTTGTAAAAACACACAAACAAACAAAAATCAAGGTATTAGCGCTTTGACTGTTGAGTTCTCTGTTTAATGTCAGGCATCCCTTTTGACAAAACCTTTCCTGCATAGAGGTCCCCACCCCATCCTGCCCAAAATGGAACCGTACCATCATGTGGTACGTTTCTTTCTGTCAGGTCTGTAAATGGGACAGGATGTTATTTACCACTTGACTCTGACAACTTATTTTGTATTTTAATCAGGCCACTTCCGTAAGTTATTATTCAGCTTGGAACAGATTTTTTAAGAGCTACGTGAAGGTACTGACCCATGTCATTTAATCAAAGGGTAAATGAGGGCTTTAACTTCTCCAATTTACTCTCCCCCCTAAACTGAATATAGTAACAAAAATACCGTGAGAGCGATGTACTCGTAGTGAAGGGGGCTAACCTTTGACTGCTAGCATAACTGTCTGCTAAATCAATGTGAAACTGTTCCATGAAGAGTTATTTGTTTTATTTGAATAAAATAGCCTGGTGGTAGCTCAGTAGTCCCACCTTCACCTCTACCCTTCAGGTGTCCAGCTCTCATCTCACTGCCCAAATCGAACTTGTACCCTTAACCCTTTCTGTACGGTGCAATCATTTTCACTGTTAAACTGTCTTCAGGAGACATTGTTCAGCTTAAGTAAGTTTCAACTGGCCGGGGTAGATACAGGCTTCACTACTGCCCCCAGTGCTAGAGCACTCTGATTAAAATATCTGGTAAAAGCAAGCAAAAAGACGGCACCACATTGAAGGGGTCGAGTAATTTTGTTCCTATTTACTTGTAAATGTCGGAAAAAGTTAACACCCTGACATGCTCAAAGCTGAACTGCACCCTTCATTCCTTGAATCCCATGACGAAATTTGTATTCGCTACCCCAAGGCAATTTTTACTGAATTATGTGGAGACCTCTTGTTGTGAAGGGCTTAACGAAGGCTACATCAAACCCCTTAAATCCGAAAGCCTCTTCCTGGCTACGTATCTAGAGGTAGTGACCATCCATCCATCCATCATCCAATCCTACATTTTCCCATGAGGAGCGTAGGAGCCCGGGGCTAGGCAGTTGGTCCCGACATTTAAGATGAGTGACCAGTCGCACTCATCCCTGAGTGGCATTACATGAGCAATCAATCCCAACCAACCCTTGGATATAAACCCTCACCGGCTCAATCCGACTGGAGCACAATAATTACCCACTAAACCACCAGGCGCCAAAATTTGGTTATATGGTTACCATCCAGCGTAGTAAATGGTTTCCTGGTGCACAGGAAACCATTTGGCTTGTTACTCAGTGTAGAGTCACCCACAGGCTGAAGGAAGTGGAAAGAATGAAGGAATGAAAGAAGAGGGAGTGTAAAGTCACCCGTAGGCAGAAGGACAAGGAAAGAATGAAAGAAAGACAGAAGAGAATGGAAGGAAAGAAGGATGGAGAGGAAAGGGCAGACACCCGAGAGCAGCACTACATCGAGTGAGTGGATGGTGAGCGCCCCCACCTAAAATTAAAAAATCATCACACACAAGAGGTTGTAGAGAGAATTACGTCCAAAGTCTACAGAAAGAATCCAACACTAAATCCATCTGGATTTCTGTTAGCGGAAGAAATTGTTTGGTATTAACCTGAATAACATGCAGAAGGTCATTCAAAACGTGATAAACATCGTATGAAAAATAAATACAGTTATGGTGATACAGAAATGTCCCTATTTAACTCCACGCAGTATCACACCCAAGGCCTATGAACTGCATGCTAGATTAATGCACACTGTGGAGATCTAGGTTACGCACTGCATGTCACAAAGCATTAAATCATAAGCTGCAAAAACTCAGTGCGTGATGAGACCATGACATTTCTGTGGCAAAACTGTATTAACCTTTGCATTTCTCGTTGTCGCACTTTTATAATGAGCGGGAATAACACTGCAAACAGCAAATTCTACATTATCCCCTTTGTAGTACAAGAGTTATGTTCAATAATATCATAGCGAACAAACCAATAAAACATATAAATTAAATTACAGCTGAATCAAGTAGCAATATATAACTGATAACCAAATAAAGGACCATATTAACCTGCATATGGATCAACAAATTAGTAGCTCGGGAAAAACTGAGCAATAAAAAAAACTGCACCCAGAAAAACATGAAACAAATATAAACAATCATTTAGGATAAAAAAATAATCAGCATTAAAACAACCGAATATCAGATTAGTAGGTGATCAACATGAAAACTGTATATAAACCATAAAAAAATATATATATACAAGGGTGATGCGCCGATATTCATAAGTTACAGGCAGCCATGTGTTTTCGTCCATTCCAAATCAAAATGTCACTCTGCCACTTGCCAACCCTTCCTCGCCTGTCCTTACTCCTATTATACCTCCAACATGAAATATAAATTATTATAATGTGGAATGGACTAGTTACAGGTGAGGGGTTAGTGTGGTTATGTGGTCATGGTTGCAAGGGTGGGAGTTGTGATCCACTGTAATTATTTGGAGTGGACTGAAGGAACAACGTGGATCAGTGACAGACAAATTTGAATAAAAAGATACTCAGAAATGTGAAATGAATAAAATAACTAAGTGCGTTATTACATGTGCATATAAAAACTGACCTAAATTAAAACATTGTACTTATACAATACATAATATCTTACAGAAAATAAACTGTACGGATGACTAACTAGGAAGCTGGACAGCGAAAACTTTAATGAATACAAAAATTACATACACATAATTTATCTGATATTAACATTAAAACCTGTAAATAAAGCGGCGAAACACGAATGAAGACATAAATAATGGGAAGATGTACAGATGACAACGGGCATGTCTGCAAATGCAATGTGAATAAAATAAAACCCCTCACAGGTGACAATGGGATGGATCTATCAAACTGGCATATATCAGACGTCTAGTACAGTCGACAACGGAATCGATCTATTAAACAAATATATAGAAAGAGACAAAAACGCGATGAAAAGGAATGGAAAAATTAACGCCACAATTCTACATAATAAACAAATGTAAAAAACAATAGTAAAAAAAAAAAAGTGACAACGTGGTGATCAATTACACCACAGCTTTGCATAATCACCCTGTCACCGAGGCAATTTACGCCCCAGGGGATTAGGCGCGATTAGTCAGCCACTCGGCCTGGTAGAGCCAATTACGCTACTCTCATTTTGCCATTAACACACAAAAAAGAATTTAAAACTTTCTTATTCGAGTACACAGATTATCACAGCATATATATTTTTTGTATTCACCATGATAAAAACATATAGCTACAAAACATTTTACTATAAAAAGATAAAAAAATCTCTATTAAAACTAGTGGGGAACTCAGAGAAGCGCCTCTCTCCGACAAGGGCAACGGAATTCCGGATCCTGAATCTGCAATACGATCCGGATCGGTCCTAAAAGTTAATCGATTTTTCCCTTAGACATGGGCTATCTACCCACCAAATTTGGTCCAAAGCTCCCTATTAGTTTTTGAGACATACCGCTAACAAACAAACAAGGATGAAAACATACTCTCCTTGTCGGAGAGAATAATGATCTTTAAAAGTCCAGTTGCCTTGCAACTATAAAGTGGTCATTAAAAAATCCCCAACTGAAAAAAATCCACTTTCCACTGATGACCAATCGCCATAAATTTGAACCGCCATAAAAACTATTACAAGCAATTCTCTAATCGACATAATAAGTAGACTGCCCCCAAGACGATGACAAACCGCCTGCTTAAGGCATTTTTCTATACTCCAATGACTTTAAATTACCTTCAGTGCATGTCTTTCATACTGCAATTACACCATGATACGACCAACAGCTACCAACCAACAAAAAATACGAGAGCATTATTAAGGTTTTCAACAGCAAAAAAATTGCAGGTCAGATACAGACACGACAAAACACAGGAACTACCCGCTGCATGGGGGAAAAATGCAAAATCTTCCACTCAGTTCGTTAATTACGCAAAAAGTTATATCAAATCATTCAATTAAAACTCACTAAATGAAAAAAAAAAATCAAATTACTAATACCGAAAAATTTCAATCCAATCGCTTGACATCCATGGGAAAAAAAATGCACTGCAGGGAAATGAGTATCGGTAATTGTGAATATCGAAAAAAATCTCTCTCCGGCATGTCAGTAAGTTCATTAATAATTCGCTCATCGCCCTCTCGTTATCCGGATTCTGTCAGATCCTTTCTCGCTGACAGACAGATATATGAACGGAGTGACAGACGAACGGGAGTTGAATTCGAGCGACTTAATGCTCTGAATACTTAATGTGAATTCTTCATTGTTTAACACTTTCACGGTGGCGAAATTCATGTATGCACGCTAACTTCTGATGATACTGTTCAGCTGAGGGGAATCCGGTCATGCAATGGATAAAAAAAAACAATATCAACCCTTTAGCTTTAATAGTCAAACTTGAATTTTTGTTGCTAATGGGATGCGCGTTTAATTTTGTTAAATTGAGAGAGGTCCTGCCGACAAAAAAGTTAATGGTTTACCCCAAACTTCACTGCTACCCATCACTTCACTACATCCATCCACCAAATCACCACTGGCAATACCAATACCCACCAAATCACTACTGTCACTCTGCCACCACAACCACCCTGTCACCACTACCACTACACCATCACCACTACCACCACATCCCTATTCACACCATCACCACTACCACCACATCCCTATTCACACCATCACTACTACCACCACATCACAGCTACCACCACATCACAGCTACCACCACATCATCATTACTCAGACCATCATCACTACCACCACATTACCACTGCGACGGTGAAAGTGAGAGCAACAGTGAATGTGGTGGTATGTGGTAGGTGAGCAATAGAGCATGTTGGAAACTGTGAAATGTCTATCCTTATGACGAAATGGTACTATTCATACTGTACGTGGGCAGGGGGATGGAGCGTCAGTGAACTGGTATGGAAATAAGATACGGATACGAGAGGGAGTTTAATGGGTCGGCAGGTACGATGTGGGATGATGGGATGTGGGATGGAGAGAGGGATGTGGGATGGCGGGAGGGATGTGGGATGGCGGGAGGGATGTGGGATGGCGGGAGGGATGTGAGATGACCAGATGGAGGGTAACAGCAAGAGGGATGAATAATATAGCATGGTGGGGAAAAAAGTATTCTGTGGTTGGGACTGGTGATGCATAAAGGGCTTAGAACCGCTGCCTATCAACTACACGAAGGTCTTTAAGGCAGACAATCATTCTCTGCTGAGTCCCAATCTTCCCCTTGAATACGAACGGCTGTAGTGTTTCCATCATGGTCCCCAATTTTACTGGAGGGTGAAGGGACGAGTGGTATTGGTAAGTATGGGGGGAACTGTATGGTACGACAGGGTACAGGGAAGTGTACTGGTATTATCGGTAAGGAAGACGATTGCATATGGTTGTGAAGCGTGGAGTGTGGTATGAAGGGTAAGTTGGGCTGGGTTGGAATGGAATGGAATTGAATGGAAGGGAAGGGAAGGCCACTGGAGCGGTATGGTATGGTATGGGAAAGGCACTGGAGGGGTATGGTATGGTATGGGAAGGGCACTAGTATGGTATGGTATGGTATGGGAAGGGCACTGGAGGAGTATTGTATGGTGTGGTGTGGTGTGGTGTCCATGGTATGGTTCGGTATGGAAGGGAACTGTGGTATGTTATGGTACCGGTATGGAAAGGAACAGTGGTAGGTTATGGTATGGAAAGGAACAGTGGTAGGTTATGGTATGGAAAGGAACTGTGATATGTTATGGTATGGTTGGGGTGGAGTATGGAGAAGGGTGGTATGGATGACAAGAATGATAGGAAGGAAGGGATGTACTGTGGTACGGATGACAGGAATGACGGGATGTACTGTGGCTTAGATAACAGGAATGAGGGATGTAAGATGGGAAGGGGGGATGTATGATGTCAGGGACTGGGTGCGAAATATTAGGGATGTGAACTGAACCCTTGTAAGGAGGAGTCATACGCTACCTTCAAGAGATTTTTGTAAACTCTGGAATGCCCATTTGTATTACGGGGGTTAAAGAAAACTTTGTGTTTCCATTCGAAAAGTGTTTCCTAAACAGAAAAAAAAAATGGAGAATAAACTAAACGAAATGTTACCGAATGTGGAATAAGGGATGTGGGAATGGAGAACTGTAGGGGTGGAGGTATGTGGACTGGCAGGGGGATTATGTAAGATCGTGATTCCTAGACTTGAGATAAACTACCTCACTTGTAATTTAACTTTTGTCTGAGAGACTAATAGTATCCAAGAAAATTACAGCAAAAATTTCTCATTGATCAGCATTGCCCCCTAAATAAATATTTAATTATTCTTGCTACCATCAGACAAGTCTACTACTCTGTTTAGGGAAGTTCTAAAATTCAAGGGTTTAGATACAGCTTTCTTTAGCCCTGCACTGCTAAGGCGCTCTACTACGATTTCGAATCGTCTGGATGTGACAAAATAAAAAACTCCTTTGGGCTGAAAAAGGTATGCCTTCGAACTGAACAAGCTAGATCTCGTTTTTTATTTAACAGTGTGGGAATGCTTTATTTTTCTTGCATAATTTACTTTCTTGATACTATTCGTGCTACTCATATTGAAGCTGGTACTGCGTAAATGTATAATTTAGGATTATCTTTAAGGTAAATTCACGTTTCTAACCATTTCTGTTCCAAAAAACGCACGATAGTACAGTAGATCTTTTATGAACAATTGTGCATGCATGTGTGCGTGCATTTGCGTGTATGGTTCCCTTAATCTGCGGCACCAGGGAAGAGTGAAAAACAAAAGCTGGCTCTGAATTTGAAATGTGAGTCCATTAATCTCGATCGCAGCTAATGATCGCGATTTGGGGGAATCAGGACACGAGGTGGGTCATTAAAACGGTAAAGCACTGAAAAACACTTAATGAGTCAGGAAGGATATTATATTTTTTACTATACACAATGTGGAATGAGAGAGAGGTCGAGAGACTGATATAGTGGTGACGGAAATAAATGAAAATGAAACATGGGAAAGAAGAGAGATTTAAGAGGGGGGTACAAAACAAGATATAAAAAAAAGATTACGAAAGATGAAAAAATGTCATAAATAAGATTATTCGAAAGGGAAAAAATATATATATAAAACTCGGTATGAAACAGACAAATCAAAGAAATAAGAAACAGATAAAAGAGTAAGGGTATGGTCTAGGCAGCAATACGACTAGTTAGGCACATTTGGGTTTTGCCGATGAGCTGACATGATTACTAATTTTACGGTGACAGCAACTGCACTCAGAGGACCCTAGTGTTCCTCTTTTATCGCATTCCGGTGTTAACAATTTGATATTCATGCACCAATTGCTATACAGTTAGTGCAAACATTTATCCCAAACTAAATGCTCATTTATATTTTACCCGCTTAATTTACTACATGGTCAAAAATTAAAATGACTGCTAGAACTTGCCGCAATCAAGTGAATATTAGTTCACGAGTATAACTATCCTGTGCTAACTCATCTACGTACCAGTAACTATGAGCATTATCACATACCGGTAACTATACACAGCTGTCTACAAAAATATCGAGTGGACACAAAATGGAAAAAAATTTGAACATATGTGCTAGAGGGTAGTATTAGTTCTTTTACCTTGACTTGGCCGAGATTTTGGTCCTTTCAGAGCTTATTTCACGTAGCTCAGTGGCAGAGGCATTACTAATACTCTATATACTTTTCATAGCATTTAAACACCAGTACAATATTCTAGCAATAATCTGTCATTACAAATCAGCACTGACGATGGTTTTCGGCCAAGTTAAACTGAAAAAGGCATAGCTGCGGAGGCACAGATGTGAATTAATACCATTACAATGATGGGTTGTGTTATGGAGTTAAAGCGTTAGTAACAGCGGAACAGTAGTGAACTAATACCAGATTAGTGAAGGGTAGCGTTAGTGTTCATAAAGGCGCCAGAATAGTGAACTAATACCAGTACAGTGAAGGACAGGGTTAGTGTTCATAATGGCGCAAGAGTAGGAATTAATACCAGTACAGTGAAGGGTAGTAGTGCTAGAGTTAGTACTGGCCACATAGTAATGAACTAATACCAGCTCAGTGAACCACCCCAATCCACATAAACTGATGAAGCTCTTGTTTATTTACTGATCAGGTTAATTAGGTCCCGGTGTGCCCGCGTCAAATTAATTAACTTCATGATTAATAACTCGCTCGGTGGGCTATCCATTTTAATCAGGAGGTGGGCTAACTGTACCACTGTCATTACTCTGGCCTCTAACTACAATGTGTACAGGACAGCTTAATAAGGAGTGTTTATTAGGTGTTTGCATTGTTTACTTAAGTATCTGAGCAATGAAATTTATAATCTTGCGTAGCTTATCCCTGCGTGATTTTCAGAGATGAATGTTCTTACTTTCTACACCTGTTTCAGAAGCTATGAGATTAAGGCGCCTGCGTAAAGATATATTTAATTTTGTACAGTAATTTCAAGCAATATCTGCATCATTCTAAATTTACTTAAAAATGGTTTCCACGTGTTAATGGCCTGTATTCAATTTTCCATGAATAACGCAGTTCGCAATACAAAGGATATATCTGCACGCCCGACTATGCATATTTGGCACATGAAAACAAATTATCAACACATTATGCAAATTTTCAATAATTGTGCTTTATATTTCATAGCGAACAAATTTTTTCCTCTTTGATGGGTCCATCTCTGTGATTTCACCAACATTCCTGGACCCTTTCTTCCCCCTCCCCCCTTTTTTCCTTTAATAGGAACCTAGTTGGAAGGATGACTCTAGTACATTTTCACTCCTTTCTAGCAATAGGTGTACGTTTTTTATTTTTTCACACCTAATTTCAGGCACTTAAAATTTTTCACACCTGTCTAAGTTCTGCTATGTGACAGACGCCCTTTTAATTTCAGGCCCTCAATCTTTATTCAGATTCTTCTTTTCTCCACAGTTTTATTTACCTTTATAATTTTTTCTTATATAGTGGGGTCAGACATAGCCTTCATTAACCCGTCTACACTAGATACCTTCCCTAAGCAGAATAAAACTATCTAGTGGTAGCAACGATTATAGAAAAAAATGCGTCCTTAGAGTGAAAGGATTTACATTTCCGTAACTTTGCAACATTTTCATATCCATGTAAACTGATTATCATTTTCATTTTGCAACTGTTTTCGTAATCCTTGTGAGTATAGGGGTTAACATACTTCGTACCTTTGCAACATTTTCGCAACTCTGAAGAGTGTAAGGTAACCTATGTTCGCACTCTTTCAGGGCGACGGAATTAGGCCAATATATTTTCGTACCTTATTGTTTCATACCTTTACATTTTCCTTCCTCATCAACGAAAAGATTAACACACAACCTAACTTTAGGCATTTAGGTTAATGCATTTTCTTAACGTTTTTAACTTTAGACATCAGTTTTATTTATATACCTTTCTAAATTCAGCCAGTTAACAGATTATTATACTAACTTCAGATATTAAAGTTGTGACAAATCCTACAAATTTACTTAACTTCAGGAACTTAAGCTACCACAGTTTTACATTTCTAAATTCAGACATTTATGTGAAATTTACAAAAATTTAAACTTAGGCAATTCACAGCATTTCTCACCTTTACCACAGCGGATGCACAGATGAGGCTGGGGTGCACCACGACCTCTACTCCTCGTGGTCTGTAGATAATTGCAAGGTGCACGTGTGTACGCTGGCAGGTGTGATGGTGCAGGCCAATCCGTGTCCCCCACAGCCCGCCCCCAACTGCAAGAAGGTGGAGGTGGACGGCCAGTGTTGTCCCAAGTGGAACTGTGGGTGAGTGGAGAATAATTAGTAGGGGAAAATTCTACAGATTTTCCTTTCAAATCACACATTATTATTATTATTATTTTTATTATTATTATACTGTTGTAGTAGTAGTAGTAGCAGTAGTGGTAGGGGTAGTGGTGGTGGTAGTAGTAGTAGTAGTAGTATCTAATGGGGTAGACTATAAACTTCAAAATCACACCGTACGTTATTTTTTATATTATCCCCACATCCTATATTACCAAGGGAGAGCAAGGTGGTGGTGGTGGTGATGGTGGTGGTAAGAAGATATAAAAGATGTAGACGTAGTGCAGTAGATGAAGATGTAATGTAGTAAATGCAGTGTAGTTGATGTAAATGTAGTGTAGTTGATGTAAATGTAGTGTACTAAGTGTAGATGCTGTAGAAGTACAGTAGTAGATGTGTCGATGTAGATGGAGGTGTACAGAGGCACAGATGTAGGTGTAGAGTAGGTGTAGGTGTAGATGCAGATAATAATAGATATGGATGCAGAGCAGAGGTTCAAACTGAGGGAAAATTCCCCTTGGGGGGAAATTTGTAGACTTTAGAGGGGGAATAAACGGTTAAGGCCAAAATTGCCATAAGTAGCTTTTTTGATGAGTTACTGCTTAAGGATATGATAATTATATTTTATGGTGAAATGCATCCTGGCTTTTATATGTGGGCTGTCACACTGAGGTCAGAATCTGATCCTTAAATAATTACCATGGTACACCTCTTTAATATTCCTGAAACTCTGAAAAATACCAACAAGACCACCAGATGTCTTGCTGTTACATGTAAAAGATTACTAGTAAACGCAGGCATATAACTCTAGAATTTCAAATTATTTAAAATAAAAGAAGGGGGGGGGGGAATTCACTCCTTTTGGAGTTGGGGGAATCAGATTTTCCAGCAAAAGTGAGGAATGACCGGGGAACGCTTGGGTACCACTCTTGTATATGATAGACGATGATGAAGTATTTGTGAACGTAGTGGATAATGAAACAGATGTAGATATTAATCATGTTGATCATGATGATAATGATCTTGATCATGATAATGGTGTTCTTGTTGATCACGGCGATCAAGTTGATCATGATATGATGATGTGCTGGTAAACGTTATGCTGATGATAATATTTATCATGTTGAAGAAGGTATTGATTATAATAAGTCATGATGATGCTGATACTGATCATATGATAATGTTGCTGATAATGACAGATATTAATGACAATGGAGTAATGTTATTGATGCTAATGCTCATGTTCATGATATTGTTCATGATGATGGGTGATGGTGATGATGATGATGATGATGATGATGATGATGATGATGATGTTGGAGGTGATGGTGATGATGATGGTGGTGATGGTGGTCGTGGTGGTGATGGTGGTGATCATGATGATGATGATCATGATGATGATTATAGTGATGGTGATAGTGATGATGGTGGTTGTGTGGTAATGATGGTGATATTCATGCTGGTGATATTCATGATGGTAATAATACTGAAGGTGATATTCATGCTGGTGATATTCATGATGGTAATAATACTGAAGGTGATGGTGGTGGTAATGATGATGATGACGTAAAACTCAGCAGGTTCTTACAAACGATCAGGCATAAGAGTCCCCGAACCTGGCTTGACCCTCTGAGTCCTGGTGTCCTCCCCAGGTTGGACTGTAGCGCGGTGACCTGCCCAGCTGACCCCCCCGGCCAGGACTGTCAAAGGGTAGACGACCCATTGGAATGCTGCCCCGTATGGAACTGCAGGTGGGCATAGACGGTATGAATAGTTAGCACAGGGTAGAAGGCATGGGCAAGGGTACTCCTTTCTTGACTGAGAATTACCGTGGCGGATTAAATTTCGACTAAGATCATATTTTTCGATGCTTGGGAAACTTGGAGCACTAAGGTGGTTAAAAACTGACACATTAGCTTTTGGGCAAAAATAAATATACTATGTTCCAGCTTCAACGGCCGATTTTATTTACCTCATAGGATGTAATCTACTCTAAGGGGTACTGGGAGTGAGTAGGAGAGGGGGTAGTGAACAGTGGGTGCGACGGTATTTGAGATGAAGCACTGGTACCATGGTGATGAAGGGCACGTAATGTGGGAGATAAAAGTCGGGAGACTGGGCAATATAAGCAGCAAATCACAGCATAATGAATGAGGTTCATCTGCAATAACTGAAAACCTAGAGAAGCAAGACTGATGAAATAATTGATCGAAGTTTGTTCAAAACATCTGTAGCTTCACAATAAACAATTCTGAAGTAAGGTATACTTCCATCAGAACATATCACAACACCTGGGTATTATTTCCTCCATCTGAACGATTCACAGAACTGAAATAATTACTCTTGCCTTTAATTCTAGACTGAGTAGCTTAGCCTTGGGCCCCTACACTCCTGATCTGGAGAACTGGACTAATGGATGGATGGATGGATGGATAGGAATAACGACCTTTAATAACCTCTCCTCACCTGCTACTATCCCTCCAGCGGGTGTTACGACTCTTCAGGGGGCTACCATCCCCTGGGCTCCAGCTGGCGGCCGACCCCCTGTGTGGCTATGAAGTGTGTTGGAAGGGGAGAGGTGGAGGAGACGAGGGAGAACTGCGATCCTCCACCACACGACAACTGCCGACCTTCCACACCGCCAGGGGAGTGCTGCCCGGTGTGGAACTGCGGGTATGTAGATTATTAGTTTTCAGTCATTAAAATCGGTTATCGTTATAATCGTAATCCTTATCACTATCACAAGACAATTGACAGTAATTCACTTAAGATTTCTACTGGGAAGAGATTAATTAAAGCCATAGTTTATACTCCACATACAGAAAAGAACTACCTGCCAACTGATAAGTGCTATTCATGTAAATACACTAACTATATATTCTAATCAAAGACATTATCTCACTAAGTCCCTTCCCACGCCCTCTCTCTCTCTCTCTCTCTCTCTCTCTCTCTGCGCACACACACAGTATAATCTACATTTCCAACCACAGGTACACGTGCAATTGCAAGATAAAAATAGCAACTGCAAGCTACTAAGTGTTAATCGGGCTACAAAATTTCTTCAAAACACAGCTTAACCTAAAGTGGAAAAATTACATCCTGGTGGAAGTTCACACGGGACAGAACAGAACTAGCACAACTGATTCGTTAATGTGTTACTGGAGGTAGAGCACGCAAAAGTTTAGGCAAGACCAACAATTTATGCTGAATTTTGACGCTGGCTTTATGGACAGGAAGAAGTGGGCGAAGCAGAAATTTAACTAGCGAAATTTTACAGCGGTGGTCAGGAAAGCTGGATACGAAAAGAATGTTGATACTGTCGCTGGCCCCTCCATTAATGGTCGCTGTTGTCGGGCAATTACGAATATTGTACGAAACTAATGTCCGACGCTGCAGCGAGTCAGGTGTAGTTTCGACAAGTATTTTTTTCTTCTCAGTGTATACCCCATTTTACATCATCAAACCTTATCAGTCTCCTACTTTATATTTTTAACTTAAATGCAGTTAATTTTCCCATGGCACAATACTTCTCCCGTACCTTACCTTAAATTTCTACGCTTTTCTTGATATTCCTCAAATATTCCCATTCCTACTCTCTCTCAATCCTCCCCTTTGCTCATACTCGTACTCACCCTCCTCCGTTCCACTACTCTATCTTCATCCTCTTCCATTTCCTCTTGCTTCCTCACTCCCCTCCCCTCCGACCAACTCAGTCTCACCTCCTTCCATTTCACTCCTTCCATCCCGACTGTACTGTACGTCTTCCTCTCCCCCTCATCAACCTCATTCACTCCTCATCCTCACCCCCTAACCAATTTCCATCACCTCTCCTCTCTTCCACCTCTTCCTCCCCCTTTCCTACTCCATGCCTCCCTCCCCCCCTCTCTCCCCAGTCTCATTCCTTCCCACTCTCCTCACCCCTAACCTCACTGTCTCCCCCAGCCCCGACTGCCGCCTTGTGTTGTGCGCCGGTCCTCCCCACCCCTCTTGCACGCCCCACAAGCCCCCCTTGGCCTGCTGCCCCGACTGGGACTGCAGGTAAGTCTAATGGAGCCTGTTAGCGCCAGCTTCATGCTGCCCGCTAATACTGCTTTGAAACAGGCACTGCAAGTGACATATGCTACAAGACCTCCGCACAATAGCTATGACGTACTGATTTCACAACTCGACTTTTCCATTACGATAAGTTAGGACGTGAAATGACTACACCGAAACTGGCATATACGCTAGTCCTTGACATTACAACGACTATGACGTGAACCAACTGCACCGTAACTGATGTATGCTACACGAACTTTGCACAACAGCTATGACACGAAATGACTGCACCACATAACTGATATATATAAGACCTCTGCATAACATATGTAACGTGAAATTATTGCACCGTAACTGGTATACTCGTATACGCAAGACCTTCGTACAACAACCGATACAGATTCGCAGAACGCGCACTCTATTGTAGGGGCTAGGGCACTGTCCCAACGTAAGACTAGTGATGATTATGGATACGAACTGATGACAGCTGACATAATAACAGACGATGGTTAAAAACTGACTAATGATAATGGATAACTGACAACTAACGATAAGCACTAAGGTAAAAGGTGAAAATAAATATGGCTCTTTCGTTTCAGCCTGAAAGATTCCTAACCCCTTTCAGTTCTGTGTAGTCCGACTATAGGGTTGATTGACTGGTAACCAAGGAGACTCGTATCCTACTCATAATTAAGGTTTGTCGAATTTCATGTAACTTAGACTTAACACTCAAGATGTGGAAGTGGGCCAGTTCCGTGAAGTGAAGCAAACGTATAAAGGTTCTTTCACCTTAACCTGGCCGAGATTTTTCGTCCTTCTGTGGCATAAGGACAATTCTGCAGCTCTGCATTCTTTCCACAGCACTTCTTTATGAATTGCATTATGAAACAGTAAGCCTTACGTTAATCTGCTACTACTGCTGGGCATTCAAGATGAAGACATGGCAATATTTGGCCAAGTTAAAATTAAATCAGCATAGTTAATCAAGGCACTCATTCCTACTTCATTACTACATCAAAGTTCATGCAATGTGGCTCAGTTCCTTCATGTGAAAACGAGCCAACTATCATCCCTCTGTCTCACTAGGGCAAGGAATGTGTGTGTGGACGAGACAGGTGAAGTGCGGAAGGAAGGGAGTCGATGGATCTCCTCCCACGACCCCTGCCTCACCTCCATCTGCACCCCTGATGGCATAGTGACCCAGCCCGTTCCCTGCACCCCCACCCCGATGCCCCATCGTACCTGCTTCCTCGATAAGGCACCGGGAGACTGCTGCCCAAAGTGGAACTGCAGGTCAGAGAACTAATAACACTGACTTTTATGGCAGTATATATATTTTATTTTTTTAAATTCTTGCTACCTCATTTTATCCAGCTCAGAAGAGGCGTTTCAAACAGGAGGGATTATATAATCACATGCTCCTTGACTGCGAAGGTTATCTATACTGAACAGCCTACTATGGTAGCAGCAAGGAAATAATAACCCTCGAGCTGAGGAGGTTAAACTGTAGATGGACAACTAAACATTGGGTTATGGTTTGAGACTGACTCTGCTCCTGATGGAGGGAGGATCTTTGGTCGCTACAATTGGGCACCCACAGGAATCCTGCTAAGCTGAAGGTCTGTGCAATGAGGTACTGTACATGAGGTGAATAAATGTGTAAAAAGTGGCATAAAAAAAGACTATAGACAGGGTTGTTTCTGCGGACTATTAGGTAAAGTACAGATATACCTACCCATAAACAAATTAAGATTAGACAATGATGGATTCATTCTGAGTAAGGGCTATGACAGCTACAAGTTTTAGGGTGTGGAGCCAGGTGATATCATAATCGCTGCCCAAATTACCCATGTATAGTCTAGGGACACCCAGTGCAAATTAATTTTTAAAAAATGATTTTGAGAAGGTTTAAATTTAAGATTTCCCCGTCTCATGTTAGAGGTGCTACGAGGATGACTACAGAGTACTGGGCAGGTGGTTTGTGCGTTTATTTTACATCGCACTCAGTAGTGCTCTCTCTACTTATTCCCCATGAACCTACTGGTACTTACAAAAAAAAAAAATTCTAGTTAATTTTCACTTTATAATCTAGTACAAGGAAGACTCTCCCAGCTAGGAACGTTACCACCAAACTGTTTTGTTTGTCCGAGATACTCTTACAGTCAAAAATATCTATCAACACCTTACCGGCCATTTCAGTCGCAGAGGTTGCCTAGACTCCGAAGGGAACTTCCACTCCTTCTACAGCACGTGGGAGGCAGAGTCGTGCTCCACCTTGGTGTGCACGCCTCATGGGGTTCTCAATGCAACTTCCCCCTGCCCTCCCCCGCCACGCTTCAACTGCATCGCTAAGTCATCCCCTGGAGAGTGTTGCCCAGACTGGACCTGTGGGTGAGTTGTGTTGAGATCAAACAAATACCGGTACCGTGAAATATAATAAATCTGCACTCCAACACTTAAAAGCAAGTGTCCATGCAAAACATAGTAACTAATGTGCTTGACAATCTTAACAGTACTGCTTTTACTGAAATATACCCCAAGTTCCTCTTCTCTATCGTTCACAACAAACTGACATCACTGACCATGATCTGGATCTCTATATTTTATTCCGATTTAGGTCTGTGCAATCACTACTTTAAAATATCAAAGTTATCATATTACAATGCCTGAAAATATTTTCGAAGTATCTAAAGGCCTTTTAAAGCGACAAAACATCATGAATACATTAACTTCTCGCCGGGAGAAATATTATACCACTTTAAATGTTTCAAAGAGGAAGGCTAAGTGGAGGGAAACTGTGGACATGGGTGTGGTTAACACTTCCAGCACATCCTCTTCAACCTATTGTCTACTGGCCATATTCCCTTCAGTTTAGGAATCTCCCACGCTTCACCAAACGGCTTACTCCTACATATGACACGTTGCTACTATCTTTCAACTATAACGATACGAAAAGATACATGTAGAATGTAAGAGAAGAATAACATAAGTGAAACTAATCGCTAAGGAAAGGATGTTAGAAAACCTCTTAAGCAGACTAAAAATATCATCATATCTTCATGCTGTCACTTAAAAACTATTCATGTGCTCTGGTGATTTAGTGATAAGAACGCCCCAGTTGAAAAGAAAGCCTCCTATAGGCTCGATCCCCAAGAGGTGTCGAGGTTTTACGATCAAGTAATGGTGTCAAGGGAAGCAGACTGGTCATCTGCTTTTCAATGGCTGTTGGTTTTTATATAATCTCTGGTACCAAAAAGGGATGCCTTTGCGTGATGGCATTGATATTACCAGATGGCTCAACTGCTTTCGTATACAAACATCCCTCAACTCCTTTCTGTCCCTTGAAAGGAGAAGGATGGTCTTCAGGAAAATGACAACCTGAGGCTGCTGTTGACTGATAAGCCTATGGCCACAACAGCCACAATATGTAATCTCCGGCAAGAAATCAATCTGCTAACCAGTAGATGCCTTCCCCCAGGCCGGACTGCAGTGCTGTTACCTGCCTCGCTGACCCCCCGGGTGATGACTGCCAAAGGGTAGATGACGCTCTCGACTGCTGCCCCGCCTGGAACTGCAGGTGAGCATGATTAAGCAGGGCCGGTAGGGTGGAAGGTGTGCGTGCATGGAAGAGGAAAGTGTGCACATGCATGAAAGGGGACAGGGAGTACGTGCATGAGAGGCTTGCTGTCTAGGGGAGTATAAATGCATGAAAGGGCGTACGGGCACGCGAGTATTTTAAATGCATGGGAGATTATCTATGTGCATGAAAGGGTGTACAAGCAGGAGAGGAAGTACATGTATAGAAGTATATGCTTGGGACGTGATCAAAGCTTGGGAGGGTATATGTGCATGGGAGAGTGCGTGCGTGGGAAGGTAAATGTGGACAGGAAATCAGTGCACGTGAGGAGATCCGGTGGGAATTGGTAGGGGATTAGCATACTGGAGTGGGATGGGACACATGACTGGGTGGTGGAAAGTGTACATGAAACGATGAAAAGCACGAAAGGAGAAGTAGGGAAGACAGGTGTCAGGGTGGGTGTAGGAAAGGGACATGGACGAGGAATGACAGGTGTATGGGCGGGTGTATGAATGGAAACAGGTGGAAAATTGTAGGTTTATGGAAAACTGTAGGTTTATACGAAGAGAAACGAGGTGGAGAAGGACAGGTGTGTGGGAGACTGTATGAAAGGAAAAAAGATGCAATGGTGGTGCGTAAATACTGGTGAGGGACAGACATTTTACTTCAAACTGGATATTTCATTTAGAATTTGATATTTTTTTTTAACTACTGTCACTAAACATGAAGTAGTTTCTTCTGCCATGCTAAACAAAATGGATTCAGTTTCAGAATTCCATCAATTATCACACAAAAAAAATCCTATGCCAATCAGTCTCTTCCAAATTTCACAAAGTCTGCCTTACCACTCTTCCCCCTCCAATCTCTTTATACCTCATCTCCTCTCACTTCACATCCACCACTACCTGACCCATCCGATAATTTCCTATTCGTGTCTGTATGTATCCCTTCCCCTCCACAAATTACTCCACCCTACCTTCCCCTATTCCAGTGGCTGCTATGACATTTCCGGCACCTACCACCCCCTGCACTCAACATGGCAGCCCACCCAGTGTTCCACCCTCGTTTGTACAACAGAGGGTGTGGTGAACAAGACTGCGGAGTGTGCCAGCCCCCCACACCACAAATGCTACCCCCGCACACTGCCAGGGAAGTGCTGCCCGGAGTGGATCTGTAGGTGAGTCATGGTTTAAGGTCTGTATTCTAGGTGGAAAAAGTTCGTAGCACCTCTTCCTTAGCGATTTACTTTGCATATTACACCTTAACGTTCCCCTTCACACCACTACTGCTGCGACAACACACCGCCAGGGGAGTGCTGCTTTATGTGGATCTGTGGGTAAGTCTTGATTCTAGTGCTGCAATACGAGTGCTTACCTGCCATTTCTAATACACATACCCTTATTACTCTTAAGTTTGCCTATTACTCTTAAGTTTGCCAAAAACAGGCATGTGTAAATCTTTAATACTTTGTTGTACCAATAAACACTCTAGTGTCATGCTAGTCAAGAATAAAAGCTATGGAAATGATGCAGAGCCACAGTACTGTTACAGTCCGTATGCTATATGACATAAGCTGTAACTGGACAAAAGTCTGGACCAAGCTACGATAAAACATCAGCTAATCCCAAAATACTTTCATTGGGGTTGACGGGCAGAGGCTTGGTTATCTTCGTCCTACATATTACGATCAGCCCACTATTGTCTGTGGCATTACATACTCTAAATTAAAAAAAAAAAAATAACGAATACAGATAATCATATGTATACTGAAAGAATTTATAAATATTAGTAGTCGCACGAAAAGCAACATATACTTCAAACAGTAAAGTGAAATGCCGAGGGAATCAACAATTCTTTCTTTGGGATAACAGAAAATATTTTAGTAGCATTAGACATAAAGAGAAATGAAATGTCTGAGAACTTGAGTCGTACTGTACTACAAGGGAGTATAAAGTCGTGAGTCGTATATGAGGTCGTATTAAATATGGCATAGAAGACTGCGCACCATCTCTTCAGTTATTTTGAAATCTCTATTTTTTTCATTAATTGTATGTTAACGAGGCACAGAATGTCGATATTATGATTCTATAAATACTGCAATACAAGAGCATAAAGGTGTAATATGCATAACAAATTGCTAAGAAGGTAATGCTGGAGAGCGACGCTTTTACGTGACAGCACCGATAAAACGTTCCTCAAGTCTCCGTCTCACAATAGGAGGAAGGCTGAAAGAAGGGCAACTTCAGCCTGCAGCCCAAGGGATTCACGTTCATATAAGCATGAGGTAAAAAAGAAATAAGTGCTGTTGTCTCCCATAACATACGGAACAAGGTTTCTGTTCACCCTGTATCCCTCTCATTGACTGAAAAGGAAGCAGGGGCTACGGTTTCATACACAGCAGGGGCCCGATGTTAGCAGCTGGAAGATTTTGTAGACAGTACGATTAGCAGAATCTACAGTTAGTTCTTCGTGTCGTCTGACGAAGCTTCAAACTGCCACTTGAATCCCCTGAATCCGATAACGTCATTATTTAGTTTGTTCTTGCTACCTTACCAGACTGTTTTACTCAGCCTGAATTTTTTTTTTTTTTCACGAACTGGCTTGGTAAAATACAGCCTCGGTCAAGTCCTTGTGCTCCATATGAGACTGGAATGAAACTGTTAAAAAGCATTCTGGTGGTGGCGAGATGAAAAGGAAAAGACGTCACCGTACTGAAGGGATTAATAATGAAGTATGAGTTAACAGTTTTTCCTTTTCTTACCATTCTAATACAGCGGGTGTGTGGACTCCAGTGGCAAGTTCCACGAGCTGCACAGTAAATGGCAGTCCGCTGAGTGTACACTGAATGAGTGCACAGCGAATGGAATACACACGGCTTCCGTCCCGTGCCCTCCCCCGCCCCACCCCAACTGCATCGAGGGGGAGGTCGGGGAGGGGGACTGCTGCCCTCCGTGGATGTGTGGGTTAGTTCATGACTGCTGTTTAATTTCCATGTGAAAAACAGAATTTATTTTTTTATTTTTTACATTCCTAAAGTTTCCTGCTATATTAATAAAGTTTAAGATTAACTTTTCCATGTACTTATAAATCCACTAATTATATACATATATATTTTTTTCTCTCTCGCCCTTCTTTCCATACCAATATTTATTTCCATCACTCCTCTCTCCCCTCCTTCCCTCTTTTTTTTTTTTATTTTTATTCCTCACTCTTCCTCACCTCTCTTCCCCACCTCTCTTCCCCATTCCTCTTCCCTTTCTCTTTCCTCCACTCCCATTCTTCCTTCCCCTTCCTCCCCTCCAGGCCAGACTGTCGCTTAGTGGACTGTGCCCCTGCCCCCTCCGGCTCCTGTGTTCCCTACCGCCCTCCACTCTCCTGCTGTGACTTCTGGAACTGCAGGTGGGCCGCAGACACGTGTGAACACAGGCATTGTATATTAAGCCCTTCAGTCAGATGCCGTATTTTTGTATCGCTACTTAAAGATGATTTTATTCAACTTTGGAGAGACTTTGTAAATTGAGTTACATAAAGCCTTCATTACCCTTCCCCCCTCCTTCACTAACCGCTTTCTCATAAGCTGAATAATGTCATCTATTCGTAGAAAAAATATAGGAATGTCAAGGAATGAAGTGGTTAACTATTGAACTTTGTCTCGAATCGGGTCAGTTTCTAGCACACATATACACTGTCTTCGTTTACCGTTCATGTTATTTTCTGTTGAATGTGGAATCACCATACGGCAGTTACATCGAAATATCTCCAGTGGATGAGACTCTGCCTTAAAGAGGGTGAGGTGTATTTAAGATGTACTGGAAATTTTCACATCCTTCGCTTGGTAATTAAAGGAATTAGGCAGAAAACACATGACTCTGCTCGAAGGTCAAGGATTAATTGGATTCCTGTTAATACATGTGAAAATATCTGCGGCCTAAACTGCTGTGGCCAAAATATCTGCCGAGATTAAATTGGTGATGAAAATGGAACGTTACTAAACAAAAATCAACTAAGATAACTGCATTCTGCCATCCTTTTAATCATACTAGGGCATCCATTTGAATTTTCGAAACTACATGAGGAAATCACAAAAATACGTGGCTTGATAATCAAAGTGCCCAGTGAACACCGATACGCCATAGCTACATAAAGTTACTTGGCATTAAAGCCTCTGATAATCTTGGCTCTGTCCCACAAGGTGTGATTTATCAGAAATTTGTTGGGGAAAAGGTAGTCAGCACGCGGATTTGTTCCTACTGCCGTAATTTGCATTCAGAGATGTAGAATTATTAAAAAAAAAATGAAAATGGGCACAAGTATATATGGATAACCATGTACTATTTTCAGTCACCCCACTGACTGAAATGAAATATTTTGTCATAAGCTGAAAGTAAACCTTTTTTTTTTTTTTCCAGAATAAATAAGCATACTAATGCATTTGGGGAAACCTTGTTTCCTTCCATATAATGACCTACGAATCATCCTCAACTTCTCTATGCCATTTAAGATTCCTTGGAAATCCAGTTAGCATAAAATTACCTCGAACACGAGCCTACACACTACTGGTACTGTACCTTAATTTGCAGTGGGTGTGTGGACGAGGCGGGACAGCACCACGATCCCCTAGACTACTGGGAAAGTGAAAGGTGTACCACGCACCTGTGTCTCCCTGGGGGCACCATCACCACCATGACACCCCCCTGCCCCACCCTACCGCCCCAGCGACACCCCAACTGCCTCCAGGTGCTGCCAGAAGGGAAGTGCTGTCCGGAGTGGGAGTGTGGGTGAGTCCAGTTCACTGTAAAAAAAATAAATAAATAAATAATAATGACACATCTTAGGTGGGCGTTTAGTCACCACGGTCAGTTTAACATGCCATCTGTACAGTATTTTCAGTATTCTTCACTATTTCATATGTTATGTTGCGGACCTTTGAGATGGTAACTATACTGTAGTTATTAATAAGAAATGACAGCGGTAGCTTTCTGTATCACTGCCAGATGAAGTGGTATACAGTACTATGTAGTTACAGAACTGTATATCTGTATTCGAACTCATGATCTTATACAGCAATAAACTGTGGCAAATTCCCACATGTACAATTAACTACTTCCCTACTCAAAGCTAACTATTATTTTCATGACTACCCTGCACAAAGTAGTCTACAATACTGTATACTGGTATACTGAATCTGGCAGAGTATTTTCTGACTAACATCTGGCGTGAATCAGACTTGACTGCCGTGCGGTGCGGTGTGCTGGACCTCCAGGACCTGACTGTCTCAGGCACCTTCCTCGCCTCGCCTGCTGCTACGTCTACAACTGCAGGTAAGGCACACTGGCCTGGTTTATGCAACTACCCTCCCCACTCGAAGCAACATCAAACCGGCCTAAACTTCTTCCCACTATTATATAAAGTTTAGCAAATAAATTTCCTACTAAAACCTCTCCTCCACTTACCTTCGCCCTGCTCACCTCCCAGCTAGGTCTATACACTTTCATCTCTCACTATTCCTAGGCCTAAGCAACTCCTCCTCCCCCCAACCACCACCAGGCCTAGGTACTGTGCATGCAGCTCCCCATCCTCCTCGCCAACTCGCAATGCAACTCCACTCAGCCTCGTTCAGCACCCGTCCCTACAATTCCTCACAATTTCTAAAACTACATATGGTTTCCTACTATACAGCATCTCTCTTACACGAACTCTCGCTATACAACCTCCTCCCCCTCTTCTCCAGCGGGGATTTTTACTATAAAGTGTACCACTTCTCAGACAACAGACACATACACACAGATATGGTTTATTTTGGTTGGATTAGTTCAATAAAACCTGTTAACTGTATAGATAAAGCTTACCCCTCTACATAATGCACTCCTTCAACTATGATTTCCTTTTGGGGCACTTTATCCACTGCAGTTATTTAGCATAAAAACTCCATGGTATAAAAGTTATCCACGATACCGATTCTCACTATAAGAGTTTCCTACGGCACAAGTCACTGTACAAATACAACTCTGTCATTATTCATTTCCACAAAATTCGATTCACCCACAGTATGATTTTTCCCCTCGGTATTTTTCCTCCAACATAAAAATCGCTTCTTTCCTTCAGCGGGTGTATTGACGAAGATGAAGTGTACCACCCTTCAAAAAGCTCGTGGACCCACCCTGAGGACCCCTGCCTAACCTACTACTGCGCCCCCGAGGGAATTGTGGGGGCCAGGCTGGTGTGTGGGCCCCTCCCTCCCCCTACAGCCCCACACTGCCTTCCCATCACGCCCCAGGGGGAGTGCTGCCCCGTGTGGGACTGCAGGTGAGAAAGGAATAAGTGAGACATGTGATGCAAATTTTGACAAACTGGGGACTTGGATGGATGACATCGTAGACATTTAATGAAGATGGCCACACAATACACCAACACACACACACACACACACACACACACACACACACACACACACACACACACACACACACACACACACGTACGTACGAGTACAGTGCTTTGTGACCTTAACTTTGCTCTGATTGTTCTTTTCACGGTTTATTTTGCATAGCTCAGTGACTCAAGACGACTGTGCCACGGTTCTACATCGTTTTCGTTGTATTTCTTTATGACTGGCATCATTCCAGCGTTAATCTACTGTTACAATTCAGCATTCAAGACAGAGCAATAAAAGGTCGACAGCAAAGAGTAAAGCAGCACCTACTCCATTCGATCAGCAACATGCACATTTACAGACTCCGCCATATCCACGTCACACATCTGCTCACTGCATTCTCATCACTCAAAGACCCACGCCACTATTCTGTTTCTCCTATTGCGACCAATTTTCCCCATACCAATCTCCCCCATAATCTCTCCCATATCAATTTCCCCCATACCAGTCTCTCCTGCCAATCTGTCTTCTACGTTCGCCACCAGCCCGGGATGTGTGGATGAGTTTGGGATCTATCACCCTCTGCACAGTCAATGGAAAGACCCTCTATGCATCGAACACCTGTGCACGGTCGGAGGGGTTGTGAGCAGGAATGTGACATGCAGCCTAAGTCATCCCCCACACCCAGCATGCGAACTACACACACCAGGGGGGGAGTGTTGTCCTGTGTGGGTGTGCAGGTGAGAGAGATGGAAGTGTGTATATGAAGTGAGTCATGAATAAGTGTATATGATGTATACTGAATATTTCTGAGGTGTTCATTGCATCTACTGTATATTGCAGTGGATTATAAAACAGTATCTTTGTCTCGGTCCGCAGATGGGTGTGATGGAGCGTATTCAATATTACTGGGTTAATTTTCGTGAGTTATGGAATAGTATAATATCTACATGGGTTATGAATAGGAAAGCCTGTGTTAACTGGGTACATCTGAGTGGTTTATGAATAAGGATGTGTATTATATGGTTGGAGTTATTGAAAGTCAGAGCAAGTTAGGGAAATAAGAGAAATGTGGGCACTGGTGAGGGATGGAATATCTAAATTCGGATGTATGCAGATGCTGTGGTGCTGCATCATGATGGTGAGTGAAATATTTACACACAGGTTCAGCTTTGTAAATGCCTGTGAGTGGCGAGGTCTGGGTAAATGCAGATAAGAGTAATGGGAATGTCGTTGAGAGAGCGGGTGACTCGGTGCATTGCTCTGAGTGGGAGTGAGTAGCGGGAGAAACTGTTTGAAAGATATTTTCCCTTACAATGAGATGGAGTCTTTTGGATATCAACCTTGCTATCACCAGACGATTTTAATAAGCATGAAAGAGACTAGTCCAGTTGGAGGGGTTAGGCAGAGCTTCTAATAACACCTTCGCAAAACGATGCCCAAGTTAAAATAGTCTGTAGATGGCAAGAATGAACTACGTCATCAGACTGAAGTAGTTGTGTACTATGGTGCACTATCAAAAAGATGTAAATGTTAAAAAATGGTGAGGTGAGATGAGTGAGTGATGGGGAAAAAAGTAACAAGACGCTCTGGAGGCCTTGATGCACTTTTTTTTTTTTTTTTTTTAACAATCTTGCGGGATTATAGCCTCTGGTTACTACTACCTTGCGTTGAAAAAAATGAGAGGACTGAGTAAGTTCACAAGAGGATTGCATAAAAGTGGTACTGCCTTCATTAAAGTTTGGTTGAGAGATTTTGGCGAGGCATAAACTTAGTCAAACAACAGCAGTGGGAAATGGGTTATTAGGAAATGTATAAGGGCTGCATAGGTGGGACAGGATGAGCCTCATGAAAGATGAGGTGCAACAGCCTCAGCAGATATAAGGGTTGAGGAATGGTAGATGGTGTAAATATAAAATGACAGTGACTAGGGAGAACGTGGTCATAATGGTGTTGTGTGTCTGAGGGCAGGAAAAGAGCGTTGAAGGCCTAGGGGGCTTAATATAGAAATGGATGAATTATGGAAGTGGTGAATGATAGACTGGATGAATAATGTATGGATGGAGGCGTTTTTTTTTTTTTTTTTTTGGGGGGGATGACTGAATTATTTCATTCATGTACATTTATGAAAACAATTTAAAAATGGTTATGGATGATATGTTTGTAGGCTGTGGAGTATCATAAGGGAATAAATGACTGATGACTGAATGTACGACCTATTTCTGTGGAGTCCCTGTTGATAGATGTGCTACTTAATGGTATTCTTTTATCTGGATCCTATTCATATCACTGAGAAATGAGGCAATTAGAATATAAGGCGGATATTTAGTAAGCCAATTTTAACAAGTTATAATTGGTAGAATGCGGAAAGCAAGGTCAATTATATAAATTGATGAAGTACCGTAATAAATTATAATTAACATGATAAATTAACAGTAGCGAGTAAGCAAGTAGGCTATGTGATATGTAAACGAAAAATTCTGTTATACACAAGTACATGAATATACAGATATCTAAGTGCCGTATAGAAGACAATATATTTAAAATTAATAAAGCACGCAAATAGCATAAATAATCCTAATTACCATAATTCATAAACAGCTACCGGTACATAACTCTGCTGACAAGTAAGATTAGTATTAACTCTTACATCTTCATTTATCGCCAGTGAAGCTGAAGTGATGAGATAAATCAGTTAGCGTTAATATGATTAATGAAGCGTCTTTGTACAAACTATTCTCCAGTGTCTCTTTATATGTTCTCTCTCTCTCTCTCTCTCTCTCTCTCTCTCTCTCTCTCTCTCTCTCTCACCAGTCCTAATACCCATAACACCAGTTCAAACACCACCTGTCTCCCACAGCCCCTGTACAGACATGGATGGCACGATACGCGAACTGGGCGAAGAGTGGTACAGCGACCCATGCACCGTCCACAGATGCACCCCGGAAGGTACCCAAACGACGGAGGAGCAGTGTACCATCCCGCCCCCGCCAGGATACGCGTGCGAGCTGGTACAGGTGCCTGGGATGTGTTGTCCGGAATGGTTATGCAGGTGAGGGTACGATTTGAGGTGGTTTTAAGATGTGGTACATTTTGGGGGTGTTACATTGTTGGCGGTGTGTTACATTGTTAGGGGGTGAGTGGCACATTTTGGGGATAAGTGGTACATTTTGGGGATAGGTGGTACATTTTTGGAGGTGAGTGGAACATTTTGGGGGGTGAGTGGTACACTTTTTAGTGGTACAGTTTTTGGGGAGCGGTAAATTTTAGGAATGGTATTTTTTTTGAGGATTTTAATTGTATGATTTCTGGTAGGTACTTTTTTGGGCGGGTACATTTTGGGGATATTTTTACTATTATGATTTTGGGTAGGTATTTTTTAATATGTGGACCTAGCGAGTATAAATTAATAATGTGTCATCATAGTGAAAGGCTTGTGTGAGAAGGTCGGAAGTGAAATATGAAAAGAAAAGGAAAATCGAGAGAAAATGTTATAGTTGGGATGACTAGAGCGCTGAGTTGAGGGGACAGGAAATTTTAAAGTAGTCTACGGGTATTCATTTTATTTTCACTATCCTAAAATTACATCCCTTCCATCTTTAATGCTAAGTTGTAACAAATATCACCACACTATGGTACTGGTCATGGAAACAGCGCTATGAGAATGATGTCGAGTCGTAACACTGTCTTTTTCTGCCACTAAACCAGGTGAATATTAGCTGCAAAAGGACGAAAAACGCAGCCAAGTTAAGCTGAACGAATTATTTGGGCTTTAAAGTTCGATGAAATTGGGCAGAACGATGCTACTCCATAAATTTCAGTCAGTCTGGTAATTTTTTTTTAGTGAGTAGGTCGGCAGATCGAGGCTGATGCAATATTTTTACTTTAATGACTGACATAAATGACGATATATTATACGGTTATTGATATGGGATATACTTTACCGAAATCCAGCAGCGAAAATACATTCCTACAGACCTATAAACCAGTGGACTGATAGGTGGATTTATTTTATTTTATCAACGTATCCGTCTGTGTCTATCTATCTATCAATCTATCTTTTTGCGGACACAGTGAGTGCTATAAATATGCTCGAGGTAGATGCGGAGGTGCATAGGTCAATGTAAAGGGCTCTAATACATTCTGAAAACTCCAAAAACCTCTAAGATAAGGATTATTGTTAAATCAATGGATAATCACGCAGGCTGGATTCTTGTTCAGGAGGCACTCTTCTAACTGGAGGAGTTACGATATATCCTTAATATTTTCGCTACTACATTTTCGTCCTGAGTATAATAAATAGTCTGGAGATAGCAAAATTAACAAGTGAAATAGTTACCGTGGATGAAAAGGTCAAAATCGTTTATTTTGTTCCCATATTTTTGTAATCGCGTTCTCTCTTCCAGCATGTACTAGCTTCTGAGTCCCGAGATGCCAACGAGATGTCGCGAGATGCCAACGAGATATTGCGAGATCCCAACGAGATATTGCGAGATGCCAACAACGAGATGTCACGAGATACCAAGAGCCTCATAAACTGCCGAGGTATCACATTGTACATAATTTTCAGTGCATCCTTGTTTTGTAAATGCTTTGTTAATGTGAAAGTCTTTTAATGCGCGTTTTTTCCTTTGAGTGTGTTAGTTTTAATAATAATATACAGTTGCACAGTGTACACGTTTTTCCATAGTATACGACTTTTAATTCGTAGTTACTTTTATAGCACAGCATTTATCACAGAAAATCGTTAAACTAATTAACAATAAAACTGATTAAAAAAAAAAAAGCGCTAACATTCATTGACCTAAAAAACTCAAAAAAGAAAAAAAAAAAAAAGGCCGAAATAAAGTCCACTTGGAAAGCAATTAATTCCCAATACTGACATTTTCCATAAAGTTTAATAATCCTCCCGAAACTATGGCGGGGAGGAGGAGGATGGGAGGAGGGGGAGAGGGGAGACGGAGGGAGGGGAGGGGGAGAGGGAAGGAGGACAGGGGAGGAGGACGGGGGATGGAGGGGACGGGGGAAAGGGAAGAGAAGGACGGGAGGGGGAGGTGGGATGAGAGGAGTTTAGTGAAGAGAGGGGGGGGCATGAGGGGGATAGAGGGGTTGTGAGGGAGGAGGAAGAGAGGAAAAGAAATGTGTGACAGGGAGAGAAGGAGAAATGGGGATAGAGGAAAAGGAAGTTAAGGGTAGGTAAAGACAGGGAAGGGGAAGAGAGTTTGCGACAGAGAGGAGGGTGAGAGCATAGAGGGATGGGATGGGATGGGATGGGATGGGATGGGATGGGATGGGATGGGATGGGATGGGATGGGAAGGGAGGGGATGGGATGGGAGAGGAAGGGACAAAAAGATGATGGAAAGTACGAGGACTGAGGATGAGGGAAGAAAAGATAGAATAATTATGGGGGAGGAAGGGGGTAAGTTGGTGTGTGTGGGTGTGGGTGTGGGTGTGGGTATGGGTAGGGGGGGCGGTGAGAGGCAAAACAGAGGCCAGGTAGAAAGGGAAATTAAACCAGTAAGAGGTAGGTTGGGGAACGAAGGGAAGACACAGGTGGGTTGGGAGGACAGGGGGAAGAGACAGGTGGGTTGGGAGGACAGGGGGAAGAGATAGGTGGGTTGGGAGGACAGGGGGAAGAGAGAGGTGGGTTGGGAGGACAAGGGGAAGAGATAGGTGGGTTGGGAGGACAGGGGGAAGAGCCAGGTGGGTTGGGAGGATAGGGGGAAGGGACAGGTAAGCGGGTACCTAGAGCGGCACAGTAATAAAACTCGCTATGATTGATTCTGGTAAACACACAGCTAGCGTCCTATTGGCTCGTCATTACCACGCTTGATTGATTTCCCTTTTTTTTTTTTTTTTCCATTTTCTGTCTGCAGGGTTTTGGGCTCATAATTACTACCCATGATTTTCACTATTTCCAGACTTTGTTTTAGTTTGCAGGTTTTCTATAGGAGACGGAGTAGGATTTGGGGAAACAAGGGTGAGAGACTTTGAAACGAAATTAATTACACAAACAGTTTACCATACAGACTCTGCTGTTCCAATGAAATGGTTCGTCTTAAAATTTAATGAGAAAATCTTACTCTGTTCGCAAATAAATGAAAAAGAGAAGCACCCTACAAAACTCTTCTCTACCCTACCGAACTCTCCTAACATTAGCCAAACAGAAAAAAAAGAAGTGAAAATATTGACGAAAATTTATGGGAACGATAGAAAATAGTGTGCTAGCAAGAAGGAAGCTGCCGTTCAATCAGTACTGACGCTGCCGTGACTACTAGCAGGCCTAAAACACTTATCTAAGTGATATACGGTACTTTACCGTTCACCACTACCCTCAACCATCCCACCCATTCCCGCCCACCTCTTCCAGGCCTTTATGTAAGTGGCACTGTAGGAGTAAGAAATATAATGCAGTGAAGAGCAGAAACTAACACATACGCCAGCCTCGTTCATAACCAAACAATGACTTCAAGATTATTCGGTCTTTATAATTTTTTCAATTGAAAAAAATACTGTAAAAATGCCCAAACCATCAGAATCTATATTATAAGCATCCTAATGACTACTTATCGGTACATGAGGTGCAAGGACGCTGAGTTTAACGTTTCTGTATTACATGATAAACCGACCTTCACCAGTCTCGACCAGCACTCTATTTAGGGATTGTAATCTAAGTGGCTTTGGCGATTTCGTAACGCCTCTTTCTTAGTGGTTTATCCTGCAAATTACACCCCCATATCCTCTTACATGTTAATGATGCAAACTTCTCGAACTAGAGGGGTTAGATACAGCCTTCATTAGCTTCTTAGAGAAATCTTTCCTTAGCGGTACAAAACATCTGGAGTTAGCAAGAATATAATGCGTACTGGACTGAAATGGTTAACTCTCTTGTTTCAACAAACTCCTTCCCTGAGATAATCTGTGTAGTACTGACAAGTACGAATAATACCAAATAACTGAGGTGGAATGTAGTTAGAGTTGAAGCATGAGCACTATATACGACCACAACATAGCTAAGACGGTGCTGGCGAGGCTCGCCTTCATGTGGTGACACCGATATAACTGGGTGTTGGAGCTACTCTGCTATACAAGCGCCAATCAACTCCGTCCCTATCCACCGAAAGCACATTGGTGGACTGCAGATGGGCAAGTTCAGCCAGCAGCACACTGAGTTCACGCTCAGATGAACTAGGAGGTACATACAGTAAGTAAAAACGCTACTAGAGCAGTAAATACTTCAACCCTATTCCGGTTACACTTCATTACTTAATAATTTCTCACGCAGTAGTATTGTCAATTTAAAAAAAAATAGTACCAAATGGCAGTGAGAAGGAAATACAGCACCAGGAAATCGAAACAGGTGTACTGAACAAAAACCCTAGGCTACGTTGACGCTGCTCCATTCTTGCACTAGGTATTGCTGTTATCAAATACCTTTATTTCATTATATACCTTTTTCGTGTAACAATATCAGCAACATAATGAAGAATATTACCGAACTGTAGCGAGGTGGAATGTGGTCATCAGGAGTTGAAATAAGAGCACCGAACATAAAACTATCTCCATTTTTTATTACACACAGCAACCATTTATTATTACCATTATTTATTATTATTATTATATTTCCTATGTTAGAGTACTTATTTCAAGCGACCGAGTAATCCTGGCAACTATGAATACTGGTAAAATACTGCTGGGTGGAAAGTGGTTACTACAGGGAATCGAGACAAGAAACTGAGACCACTACAGTTTATTTCTTTATAAAACTGGGAGCTTAACAGGTACTAGTCGCCTTTTTCAACATCGTCATTTTTTTACATCATACCCTTGCAATCTACAGAAGAGTTTATTCACCACATGAGAGACATCAGGAGATGGTGGAAGTAAAGATGTAAATCTATAATCCTTTTCACAAGAGGTACGCAATCTAAAAATGGGCTGGCAGTAGCAAGAATGAAATAATAATGATGTTCTAGGGCTCGAGGGAAAAAAGTAGAAACAAGGGAAAGCGGAGATGATATAAGGTGCTGAAGGTGGGAAGTGGGGAGGGGGGGAGCACTCGCTATAAGTGGCGCAGTGGTAGACGTTTTGGTGCTACAGAGGTGGTGACGGAGACACGGTTCAGTGACGGACAGTATTAAGTCAGGAGTTGCAGCGAGAGGTTAACAAGATTCCTCTGCAGCACAGTGGTGTCACTTTATTATGATAACTATTTTTTAAAGTTTTTACTCGGACCACCAAAACTCTAACTGGAGAGATTAATTCTTTGATTGCTAACTCCTTACATTACTTTTTTCCTTTGACCAATGACTACTTAAAAAGAATATGATTAAAGTTTTGGCAATTAAAAAAAAAGTCCTTTCACCACAAAGTGAACTATGTTATTCAGCTAAGACTTTCTGCAGCCTAAGGTTAATGAATAATCCCTAACAGTATCAAGTACACAGGCAAAATATCGGGAGATAAATTTACTCATACTGGTGTGAAACTTTAGCCGGCTCAGGTATGTAGCAGGAGTGGTATTAAAAAAAAAAAACTCATTTTATTGTTACCAACAGTAATGTAGTTGTAAGAGCTAGGACTGTGAAATATAAGATGTGTAATGTGAATTTATCTAACACCTTAACTGTTAGGGTAAAATAATTAAAGCCATATGGCATAAAAATGAACATGCATGAATATGCTTCAAACATACTAAAATATAAAAACAGCAAAACGAAACTAAATAGGGGCGCTCAATGTAAGCGACTTAATGTCCAAATAATGCTTTGTGATTTGAATGTCACTTACTAAACAGAGGCAGGCTAGACTACTATTTCCAAATTTTCATAGTTTCTGCAAAATGAAAACTTGGAGAACAATACACAAAAATATTTTCAAACCGAAAGTATTATGTTCAGACTGAGCAGACGATTTTAGATAAAATGTTAAGTTTTTTGCAACTACTGAAATCATATACTTTTGGCGTGTTCTCAGAAGTTTTGGGAGTGTGGTAAGATACTGTACAGGGTAAGGCTGGTGAGAAGAATCGGAGTGGGGTGGGGGAGATAATGGCGAGAGGCGGGGTAGGGTGGGGGGGGGGGAGAATGGTGAAAGGCGGGGTGGGGGTGGGGGATATGATGGGGAGGGGTGGGGTGGGTTAGGCTGAGGGGAGGGGGCGATATCACTCCACACACCACCGGCTGATCCTGCCCCACATCCATAGCATTTGCAGCTGCCGTGGTGTGGAACTGAGGTAGACGTCAGCAAACTTTCCATGCCTACTACCCACCCTGCCTCTTAAATGTTGCTTCACTATCACTCCCTTCACCTCAAACCTAAACAATCATGTCTATATCACTCCCTTCACCTCAAACCTAAACAATCATGTCTATCACACCAGGCGCTCGCTCTCTCTCTCTCTCTCTCTCGCTCTCTCTCTCTCTCTCTCTCTCTCTCTCTCTCTCTCTCTCTCTCTCTCTCTCCATCACACAAACAATCTATCCGCAACTCCCACAACACCATGCAGGGTCAAAGATTGCCTATTACTCTTTCCATATCAAACACTAACATTCCTTTCACGTCTATCACCGCACCACGTGGGCTCACAAACACTGCTTCACTGCCTCTCTCTTCATTGCCGTTTTTATATCTGATATGAAAGAGTGAATTTGGTACTCACAATCTCTCCTTCCGCCATTGTCTTCTCGGCGTTGGTCATGTTCCTTCTGAATCACTCTTCAGTGACGCTTTACAATGCTTCTCTCCCTCTACAATTACTTCTACAGCCTCCACTACACTTTGGGGCGGCACCACCAAATATTAGAAGCAAAATGTACTAGCATCCGGAAAATCATCAGACGCTAAACACAACCTACTCTGGATGACGAAAACACGTGGTGACAGAGAGGAAGTCGGGATGTAACGAGCAACATACCTCTCCTCTCCTACTTGTCCCCTCCACTCTTCCATTTGCCCCATTCCCTCCTCTCCCCCACCCCCACACCCTCCTCTCTCCCCCCCTCCTCCTCCTCTCCTCCGTACCTCGCTGGGTTCGGGTCAAGGGGGCTACCAAACGAAAAATTGCTATCTCAGTTCAATAATATTCAGCAGTGTTTCACTCTCATCTTAAATGCCGGGACCAACTTTCCTAGCCCCGGGCTCCTACGCTCCTCATGGGGCAACGTAGGATTAGATGATGGATGGATGGACAAAGCTGCCGAGAACATGCACAGAGGTTGGTAGGCTGTGTTAGTCCAGATATGTGACGTTAAAGTCTGAACCCCAAGATAATACGGTTTCACTCGACTGCTTCAATTCGTCCAGCTGACCATGAGACATGAGGGCTGCATACGTGCCTGGCTTGTGATTGGCTGCTGACGCGTGGTGGAGGGAGGAAGGTGAGAGAGGAGGAGACAGAGTGAGGGAGGGAGGGAGGAACAGGTGGGGAAGAGGGAAATGGAGGGACTAAGCCACGTGGTGGAGAGAAGGAGAAGAAAGACTGTGGTTAGGTGATGGGAGTACAAATGAATACACAGAAAGGTCTGTTGGCCCATGACGAAGTTATTTGCAGGAAAAAAGGTTAATACTACTAAGATCAAACCAAAGGGTAAGAGAAAAGAATAGAAAGGAGGGGGGAAAGGGGAGAGACAGAGGGAGGTGATGAAGGGAATGAGGGAGAGGATAGATTGAGGCAGGTGATGGAGGGAAGGTGGGATAGGAGAGACTGAAGCAGGTGATGAAGGGAGGGATGGAGGAAAAAATACTGAGGAAGTGATGGAGGAAGGAAGGAAAGGAGGAGACCGAAGAAGTGATGGAGGGAAGGAGAGAGGGCATGGAGAGACTGAGGCATATGATCGTGTAAGGGCATGAGACGAGACCGAGGCATGTGTTTGAGGAAGGGAGATGAGATACTATGACAGATGATAATGAGAGGGAGGAATGGAAGGCTGGGAGAGACTGATAAGTATTGGAGGGGCGAGATGAGAGATTGAGGCAGGTTATTCATGCGTTATTTACACTATTTAGTACGGATGTTTTTATCACCCAAGAAAATACCGAGGTGTAATGAGCAGATGCATGGCTACGGAAGAGCCTTACGAATCTATGAAGCCATTTATTGTCCGTCTCGCATACTGACGTCAACTGTCCGAACGTGCATGTCGAAATTAAAACTGGATGATTCACGGCCTCTTCATCTTGAGGTCAGAACTGGTAGCATACCCCAACTCAGGACGCATGTGGCCGAATGGACACCGAGAATATTTCTATTTCGATGGTAATTCTCCAACTTTCGATGAGTGACGTTCAATGTGGTAACATCTTTATCGTTTTTTTTTTTCCCTTGTTTACGTTCATTGGGGAATATGACTGTCCTAAAACTGAAAGGAAATTTCATATCAGAGTAACATGCTTGCTCGTATAAGCGAAGTGCGGATGCCTTGATGCAAGGCCAATAAGACTTATTGGCCTTGCCTTGATGTGGACTCACGATACATGCACGCGCCCGCGCAATCGCGCGCACACACCCACGTGTGCGTGCGTTTCTCTGTGCATCTGGGCATGCCCACTACTATCATCTTTTTAAGTGAAACACTCGACTGTCGATCTTGTAGTGGTGACAGTGGTGGTTGTGGAAGTGATGATGATGATGGTGGTGAAAATAACAGTAGTTATAAGGATACTGGTGTCTGCTGTAGAGGTTAGTCGCAGTGGTGAAATGCATTTGTCAAAAACTATTAGTATGTTATTATTTTGCTAACACCGTCAGGTATGTCCAATACCTGGTTATATAAACGTAAGATAATAATTACATACAACCAGTCAAATGGCAATATTCTACAAAAATTAAATAGCAGATAACGGTATGGGGGACATCAGGGAAGCGGGCACAAACACATCAAAACGCGGGGCCATTAAATACCCATTACGCAAGCGGACAAGCACACCCACCTCGCAAACAAACACAAAAACAAACACAGCCCACAATTTTCCGATCCCCGCCACGCTAATGTCCTCTTCCTCTTCCCTTTTATCTTACTCTTGTTTTAAACCCGCAAAATTTACCTCTACAGCCTTAGCAAGTATTTCATATTTTGACCATTCTATTCCCAGACGATTTCACTCAGCCCAGGATTTTTTTTTCTTTTTATTTAGCCTCCTGTGACCTTTATACCTAACCGCCCTAGTTCGAAAAAGCGTCTCGTAAGCTGAATAAAATCGTCTGGGAGTAGCAAATATAAAGCGACAAAAACAGGTCGTAATTGAGGAGATTTTTTTTTTTCTCTTCCAGGCTGTGGACGTCTTTTTCCTTTTATTCTCGCTTTTTCCGGACGATTTTTTTTAGTTTGGGCAGGGTTTAATGGAGGCTATATTTCACTCCTACGATTCGAGGTCTCTCTTGAAGGAGAAGAAAGCAGTGTGGAGTTGGCAAAAATAGATAAATAAATAAATAATGTATAAAGCAGGCAATAAATGTCATAGAAGCGAATGGATTACAAACGATGAATATTCTGAGGAGGTTTGCCAATACGTAAATATACCCTTTTCACACTAACCTGAACTAATATGCCGTCCCTCCATCTTGAATGCTGCTGAGCTGTGGTAAAAGATTAACGAGAGATATGGTGCCTGTCACGAAGAAACTGTATGGTATGGATGTAGAGCCGTAGCATTATCTTTCTCTGCCTCTGAGAGCTATGTGGGATAACCAGGAAATGGACGAATCATCTGGAAAACAGGATACTGAATTAATCTCTTCAATACTATGTCTTTTCACTGTTCTTGTTATCTCCAGGCGACTTTATTCAGCTCAAGGAGACCTCAAACTGGAGAGGTTAGATACAGTTGTAACCACTACATTAATTCGGTGCCCTCTTAAGCTGAATTAAATCTTTTGGTAACACGAGAAAGAAAATATAAGGACTCGTTTATTTTGCTTGTGAGTTACATTTTGACAAATTACATAGCTTTTTGAATCACTGAACTGTACTTTACTGTTATCTTCTACGTTAATAACAAGATACTGCTTTTTATCTTGTAACTCATTAAAGCGCAGTAAAATGGTCTCAGCTAAAATTAACATCTACTCAAAACTCCAAGACACATATATTTATGGAAAGAAATCACACAGGTTCAATTTTAAAGATTCTAAAACTAAACGCTAAGGATCAGCGCGCGCGCGCGCACGCACGCACGCACGCACACACACACACACACACACACACACACACACACACACACACACACACACACACACACACTCCCAAACTGAATAAAATCGTCTGGCAGTATCAAGAACAAAAACTTAATCTCTCATGTCCAAAAAGGGTCACAGTTTTGAGGGATCTTTAATTCACAACTTATGCTCCTATAGGAAGCAGAAATTCTTTTGTTTACTATTTTTTACTAGACACTGTGAAGCTGGAGTATGTTTTCTCAGCCTCTGTACGGACCGCAGGACACATTTTCTTTTTTGTTTTCTTTTTCTTTTCAGGGAAGTGCTGTAGTGGCCTGACTTGCTAAATAAATCCTGCATCTCGGAGGAACTAACATTTTAATCCTTGAATCAAACGACGTGAGGAACAGCCCCCCCCCCTCTCTCTCTCTCTGTCTCTCTCACTTCATCAGTCGTGTGTGTATTTCTTCCCTGTCATCAATTTGCCGTTTTTATACGTTTCCCCTCAAGTTACCCATTTTCTTTGTTGCCTCGTCATTCTCCTCCCTTCTGTCTGATTTTTCCCCCATTTCTTTTCATCCCTGACACCTTGTTATTTTACCATCCTTTCCTCCTCTGTTCTCTCTTTGCCTTCTCCTCTTTTATTATGCAATTTTCTTTCCTTAGTTTTCTCAACATTTCCTTCCGTTTACCTTTGTTTGTTGCCTTCCTCTCTCTCTCTCTCTCTCTCTCTCTCTCTCTCTCTCTTTTTTTTTTTTTTTTTTTTTTAATCACCTTTAACTTTCCATGCCCGAATCTCTCCCCCTCTCTACCCTAAACCAACCTAACTTTACCTCACCTAATCTAACTTAACCAAACTTAATCTCACACCACACCACATCTAACCTCATCTAAACAAGCAGGTCTGAAGAGCTTAGCGAATACCATCAGGTAACAGAAAGGTATTTGGGACGTTTAAATACAAATAAAAAAAAACAAAAACTCTCAACTTATAACCTACCCTAACTTGCTCCAACTTAACCTCTGAATTTCCCAGACATATTGGTATAGCTTGTTGTTGCCATCTCACTTCACTATTCTTCATTCCACATTCCTCTCTCTCTCTCTCTCTTTCTCTCTCTCTTTCCCTCTTCTACGCTCCTTCTTTCATCCCTCCTTCTCATCCTCCCATCTTTCGTCTTCCCCTCCCCATCAATCTCCTTCTTCTCTCTTTCTCCTGCTGCTTCCCTCTTCCCTTCCCACCGTTATCCTCTTTCCCCTCCCTCTTTTCTACACCTTCTCATCCTCCATCTCTCCCCTCCCCACTAATCTCCTCCTTCCCTCTTCCTTCCCATCCACTTCTCCCTCCCCTCTCCCTCTCTCCGTCCTTCCCCCTTCCCTCCCATCCATTTCTCCTTCTCCCTTCCCTCTCTCCCTCCTTCCCCTCCCCATCCCCCATCTCTCCCCTCCCCATTAATCTCATCCTTCCCTCTTCCCTCCCATCCATCTCTCCCTGTCCCCTCCATCTGTACCTCCTCCTTACCCCTCCCCATCCTCCTGTCTCCCCCCTCCCCATTAATCTCCTACTTTCCTACTTTCTCCTTCTCCTAGTACCGGTACCCTCTGCCACCCATCTCTCCCTCCCCATCCCTCTTTCCCACCTCCAATATTCCTCTTCTTGTTTCCCTCTTCCCTCCCATCCCTCTCTCCTCCCCCTTCCATCTTTCCCTTCATTCCCCCCATCCCCCCCCATTAATCTCACAGCTCCCATGAAACTTTTATACCACGCCCCTGATGAGGTGAGCGATTAAGCCTCTCTCCCCCCCCTCCTACGACCCCCCCACACTCCAACGACCCCCCATTACTCCTACGACCCCCCCACACCCCAACCTGGCTACACTGTTTGTTTTCTTACCGCGACCCTCCTTCCTTGGTCTGGCTACACTGTGTCCCCTATGACTGACTCACTGGCAACACTGTCTATGGCTTGTTTCTATGGGTTTTAATATGTGTGACTAATTATTCCTCTTGGATTCTGTGTATCAGTTTCTCTCTCTCTCTCTCTCTCTCTCTCTCTCTCTCTCTCTCTCTCTCTCTCTCTCTCACTTGTTGCTGAGGTGGGTTTGTCTTACCTGTATAAAACCGTCTGATGTTTGCTGGAATTATATACAAAGTTCTGTCTTTAAAACTGATGTTAAGAGTAAAATCTGTTCTCTTGAGCATAGCCTACACACACACACACACACACACACACACACACACACACACACACACGTTTAATACAGAAACATTATGGGTAAGGAGAGCTTGCCACATGCCTCCTATACCAAATTAATAAATAAAAAAAAAAAAAAAAGCTACAAAACCACCATACAAATTAAGAGAAAAATTAAAGCCAAGGAGTAAAATTTGGGGGCAAAATATCAGACTTTGAATCGCTTCAGTACGATGACGTCATTTCTTTATATTCGTGAAGCCAAAAGTTCTTATTAGGTTTGAGAGAGAGAGAGAGAGAGAGAGAGAGAGAGAGTACAAAAACAGCAGTAAAGTTAGATAGAACGGGAAAGAGGGAGTAGGTGAAATGAGTGAGAGGCCCAGGCAGTAAAAGTGAGCAAGGGTGAGCGTGTAAGAGAGTGAGAGAGTGAGAAAGACCATCCAGCACACCCTAGCTTCAAGTGAGTCCCCATAACTCTTCTTTACGACGTGCATCTCTTGTAAATTCTCTCTCTCTCTCTCTCTCTCTCTCTCTCTCTCTCTCTCTCTCTCTCTCTCTCTCTCTCACACACACACACACACACACACACACACACACACACACTTCCAATTGTCAGTCTATTAAACATAAGAAGGTATGTTTAATGTTTAATCTGGTTACAGCCTAGGGAATTTAATAAAGTTTACAAATGCATGAAAAGCTGTAAAAGAGAAAAATATATGTAAAAGTAAAAATAAATAACACCACACACACAAAAAAAAAGCGTTGATCACAAGAGACAGACAGACAAACAGACGGAGACAGGGACACAAACAAAGGCGAGGAGAGTAAGTGAAACACGTAAGACAACAAATTCTGAGATGGAGTGAGAGGACGCGGCACGCAGGCAGAGGAAAAGAGCTGAAGGTATACAAGTGGGTCAAATTGGAAGGAACATTTTTCAGTGAGGGAGACAAACTGTGGCTATTACCGACGATAACAGGGCACTGTGTGTGTGTGTGTGTGTGTGTGTGTGTGTGTGTGTGTGTGTGTGTGTGTGTGTGTGTGTGTGTGTGTGTGTGTGTGTGTGTGTGTGTGTGTGTGTGTGTGTGTGTGTGTGTGTGTGTGTGTGTGTGTGTGTGTGTGTGTGTGTGTGTGTGAACAAAGAAGTTTTCATCCGATTTTAACCAAACTAAGTGGAAATGCTAAGGGTCTGCCTATGAGGAAACCTACTGTTTTTGACAATAATAGGTCAGATGTCAAGGTCACAGGGCTAGGTCAAACTGACTTACCAAATCTGCTGAAACATTGTTGACTCGATTAAACTAAATTTGGTGGAACGGTCCAGGTTACAGAAGGAACGAAATGAGTCAATTCTGTGAACAATCAATTAATGGTCAAAGCCACAAAGCATGGTTGAAGTTCGGCTCGTGCGTCTGTATGTGAATAAAATAACGAACACTACATTTCTGATCCGATTTGCACCAAACTTGATGGGAGGGTTGAGGGTCAGCGAGGGGGTTACCCTATTTTCTTAAAACAATAGGTCACAGGTCACGGTCAAATGGCAAGGTCAACTTAGTTTTTAATTGGATTTAGAACAAACTTTGTGGAAAGGTTCAAGGTAAGGCGGGAATAATGGATTCAGATTTTTAAAAGTCAGTTTTAATTTAATGGTCACAAGGAAAGCTCAAATATCAAGGTCCCTACTTATGCAGTTTCGATCTGATTTAGTCCAATGTTTGGGGAAGGGTTTGGAGTAAGGCAAGGATGAAGGAATTCGATTTTGAGGGCAGTCGGCAAAGCATAAGCTCACGGGGCAAACGTAAATATACGGTCCATAGATTGACTTGTGAGAGCGCAGATGCTGCACTCTGGCTGTTGCTTCTTGGTATATTTTTCCTGCCCTTAGACATTTTTTTTTTCGGCTCTACCATTGACAGGGCTAATAAAGGCTGTATATTACTACGTCAAGACGAAAAGTATCTACAAAGCTGACATACAGACTAGTGAGAAGTCTTCAAAACAGTATGCGACCACCCAACCTCTCTCTCTCTCTCTCTCTCTCTCTCTCTCTCTCACACACACACACACACACACACACACACACACACACACACACACACACACACACACACACACCACAACTTACATCCACCTCTACCTCCCACACATTTGCATGAATAAACAAACATACCTTTGATGTAAATAATGAATGCAAATACTAGTAAAAGAACTACACTTAGTATCTGATTATTCCCTCTGTGAATTTGTAGACAAGAGTGGAAATGACAGAGGCGGATATATAGCACGGGAAATGTAAGGCAGGAATATTATAAGTAAATTAGCTCGCCTCTTATTTTTTCTAATGACACAGTGCTGGAGAGGGGCGCCTTCACGTGGTAACACCGATATAACCAGGCGGATCCACTGCCCGGTTATCTATACGTCACTCAGCTCCCTATCTCCCAAAAGGAGGATGGTGGACTGCAGAGGGGCAAGTTCAGCCTGCAGTCCACTGGGTTCACGTATCAGTATGAACCTGGGGCTACAGCTACGTCTGCGGTGCTATGAACACAGGCATCTTTTTCAGACTGAGGGTGCGTTCAGAGTATTCCGGAATTGATTTTCCTCCCACACAAATTGTCTGATCGGGTAGACAGGGACAAATAGTAGACAGAGTGCATACATTTCACTGGTTTACACTCTGGGCATTCAGTTTCCCATCGTCAGACACTGAGCAACGACAGGCTCAGAACTTGGACCCAATGTTTTTTTTTTTTTTTTTTTTTTTTCTCCAAGCCACCTGGCTACACGGAAAATGCATCATGTAATATGTCCGGTTCCCGCCTAAACGTAAATTCATTTTGACACTAGAGGATTTAGTTCAGATGAGAGGGATTCTGTTCGGAAATGAGGGATTTTGTTCAGGAGAGGAATTTGCTCAGATAGGGATTTTGTTCAGGTGAGTGGGATTGGAGGTATGGTTGTAAAGCAAGTTGATAAGTTTAAATATTTAGGTACTTATTTAGCCAAGGATGGTTCTTTGAACTTTGAATTCGAGGAAAGGTTAAAGAAGGCTAATCAGGCAATGGGAATGCTTAAAAATATTTGGAATAATAACAATTTCTCTGTGCATACAAAAATAAAACTTTATAAGGTAATGGTTAGGAGTATCTTAATTTATGGACACGAGTCTTGGTACAGCACAGTGACTATGGAAAATAAATTCTTGGTGTTTGAAAATAAAGCACTTAGAAGAATATTAGGAGTTAAGTGGTGGGAAAGGATACCAAATAGTAGAATTAGAGAAATAACGGGAGTGCAGCCGATCGATGAATATGTTAGATTCTCACGATGGAAGTGGCTAGGACATGTGTATAGGAGACAGGGAATAGTACGAGGTACACCAGGGTGGGTGGCACCTGGTAGGAGAGGTAGAGGAAGGCCAAAAGAGACGTGGGTGAGGACAATGAGACGGGAAGCTGGAGATGAGTGTTGGGGAGATCTTGAGGAGTTAGCACAAGATAGGATGTGGTGGTGTGAGTTCATCGAGGCCCTATGCATCCCCGAGGGTGCCACAGGAAATGATTGATTGATTGATTGAGTGGGATTTTATTCCGATGAGAGGGATGTTGTTCAGATGAGAGGGGTTTTGTGCAGATGAGAGGGATTTTGTGCAGAAGAGAGGGATTTGTTGAGAGGAACACTTAGCAGGCACTGGGCAATGTACTGTACACTCGGCATCAAAAGTCCTGTAACCATGTCCTGTTTTCTTCCCATGGATTTCGAAAACCAGTGTGGGTAACCTCAAGTAACCGACACTGATGAGATTATTTGGCCACAGATCACTGTTATTATTGTCGGCTACTGTTGTTTCACGAGACAGATTTTTAAAGATTATGAAAAAAAGAAAAGAAAAAAAAAAGCAGGAGAGGCGACTGGTTTCTCGATGGCGACTGCGCTATTACGATTAACCCACTGAGCCCGTGGATGTCTTTTTCACTATATTCCTACCACCTTTTGGCGATTTTACTCAGCTTAGGATACACTTTTAATGGAGGGGGCAGATACAGCTCAAACTTCCAGTGATGCTTTTCCTAATATGAATAAAATCGTCTGTCAGCTGGAAAAATCAACTGATAAAAAGGTCCCAGTCTCGAAAGGGGTTTCATTCTTGAGTAATCCTCTCGGTATTTTGGAAACACTGAGATATCTTTTTCTTTCCAGCCACAACAAATCCTAATAATCAATGGACCCTTCTTTCCCAGAGATGCCAGACAGAAGCTGACACCAAACGATTCTGTCCATCTCCCCTAAACTGAATAAAACCGTCTGGAGACAGTAAGTACACAGGGTTGTCCATATATATAACGCTCCTCTTCCAATTCACTCGTGTGTCAACAGGAGGGTTCAGATGCCGTTACCAATGTCTACTACGCATCATTTATTCATTTCCTACTCCCCTTGCCACACCCACGCCCACACCAAAAAACCAATCCGTCCCTATAATGCATGAGATACTGCCACTTGAGTTCCTAGTGCAGCGTTATTTACAGACCACCCTGTAGGACACAAGACGTCAACATAGTGAAAGAATTAACCAGAAAACCACATTAAGATTTTACATGTGTACCATTTGCCAATCTCTCTGGCTAAACAACGCGAATGATAGTGAATAATGAGAAAAATAATCATAAATAAGTACAGCCAATAACCTAAGCACAACATTCCTTCCGCTAATGTCTGACGCACAAGTTTCTCTCTAAATATTTAAATTCGTAAACACAGTCTGAGTACATATATATCTGCGATTATTTTTTCGTACATTACAATTAGATCCTAATAACATGGGAAAAATTGGCAACAGCGATTCTCTCTCTCTCTCTCTCTCTCTCTCTCTGACATACATATATAAATACATACATACACACATACATACATACAATCACATACAATCACACATACATACGTTTCAATGCAGACTAATTTAACTCTGCGCGTGTAACTTGCCTGAAATATGCAACAGGAGTCTTTTGCAGTGTTTATCCCTAGGGACGGGGGAGCACGAACACTGCTCTCCCATTTCCTGTCTGTCGTAAAAGCTGATTAAAATGGAAGGGAGTGAGGTCTGGCCATCCCTCGTCTTTGTATCCGTATATTTAGGGTGGATGAGGCGACCCTACCACCGAAGACTTATTGTGAAAGTAGCCTCCTATCTCCTAAGGCAATGGGTGAGTGGGAGAGAGGGAGTTATTGCTAGGTCTCTCTCTCTCTCTCTGAATAACATCGTCTGACAGTGACAAGAAATAAATAAACGTCTTCCGACCAAACGGAATAAATTATTTTCCTGATTTATAATATTAGCAAAAAGAAAATGAATAAAGGAGATTAAAACTAAAAATCAATACAAAAAATCCACAGTAATATTAAGCAAGATCTTAATTAAAACTACAAGATGTTAATGAATGAACTTAAGTAAAATTTTGAATATACGTGAATAACTGAAAAATAAATAAAATTATGAGTGAATAAATGAAAAACTGAATCGCAGGAGAATAAACGCTACCCAAAGTATGTAAGAGCAAGCTGGGGAGACAAAATATGAAAGTGAGATGGGGAAGGCCAGGTTGTTGCTGAGTTTGGATAGAATTGTGTGTGTGTGTGTGTGTGTGTGTGTGTGTGTGTGTGTGTGTGTGTGTGTGTGTGTGTGTGTGTGTGTGTGTGTGTGTGTGTGTGTGTGTGTGTGTGTGTGTGTGTGTGTGTGTGTGTGTGTGTGTGTGTGTGTGTGTGTGTGTGTGTGTGTGTGTGTGTGTGTGAGAGAGAGAGAGAGAGAGAGAGAGAGAGAGAGAGAGAGAGAGAGAGAGAGAGAGAGAGAGAGAGAGAGAGAGAGATGGCAGACAGAAGAACCAACAGCTATAACCACAGATTAAAGACAGTCAGATATACAGGTAGATAACAGGTAAATGGATGAGCCAGGTAGGTTAATTAGTTAAATGTGGTATATAAGTGGAGAAGCCTTATCAATGGTGTACTTAGCATAATTAATGGGCTGTGAGACGATGGGAATTAAATTACTTTGAGAGACGAAAGGAAGAAGAGAAGGAAGTGGGAAGGAGGGAAGGTGGAAGGAGGCAACGAAAAAAAAGAAGGAAAGAGGGAGGGAAGAAAGGAAAGAGGGAGTGAAGGATGGAAAGAGAGAGGGAAGGATGGGAAGAGAGAGGGAAGGCATGTAAAAACAAGGAATGCGTATGAGAATGAAATGCAGCATCGGAAGGAGGAAATGAATCATAGTAAGGTAAGTGGAGCAGGAAGAGAGGGGAAAAAAAAAAAAATAATAAAACAGACAGAAAAGGGACGGAACGGACAAAAAAAAAATTCATAAGAAAAAGCTATGAGAATTAGATGAAAGAACAAGACAGAGGAAAAACATAAGTACAAGCAGGATGGACAGAATGAAGAAAAGGAGGAAAGAAAGAATGGAAGGGAGGAATGTAGAGGAGAAAGGAAGGATAGGAGAGAAGTAAGGAAGCAAGAACGAACCTAATGAAAGAGGGGAAGCTAGAAACGGAGAAAGGAAAAAAAAAAAAAAGGGAATAATGCAACAGAATACAAATATGCAAAAGTATGTAAGAAGGAAATGAAAATGAATGAAGGACGCATATGGGCTGCGCTGAAAACTGAGGAAGAAAGGAAATGAGGCAAAAGGTAATGACTGAATGACGCGCAAATCTGAGTAAATGAATAACTGAACGAAGAATTGAAGAGAAGGGATGAGTAGGGAGGGAAGGAGGGAAGGAAGGAAGGAGGGAGGGAGAAAGGTACTTGAAAAAAAGCTGGAGAAGGATGAAAGGATGGAGAAGGATGAAAGGATGGAAATGAAAAAGGTCATGGAAAAGAGAGACAGAAGGAAAGGAAAAAGTGAAGGCATGAAGGAAGGAAGGAAACTAGAAAAAAGGAGAAGGAAGATTTTAAGGGAAGGTAGAAGGAAGGAAGGAGGCAGGGACGGAAAGAAGGAAAAATAGAAGGAAAAGAAAGGAAAGAAGACGAGAAGAAAGGAAAGAAAGAAAACGGAATAAAGAAAGGAGGGCAAGACAATAGACAACGAAAAACGATGAAGAAACAGCAAAAAAGTTTAAAGCGAAATAAAAGAAAGACGGCGTAAACACAAACAAAGAGCCACACACTCTCACAAAGGCAAGAATGAAACTGTCAGGTCGATATCATATCAATCTATCCCTCAACACCCTCTTTAAATTCTCATGTGAGCTATTTCTAATCCTCTTCCTCCCTCTCTCTAGCACCCGAACGTTTATTTTTCACTTTGTTCCTCACTATAGTTCAAAATATTTGTCTTTATTATCCATGCTTTATTTCTCACCTTTTCGGGCTCCATCTTTGGCTAAAAGTTCATAATTTCTTTGATTCTCTTAAATATCCGATTTGGCCTTATTTTCTGCACCTTACTTACATCATCTCAATTTATGGCTCACTTTCTTACTAACTCTATTTGTCATTCTAAAACCATTCCTGGCTACTTAAACTCCTATGTGCGTTATTCATATGTCTAATTCTTTTCTGTTGTTCGAGCATGAGAGAAACTCTACTTCAGAAGAAAGCTTATGTGTAAAATTCTTGTTCTGTAGTAAATGGTTTGAAAATTTTCCCTGCTCTTCTCAGTTACTACACCAATCGTAGCATGTCATACCATACTGAAACTGTCATGAAAGCTGCCTCCTTTGAGACCAGGCTTTGTCCCCAATTAGTCAAATATTCCCAAAAGAACGCCAAAAATATTAATGTTTGGCAAGAGTAGAGCACCAAAGCCAGTCACAGAATGTCGCAGCTATATAAAAGTAACATGAAAACTGTGTTCCATGGGTGCCACTTATTATCGAAAATAAGAATTAATTGTAGCTGAAAAAGGCTAAAAATACAACCATGCTCGCTCAAACACATTCTACACCTGTGGATGCCATTTTTTTATATCCTTACCTTATACCTCACTCTATTACTGATTCTACTACTATCACTCTCAGCTTAAAACTTTATTGATATCTTTATTTCTTCCTTTTTCTCAAAGGCTCCGATTTTGGCCTTTTAAAGATCTCGGGTAGGCTACTTATATCATTCTGTGACTCTCCTCAGTTGCTAATATATGTCTGACAATACTTCCCGTTCTTTAAGCACGCGTTACATATGGACCACCCTGTCTTTTTTACCTGTATTTCTTTGTATTTGTTCCTGTATTCATCTATATTTATCCCTCCGTCTGCCTGTCTGACTATCTCCACCGATTTATACATCCATCTGGCTCCACCAGTCTATTATTCTCTCTGGTTTTATCACTTATTCTGGCTCTTATTGCATCTATTAATCTATGCCAGTTTAATCTACCAATTTACCTACCGACCTGCCTATTTATCCACCCACCTATATACCTGACAATCTATCTGTTTACACCCGCCTGTCTGTCCATCAATTAACCTACCTCCCCCCGCCCCTCTCTCTCTCTCTCTCTTCAGACCTTAATGTTTTTCACTCTATGTTGTGCTTTATCTACTTTTTTTTTCTTCTCCTCTTTCTTTCTTTCTTCATTCATTCATTCAATCACTCATTTATTCACTCATACGTTCATTCATTTATTCATTTATTCAACTCTCTCTCTCTCTCTCTCTCTCTCTCTCTCTCCCTCTCATTAAGCAGACCTCCCCTCCCGTACCTGAGCTCATTAATTAGATTACTACCTTCCTGCAGCTGTGTGTGTGTGTGTGTGTGTGTGTGTGTGTGTGTGTGTGTGTGTGTGTGTGTGTGTGTGTGTGTGTGTGTGTGTGTGTGTGTGTGTGTGTGTGTGTGTGTGTGTGTGTGTGTGTGTGTGTGTGTGTGTGTGTGTGTGTGTGTGTGTGTGTGTGTGTGTGTGTGTGTGTGTGTGTGCATTACTCCTCCTCCTCCTCCTCCCCCATATTAGTTCTTCTTTCTCTTTCTTTATCTCCTTCCTTCTCCTCTTTCTTTGTCTATCAAACTGTCAATCTACCTATACCTTTTCATCTATCTGTCTTTCTCTATATACCTCGAACTATCTATCCACGTTTCCATGCATCCATCCATCCATCAATATCCAGTCATTTAATCACCCATCTATCCATCAACCTACTTATCCATTCATCCTCTATCCATCCATCCATACCATGAATCATTCTCAACTCAAGAATGAAAACCATGAAAAGGATCTAGGAATAAATGTAACAGATGACCAGAAGCTAAGTAAACAATGCGCAAAAACAATAAAGATATGAAACTACAGTAGATGGATTTATGGGTAAATCATCTAAGTTCAGATCTGAATATATAATTCTTACTCTGTACAGTTTCTTAGTGCGTCCACAACTAGAGTACTGTGTGCAGTTCTGGTCACCGTGTTAAAGGAAACATATAGAGGAATTAGAGATAGTGCAACGACAAGTAAAAAAAATTAATACACAGACTGAAGAGCAAATCATACGAGGAGATATTAAATGAGCTAAGGTTATTTAACCTATCAAAGCGCAGACTTCGAGGGGATTTGATTCAAGTATTCAAGATTACTGAAGGAATTGATAATATGGGTGTTGACAAGTACTGTACTTTACAAGTGATCGTTAGAACTATACTAGAGGTAATGGGTACAAGATTATTGGAAAGCATTTCTAGAGTAATGACGTCAACCATTGTTTCTTTAACAGGGTTGTTAACATTTGGAATACACTGGCCAGGGATGTCCTTGATTGCAGTACAGTGGTGACATTCAAAAATCGTTGGATAGGCAACTCGCTTCAAATCCTCAGCTAAACACCTTCATGACTGAATAATAATGTAAGCTGTTTTCCTCTATTTCAGATGGTATGAAACTATAACGGGGAAAAATTATATAATTAATTATACCTGTAGCTTACTGACACTTGTAGTGTATAGATATAGTAGAACAGAATACAGTTTATCACTTTTAAGTCTTTCCTACGAAATTTCCATGTCAGCTTTTCCATGCTGCATGGTGGTCCTTCTATTTTCCTGCCAGCTTCGACTGGAGGGTTTGGTGGGTGGGGGTGGGGGGAGTCTTCTTCCCTTACTATCCTTCTCTTCAACTTGCAGAATCAGATATCATAGTGTTAGTCTTCTCTGTAACAAGCATCCTCGAGAGGACCATTAGGTCTGTTGCTGTTTGCTTTCCTTTGTACTCCTTTATCCACCCATCTTATCAAATATCCATCCACCTATTCATCCATCCATCAACCTATCCATCCACCCATCCATTCATCCTTTTATCAAACAACACTCATCACCAACATATCCAAAGAATCACCCCCACCACACCCCATGCCACTCTCCCTAATCTACCCCCTTCCTTCCTTCCTTCCTTCCCCCCTCTCCTTTCCTCCCTCCCTCCCTCCTCTCCATCTCTCATCTCTCCTCATAAATTACCAAGGCGTGAGTATTGACGCTGATGGATGAGGTGCTGAGGCTGTATGAAGGAGACAGGGTGAGGGGTGAGGGTGAGGGGAAGGGTGAGGGTGAGGGGAAGGGTGAGGATGAGGGAGGAGAGGGTGTGGGGAAAGGGAGTGAGGGATGAGGAAGGAGGTTAGGCATGAAGGTGATGAGTTGGGAGGTAAGGGATGAGGGGGTGAGGGTGAGGGTTCGTGTGAGAGCGAGGGTCTGGGTCAGGGTGAACGTGGGTCAGGGTGAACGTGGGTGAGGGCGTGAGGGGTGAGGGTCTGGGTCAGGGTGAACGTGGGTGAGGGAGTGAGGGTAAGGGTCTGGGTCAGGGTGAAAGTGGGTGAGGGAGTGAGGGTAAGGGTCTGGATCAGGGTGAAAGTGGGTGAGGGAGTGAGGGTAAGGGTCTGGGTCTGGGTCAGGGTGAGCGAGAGTGAGGGTGAGGGGGTAAGATAACATGATGCCAGACCTCAAGTTTTACCAAGAATCTCTATATTTCCCTGCTGGTTATATACTGAGAGGGGAGGGAGAAGAGGAGGGGGAGGGGAGCAGGAGGGAGGAGAGAAAAAGGGGAGGCAAAAAGGAAGAAGGCATGGAAAGAGAACGGAGAGAGAGAGACAGAGAAAGAGAAGGCAGGGAACAGAGGAGAGCAAACAGCAACATATCCAGTGCTTCTTTCGGGCCTGTTTTTCTTACGAGAGTTATACGACTTCTGTGGCTTCTGTTCCGTGAGTGAATATGGTGATAGGATCATTTATCGTAACCAGGTTCCTCCATTCCACTTAGAAAATACCCAACGAAACGATTACCACAGGGACAATTGTAGTTAAAACATTCAAATTATGTAATATAACTTAATAAATAACGTCAGCTGGACTAAATATTTACCAAGTCTTAAATGAACGTGATTAACCATCGAACTAACATCGCAATTACAAACATACGTGTATATTTACTAAAAACACAGCTACAACACCAAAAGCAGAATATACAACAAATAGCGAACAATACCTATGAGCAACAAGGATACGGAATGCCTCACCTGTCATACAACGGAATGGAAAAAGTTGACGTTTACGGCTAAGACGATCACCTGTCTAAATGTTTGACGTAAGCTGCCCAGACGCTCACCTGCATAAAAATTGACATGAGCTTTGAACGAGTGCATAAATGTCAATATTTCAAACTTCAATATGGACTAATTATGACCTTGACCTCTAGACATAATTTCAGACCAAATGTAAAGACTGCCTACTTTGCTATCCTTGTATTTAACTCGTGGAACAGTTTCGTTAATTGTATCCTCAGAATAGTAATACGTTTGTTGCAGTTTGTTTTCTTTTGTGCTATATTATTAAAATGAACATTCTTTTGTTTTTTCCTCGATTATCTTGTTTCATTCGAGAGATTTAAAGTACATTTTTTTTTTTTTTCATGATTTAAATTTAACGTTTGCCCATTTTCTCGCCCGGATTCAACCATAAACCCCTCTAATGGTCCTCAATCATCATTACGGGTTTGGTATAATTCCATCCAATAGTGTGTGTGTGTGTGTGTGTGTGTGTGTGTGTGTGTGTGTGTGTGTGTGTGTTTAACCAAACGTATAACGTTATCTGATAATTTTTAAATTAACACATTTTTTTTATCCATATTTTAAGGTATAACTTAAAAAACTTGGTGAGGCTAATTTCATTCATATGGGATGCCGTTTTCTACAAAGATATTGTTAAGGGTAACTGGCATATTTTTAATTCCTCTATCTAAAAAAAAAAAAAAAAAAAAAAAAAAATGAACAAGTCCCTGCCAAGTACTGCAACGCAATACAAAGTCCCCTACCAGATGATAAATATACTTATGTACTGTCTATACAATGTGGGTATGACAGCAATACGTATATACAGCCACTCTGTGATCGCCCTAGACAACACACAGGGCGGACGCGAATGTAAGAATGGTTGTTAAGAATGACAGCACCCGACTCTGAGCCCAAAGTGTGACCTTGACCTTGGGAGCAGATGCCTGGTTGTTGGGAGCGTCACACCGTCACGGTATGGGGAACAATTATCATGTGAAGTTATATCAAAATCTGTCAAAGCATGTGGAAGATACAGAAAGGACACGAAACTGCGGACGTACTGACGGAACCGTGCATACCTATAGTTCCCAACCAGTTTGACCGGTAGTACATTAATAAAAAAAATGTGCACTGGGTTAGAGAGAGAGAGAGAGAGAGAGAATGATGAATGGGGGCTTAGACTGCCAAACGATAAGGCAAATAAATGGTGAAAGAGGAGCTAAGAAGCGCATTTGTTACGCCTATACTGGTCCAACTCGGGGATTAGGTGTCTAGTGACTGAGAAGTAACAGACAGAGGTAAAATGATGGGCAGACAGATACAGACAGTGTGTTAGAGACAAATGAATGGATGGACGGAGAGACATAAACAGCTAAATGGACAAATAAACAGACTGACAACAGACAGACAGACAGAGAAACTGATCAGTTGACGGATAGAGATACATAGATAAATATATGGCTGAATGGAGGAACTAGAGGACAAACAGACTATGAGGCATACAGGTACATACACTGTGATAACCTCGTAAAGGTAGACAGAAGCAGGTAAAGGCACAGGGCGATAATAGTCAGAAATATAGAAAGACAGTTTCCGGCAGACAAATATAGAAACATCAGTAGAAGACACAAAAATCCAGCATACTCACCTTTCCCACGAGAGCCAGGCAGCCTCCACTAGCACACGAACACCTGGTGAGACAAGGTAATTATCGTACCTGTATTCGTATTGTGACGCTGCATACACAAAGGATAAAATAAGCATATAACCTCATAAACAGAAAATATAGATAGACAGATATACAAATTTTGATAATTTGATAGATACATAGATAATATATTTATGAAAGAGAGAGAGAGAGAGAGAGAGAGAGAGAGAGAGAGAGAGAGAGAGAGTATAAAGGAATGAAAGCAATAACACTGAAGACATTCTCGTGTTGATGAGGTCAGTGAAGGTTATTTCTAACCCCTTCATCTCGGAAAAAAAAAATCCACGCCGAATAAAATCGTCTGAAGGTCCTACGATATTACAGTCATCCTCGGGTAAAGGGAAGTAACCCCCTGAAACTCTAATGCTTTTCTTTACAAGTTATTCCCTCCACCTCCAGGCGATTTTCCTCAGCATACGAGAGCACAGTTATAGTAAGGAGATTAATGATGTCCATATCTAACCCCTCCAGCTGGAAATTCTCTCTTAAGCTGAAAAAAATCGTCTGGCAATAACAAGAATAAGACAACGGCTAATAAAGACATCCTCGAGTTAAAAAAATTAGCCAGCAATCATAATTGTCTGGATAAAGCAACAAGAAAATCGTCCTCGTAGTGAAGGCATTAACTAGGATTTAGGAATAAAACCGTCTGGACTAAAGAAAAAAAAAGACGCCCTCGAAGTACATGGGTTACTGAATAAAATCGTCTGAAGAAAGCAAGAAAATACTAAAATCGTCCTCAGGCTGAAGGGTTGAGCAAGACTTGGGGCATAAACAAAGGGAGTTAACCGAGAGCCAGGCCAGCCAATAGGGAAAGTTTGGTGGTGGTGGTGGTGTTGAGGGAGAGGGGAAGAGGAGAGATGAGGAGAGGAGGAGGAGAATAATCAGGAGGAGGAGGAAAGAGATGAAAGAAGGAAATAAAAACGAGAAGTAAAGAACAAAAGAGAAGTGAAAGAGAAAGAGGAAAAGATAGACAGACTGACAGACAGAAAGATGGGCTGTGAATGACTGATAAATAAGATATACTGTAGTCAGACGGATAGATAAATAGGTAGAGACAAACGACTATATAGACAGATAGAAACAACGAGAGAGAGAGAGAGAGAGAGAGAGAGAGAGAGAGAGAGAGAGAGAGAGAGAGAGAGAGAGAGGTGGTATTACGTAAAGAGAGCTGGTGTTATGATTATTACTGCCAGTTCGGGCAAGTGGCTTCAGAGTCGTCTCGTAAAATTCTCTCTCTCTCTCTCTCTCCCCACCTCAGCTCATTCATAAAAACTTCTTAAGCAACAGAAATTTAAACTACAACCAGAGAGCTCCTACCCCCCTTCACTACCCCCATCCCCACCCACTACCCCACCCCTCCACCCTACCTCCACTCTTTCATGCCTTCCTCACGAGCCCCACTCCTACTCCCCACCTTCACGCCTACTCTCAGCCCTCCACACCCAACTCCCTTGTCTCCACCCCATCCCTCCATCCGTCCCCTACCCCCTTCTTCAGCCTCGAGCGATGCTATTGGTCGTCACACTAAGAAGGCTTTGTTACGGGGCCTCTGATTGGCTGACTGCTCCTGGAACGCATAGAAGCTCGAAGGGGATTGGCTAGATATCTTCAACACGTCTGAAAGCTCGAAGGGGATTGCCTATGGTGTTTTCACTCTAACTTGGCCTAACATTGCCATCTCTCCATCTTGAATGCTGAGGTTTATATTACAATGCTAGTCACGAGGCAGTGCCATGAAAGGATGTACAGCCACAGTATTTGTTTTTAATGCCATTGAACTACATGAAACTGCAATAGGAAGAAAAATCTAGCCCAGGTTAAGGTGAAAAGAGTATAGCTATTCCAGAGACGTCTAAAAGCTGGAAGGGTACTGGCTGCTGTGATCCCCCCGATAACAAGATAAGGCAAGGAGGCGATAATGAGAGGCAAGGGAAAGAACCAGTCGGTGTTCTGTTAGGGAGTAAACTGCCTTTGGAATAACGGGAATTTGACTCCTATTACAGGGGACATGGGTGGCTCCGTAGCACCTTTCCAAATCGATTTATTTTGCATATTACTTCTTTATATCCTCTTCCATGTTAATTATACCGTTGCACTATCGACGCAGTTTGCATCATTAAAAGATAGTGTTGAGGTGTAATCTGCAGAATAAATCGCTTACTAAAAGGTGCTAGCCAATCCACTTAGAATATCACTGTAAGTTTCAGTTGGCAAGAGAATACTGTCATATGAAGTAGTTGTTGCATCCACGGGTAATCAGTATCATATATACATAACTTTCATACGCATGGCTCTAAGTTATTATTGTTACAGTCACCTATGTATTTATGGATGGTAGTACTCTGTTTGTTCATGCATGGGCTGGTGGCTCTACTATACAGACTCAAGCTG
>NC_137007.1:33961212-34018712 GCF_032717465.1 Coenobita brevimanus | reverse complement strand
GATATGTTGACAAAAAGCTACCACCATCGATCCTTGCTGACAACATTGGGGACACGAAGTGTTGCCAACTTATTAGCTTCCAGTGTGCTGACACACTTCCACCCTTTAACCCATTCAGTACGATGACGTCTTTTTTCATTTTCCATTCCCGTTACCTCACACGATTATTTTTAAAGAGCTGAGGGGAGACTCTACATGTACAGGTCAAATATAATCCTCATTATCTTTACTTTTATTTTATTTTTTTCTTACTACAAGACGAATCCTTTAAAGCTACATCGAACGGTCGGCGCTACGGTTACATATTTGTGGTCATTAATCCGTTTACACTTCGGGCTTTCGAAGTAAGGAGTGAATTATACACACAATTCCACTTGGCTTCGATGTTTCTGATAAAAAGAATACACACGAAATTTACGAGCGTTAAGACGGTGTAAAGGAACTACTGTTTGTAAACGTGCTTAAGAAAAAAAAAATAGTGTTCCTTTGTACAGCTATGTAAATGATCCGCACTGCATATTCACACACACACACACACACACACACACACACACACACACACACACAAAAAACGTCCACATATTTAACGGGTGAATAAAAACGACAAATAAACCTGATTCTCTCTCTCTCTCTCTAATCCTCTCATTTCACTCTATCACCCATTCATTTATTTCTCTTCTTCAATACATCGGTTTATCCTTCTCAATTCTCTCACTTCTTTATTTCACTTTTTCATTATCTCATTTGAACTGATTTTCTTCCCGGCTATCTTTCTTCTCCGTCTCTCACTCCTTTCTCACTTTTATTTCTCGCTCACTTTCTTACTTTCTTCTTCTTCCTTTCTCTAATTCTCGTTTTCTTTCACAGCGCGTACTGACTCTTTTTCATCTGTTTATCTTTTGCTTCTTCCCCTCTAGTTTTCCTTTTACTATTCGTTTTGCATTTCATCCCCCCTCTTCTCTCTCTCTCTCTCTCTCTCTCTCTCTCTCTCTCTCTCTCCGTTTACTCTGTTCTCTCACCCCCGACATTCGCTTATATATCCCATTTCCCCTCCCTGCTCCTCCTAATTGCTCCATTATCTCCACCCTTCTTTCCATACATCTCTCTCTCTCTCTCTCTCTCTCTCAATCTTCCTCCTCCTCCTCATCATCATCATCATTCTTAACTTTTCTTTATCTCTTTACCTCGTTTTCCTGTATTTCGTCTTCACCATATTTTTTCTTCTCCCGTCGTTCCTCAACTCACTGTTCCCTGTGTATGCACTGAAGCTTTTATTCAAGCTCAAACCAGCTGGCTCTCTCTCTCTCTCTCTCTCTCTCTCTCTCTCTCTCTCTCTCTCTCTCTCTCTCTCTCTCTCTCTGCAGTGATATGGGTACACTTTAAAAACTATTTCGACCAATACTAGATAACTTAATTGATCTTAGTGTCATTCTCTCTCTCTCTCTCTCTCTCTCTCTCTCTCTCTCTCTCACCCATCTCTTTTCCCATCATCCCTCCTCTTCACTTCCTCCGTACCTCATTAAGGAGAACTACTGCACTAATAACCTCATTAAGACAGATGATGATTAAGTCTCCATTAGCTCAAATTCGTAACAAAGGCCCGTCATCTGGCTCCCTAACACCTTTCCCTAAGTGATTTATTTTGCTTATTACACCTTACTGTACTGTCCCGTGTTACATAAATCCTTCCAATATCGCGATTCTCTGCACAAATAACGTACAGGAGGATATTAATCAGCCATATCCAAAAATAAATTGCCAAGGAAGAGGTGAAAAACAATCCCAAGCGAGTTCAATGCCTGGGAAAGTATTAAGTCCCTCAGGCTCCTATGACTCACTCTCAGTTGAATAAAATCGTCTGGAAATAGACAATATTGATGGTACTGACACACTCGTATTCTCGTGGCGTAAGGAGGCTCCCTAGCACCACTTCCTTGCCGATTTATTTTTGGATACAGTCGGCTAATGCGGTTTTGTACGTTACTTATGAAGAGTATGGCGGTATTGGAAGGATTTATATGACACAATATGACAGGAAGGTGTAATAAGTAAAGCAAATCGCGTAAGAAACTGTGTCAAGGAGCTTCCTCCACCGACGAAAATACGGGCCCTAGAATTGTTCCGATCACGACAGGGTTATTGGAAGGTGGGCGATGAACCGTTAATAAACCTTTCACCGAGCTGAATAAAATGGTCTGGTGATGGCAAGAACAACAGAGGTACCATAACAGGTTTATTCTCACCTGATAAAAATTCCTAACTCCTTTTCAGCTTTGATGGTGGGTAGGTTTGGTCAGATGGGAGGATAAATTTGACCAGTAACCAAGGAGACTCATTCCTACCTCACACCTTGGTCTCATCAACTTCTATGCAACCACGACTTAGTATTTAACATGTGGGAGTGATCTTGTTCCCTCACATTAAAATAAAGACTATATCTCTGTAGCGATGAATACGTTTAGCACTCTTCACCCCATTGTTTTTTTTTTTTAAATCATAGTTTTGCCAATTCAAGACAGACCTTATTAACCTTAACGGGGGCTTTAAACTGGAGGGGATAAGGATGACCTCTACTATACTCATTTTACTCTAACCTGGCCAAAAATTGCCATCTCTCCATCTTGAATGCCGAGTTGTAACAGCAGATACACGCTAGAATGATGCTCGTTACGAAAGAAATGGTATGGAAAGGATGTGGAGCCATAGCATTGCCTTTTTCCGCCACTGAACTATGTGAAATAAACTACAAGGGGACGAAAATCCGGGCCAAAATAAAGTAAAACCAGTATAACACCTTCACACTGCCCGTGAGCTCCCCAAAGCTGAATAAAATCGTCTGGAGGTACCAAGAATTAAATAATGTGTCATGCTGAAAAGATTAATAAGATTACCTTTCTTTTTCTTTCTTTAATCTACCTCTTTTGATCACCTTACCTCTTTCAATCCCTCTTTTTCTTTTTTTCTTTTTTAATTCGCGCTGCCGCCTGACGACTTTATTTTAGCCTTGGGGACACCTTTAACAGTTGAGGAGTTTGATGGGGATGGTCTTTAACCCGTCCAGTGCATGGCAATTTCCCCCAAAGAGAAATTACGTCATGCATCTGGAGTCATCTTGTTACAAAATATAAAATACCCTACCAGACTGCAGAGGTTGACTACGGTGACGCAATCTTTTTTTAATCTACGTAGTGAAAGGCGTATGAGCGGAACGTGCTTACTTGGCTGTAGTTTCTATTGTTGTTTTATAAATTATGCAGAGACCGGAAAAAAAAACGTGGAATGATGGTCCTGGAAGTGCATGAGATCTTCATGTAAGAAGACAGCTCTACAGGTTTAGAAATAGTATTGTGATAGGGGGATCTGAAAGGAGGCGTAGTATAAAGGAGAGGGTATATCACTGTGCTAAAATCAGTGACATAACTGGTGATGAAAGACAGATGGTTATGTATTGATCAGAAGTAAAAAGGAATTAAGGGTCGGCCTACGATGAGGTGGAAGGATGCAGTGAATGAGATTATGATTCACTGAGCTCCGAGCATCAAGGAGAGTGAGAGGCGTGTATGGACAAGAGCTAATTGGAATCAAGTGTTTTACGCGGATGACTCGCTATTAATGAACTATCAGAGGTGGAGAACGTGAAGTGGTTGGGGTAAACCATAAGCCTGGGAAGACTATAAAGGTTTTTAACTGCTTTCTGCACCATTATATAAACAAGTAAGACTGAATGTGAGTGGACAGGGTTAATTTACGCAATTTTCGGCAGCCACCCTGCTGAAGAGGATAACACCGAACATGGAATTACACACACACACACACACACACACACACACACACACACACACACACACACACACACACACACACACACACAAAGTACAAAATCAATACAAAAGATTGATAAAACAAATAACACCAAAAATATCTAAAACTGCGCCATAGATGCGGCTAATGATGGAAGGCCGGGAAAGTAACATCATTACCTGTGCTGATAAAGGAAGCTCAATCGAAGTTGCCTCTAATTAGTGAGGAGCAATTAGGCGACCGTAAAAACAGGTAATTAACTTTGTACACTGGGAAGGGCAAATCTACCAGCCTTTTCCTGTGTAATTGTTTTCTCTCTCTCTCTCTCTCTCTCTCTCTCTCTCTCTCTCTCTCTCTCTCTCTCTCTCTCGTTGTGTGTGTGTGTGTGTGTGTGTGTGTGTGTGTGTGTGTGTGTGTGTGTGTGTGTGTGTGTTTCTTCTATGTATCTACTTATATCGGTATCTATTTAGCTACCTATCTATACACACACTTACCTCGCCAATCTCTTATCAGTATCATTTATGTGCGTCCCTCTGCATGTCTGCTTTACTTTCTATCTGTATCCATCCATGTCTTCATCTTACTGTCTATATTTGTTTCCATCTCAATCTGTCTCGTATTACTGTAACTGTAACGCATTTGCGCGCGCGCGCGCACACGCGCGGGCACACACACACACACACACACACACACACACACACACACACACACACACACACATAATTTTATATACGGTATATCATAAATATACTTATATACTACCAGTATATATACCTATATATAAACAAATATACCTATATAAATATATACATTAATAAACAAATATATATTATAATTATATATATTATATACGTATATGATACCTACATAAATAGATATAATAAACATATATATATATATATATATATCTCTATATATATATATATATATATATATATATATATATATATATATATATATTTTATTATATAAATTATATAATATATAATACTCGTACCAGTATGTACAGTATATATACACGAGTGTGTATGTACATAACCAAATTTACTATATACTGTACAGATCATCTGCATTCTCTCTCTCTCTCTCTCTCTCTCTCTCTCTCTCTCTCTCTCTCCAATATATAATACTCGTATGTATATATACACGTGTGTGTATATGTATATAACCAAATTTACTATAAACAGATCATCCTCTCTCTCTCTCTCTCTCTCTCTCTCTCTCTCTCTCTCTCTCTCTCTCTCCATTACGACCTGCGGGAGAAAAAATGCGGGAGAACAGAAAAGGAGGATAAATGAGAGGTAAATTAGAGGATAAAGGAAGAAGATGAGATGTGGATGAGGCGGAAGAGGAAAACAAAGGAAGAGAGAGAGAGAGAGAGAGAGAGAGAGAGAGAGAGAGAGAGAGAGAGAGAGAGATTATGGAAAAAAAAAAAACACAAATGACAAACTAGGATGGAGCGAAAAATGATTACGGAATAAATTCGAGAAAAAGAGGATAACGAGAATCGAGGCTGAAAATGAAGAAACAAAGAAAGAGAGAGAGAGAGAGAGAGAGAGGATAGAAGTTGTCTAAAGTCGTCGTGAAGCCAAGCAAAATGCCATGTACTTTAATTCCCGCCCTCTGTCTGTCTGTCTGTCTGTCTGTCTCTCTCTCTCTCTCTCTCTCTCTCTCTCTCTCTCCCTCTGAACTTTAGAACATGACAGTGAACGAATTTGAGTGAAAACGAGGCAATGATTGTTAACAGTATAAATATGAACAGAAGTAGCTACATGTACAACTAATATAAATGAGAGAGCGTGAACATGGGAGCGGGAATGCGTTGAACATGACGAGAACATAGCATGAAAGTGAGGGCATGAACAAGAAACAAAATGAACATGATTGAGAGCGTGGATATGGGTGCAAAAACACGACAGTGAGAAAGCGTGAGCATAAGCGAGAGTGAACTTGATAAGAGTGTAAACATGCCATCAACCTGCTCCTTCCCTGCTATCGCCTCTGTCGGTGTTATCGCGTTATCTTGGCGGTCATGTAGAGGTCTAGGGGAAGAGTGAGGAGGTGGGGTGACAGGGTAGAGAGGTGAGAAGTACGAGAGGAGAGGAAAGCAGATGAGATGAAGTGGAGGGGAAAAGAGGAGATACGATGGAGGGTTGGGGAGAAGGGGACATGAGAGAAGAGGAGATGAAGGGGTGATGACTGGAAAGGTGTTGGGAGTGGAGAGAAAATGATACTTAAAGAGAGGGAGATAAGGGGACGGAGGAGAATGGTTGGAGAGAAAGGGGATGGGAGCTGGAGAGTGATAAGGAAATGAAAAGGAGATGAAGAAAACGGGGTTGGAAGTGGAGAGAAGCAGGGCAGTCAGGAAAGGAGAGAGAGAGATGAGAGGACGGAGATGAGAGGAGGTGCAGGGAAAGGGGATGGGAGATGAAGGTAGGGGGAAGTGACGTGAAGTGAAGCTAATCTCGTTATAACTCAGCAATCAATATGGAGAGTCGCAAATTTGGGGCACGTTACTCGTAAACTGAGGAGAGTATGATCTAACATATTCCTCAGTATACCCTATGGAAACCCCCTTCACATCACTGAGGGTTTCCGAATCTTGTTTTGAGAACCCCTGGATTAAACAGTGATCGTGAATGTGACAGAAGTTTAAAACTACGACCTTAAGTGACCTATGACCTTAAAACTGACCCATGACCTTGAGTGAGCCATGTCCTTAAACGTGAACTTTGACCTTTAAAGTGATCTATGACCTTAAAATTACATAATTAATTGTCCAATGAACATAAGTGACTTCTGACCTAAAGTGACCTCTGACTGTAAAGGTGACCTATGACCTTAAGTGACCACTGACCTTATAAGCGACCATTGACCTTAAGTGACCATTGACCTTAAAGTTACCGTTGACCTTAAAATGACCTATGACCTTAAAAGTGACCTATGTCCTTAAACACTGATCTATAATCTTAAACTATTGCACACTACATCCGCCATGTAACCAGGTCAATCGGTCATGTATGAGTGAGGTGTGACCTTTGACCCTATAGTGACCTGAAAGAGCAATATCTACCTAAAACAGTAACCTCTGACCTAAAAGAGCTGGCTGTAAAATCCGCCATGCAAAAAGGTCGTGCATGAGTGACGACTGACCTTTCGCTGCAATGTGACCCAGTAGCCTTGACTTTTGAATCTCTCTCTCTCTCTCTCATAACAGGAACCTATGACCTTCCATGGGGGTGACCTGGGCTGAAAAACTATATTTAATTATGCATATGCCTCCCCACCTGTTTTTTTATTTTATTTATCTATTAACTTTATCAACGGAAACAATACACGCAATATTTATCTATCTTATTTCTCTTGGTTATGACAAAAAACTATATATCTATCAATTATTAATTTTATCTACGGCCACATGTAACATATATCTAGCATGGTATTAATTATAATTGAAAACATTTATCCATCTATCCACCTATCCATTTATCTATTTATCTATTTACCTATCCATTAATCTATTTACCTATCCATTTATCTATTTACCTGCCTGCTTTCTTGTCTGTCTAAATATTTATCTGCCTATCTGCCTGCCTGTCCATTCCTTCAAATATCTATAGTTTAAAAATCTACTTACTGCCATCTATACAACATGCCTATCTATCCATCTATCTACATCTATCAATCTATGGTTTTAAAACCGCCTACATCAATCAGCCAATCACCCTTCAGTATTTCATCAGTCTATCTGTCTATCTGTACACGGCTCTAAGGCATCTCTAACTAGCTAAACCTATTATATCTGACTCTACAATATCTCATCTATATAGCTCTAAAACATCTTTCTCAACTACGGCTATAACGTGGAAAAAATATTCAGATCACCAGGCAAATGGGGAACTAATAATGGAATAATATCAACCATAATAAGAACAATAAGAACACTAGTAATAAAACTAATAGTAACAAATCATCATCAACGGTAGGTATGGAAAGCGATTGGGCCAGAAGCAATAAAAAAAGTCTAGGGCAACCACACTCCACGCATCGAAGCCAGACATATTAAGCTACAGTAGTGATGGGGGGAGGGGGGGATTGATTCAGGCTACATCTAACTTCTCCATTCGAAAAGTCTCTCCTAGGTATAAATAAAAAAATCGTCTGGAGATGGCATAAAATAATAATAATAATAATAATAATAATAATAATAATAAAAAGACAATGCATTAACCCATATCCCCAGTCCTACCTGGTTACGTCCAAAATCAGTGTCCGAAATTCCAAGTCATGTCGTAGGGTCGTATTCTCGTCAGTGTCGGAGGCTCCCCTGCACCTTTTCCTTGCCAATTTATTTTGCACATTACACCTTAATTTTCTATCTTGTGCTATACATATCTTCTTAGTAACTGACAGATTACATAAATAACATCCAAGAGAATGTTAACTTGCCATAAACATTACTAGTAACGAAGAGACGCTAGCGAGCCTCCTCAACCAACGAGAATAATACTGAGTCGGATCTCCAGCCTGCCTTCACCCTCCAGTCTCTCAGCGTAATGGTCTCAGGCATCTCGAAATTAACCGACCTTGATATTACCTTCCTGATGATGCTGGACGCCTTGCATGAGACGATTTTTGCCAAGTTTCCGGGGTTTGTTTCTGTAATTGTGCAGTTGGGGATAATGTTTCGCCTAATATTTCACCTCCTCTATATGTCACTTCCCTCTCCTGGCTAATATTCCTAAGCTGAGAGGGGATTGGTATGTTTCTCTGCCCGTAGATGATTCACATTGATATGATGCCTCTGGGAAGAAAATGATGGACATGCCCTAAGCGTGAAACTGACGCAGTGATGGTGAGTCAACTTTTATCCCAGACTGTACAGTGCCTACAAAAAGGATCCTTGCCCTACAGGTCGACAGCTTCATAATGACAGCTCTTGCTATTCACCCTTTTTTACGTGAGGCAAATATTCCTGAAGGTACAGTTAATTTCAGAATAATATAAGGCATAGCTAGTAATAATATAAAGCCAGATTTTTATCCTATCCCATCCTAACAGCAGGCATACACAAAGGATTAGGTGGAGAATGTCTTTAAAAATTTCACTCAATGATTCACTATGTTAAGGCCCAAAAGTAAGGATGCATTGTGTAGGAACTAGAAAAAAAAAAAAATGCAAGCGTTGACGACAATAACATTAAAAGAAATGATAATGTGAATCATATGAACATCTTCAGCATTATTAACTCCTTTACAGAGATGATATTTTTACATCTTATTTCACCTACAACCAGATGATTATTTGAGCTGAGGATTTACCGAGCAGTCAAAGAAGCAAAAGCGAACAAGAGAACAAGTGTAACAATAAAAATGACAGCATACCTATAGTAATAATAATAATAATAATAATAATAATAATAATAATAATAATAACATCCATGAGTTGCAATTGTTAGTACCTTGCATGCAATACCAAAAGTCGGCTGCCATTACATTTGCAGTAAAGCCTCTCTCTCTCTCTCTCTCTCTCTCTCTCTCTCTCTCTCTCTCTCTCTCTTTGCACAAGCAATAAAAGGTGATGCAACAGTAATAATTGTAACAGCACCCATAATACTCTGCCCTTCCCCCCTGTCACACACACACACACACACACACACACATCTGCACAACAGTAGGAAAAACTTAAACAACAGTGATAATAGTGGAGGTACTCTCTCTCTCTCTCTCTCTCTCTCAACATAATCTTCCAGGTTCACTTTTCTCCTCCTTGCATCATCATAAACCCCTGCTCATTCTTACCCCCTCCTTCTCTCACCATCCCTCACAATAACCCCACCCCCATCCCTCTTCCCTCCCCCTTCCTCCCTCGCTCCATCTACATCTTCCCTCTCAATCACATTCTACTCATCCCTCTCCTTTACCCATTTTCTCTTCTTCCCAATCTCATCTCATCCCTTCTCTTTTACTAACCAGTCCCTCCCTCCTTCCTCTCTCTCCCATTACTTTCCCTCCCTCACTCCCACTCATCCTACTTCCTCCCCACTCCATTCTATTCCTTACCCACCCTCACTCCTCTTCCTTCTCGTCCTCCCTCCCTCTCGATCGTTACTCTACCTCGTTCCCTCCCTCACTCCCTCTCAATTCTGTCCTCCCTATCCCCTCGTCATATTCCTATCCCTAAAAAAAAACTCACTATTTTTCTCTATCTCTCACTTTCGGAAGCCCCCTCCCCCTCCGCTCCCTCACAATCTCTCCCTCTCTCTCAACTTTTCCATCCTCTCTCTCTCTCTCTCTCTCTCTCTCTCTCCTTCAACCACACACTAGACCATAAAGGGTAAACAACACTCCCCAGCCACCTCCCCCCCTCCCTCCCCAATACTCCCTCACCTCTCCCTCACCCAGTCTACATCCCTCTCCCTCCCTCACCCAATCTACATCCCTCTCCCTCCCTCCCTGCATCGCTCATACTCTCCCCTCATCCCTCCCACTCTCTCCCTCTCACCTCCCCCTCCCCCCCTCCTTTCCACTCCCCCTCCCCTCTTTCCACCTTCACCCACCGACAAGACACAATAAACAGTAAACAACGAACCTCCCCTCCCCCCACCCCCACCCTCCACCTCTCTCTCTCTCTCTCTCTCTCTCTCTCTCTCTCTCTCTCCACCTAACTGCACACCTGATGATAAAAATGGAAGCAATATCGTCGTAATAATAACAATACCATCTCCATACTGTAACTCTCTCTCTCTCTCTCTCTCTCTCTCTCTCTCTCTCTCTCTCTCTCTCGTCGCCGGCAATACGAGGACCCAGCAAGCAAACGGTAATATCGCGGGCAGAAGTTACGATACCCGACACAGTATATATATGTCAGAGCGGTTCTTGCCGATTTACCGCGTACCAATATTTTCTCTCTCACTTTCTCCATTTCCTCTCATTCTCTCTCTCTCTTGAACCAATATGCTGCCCTTCTAATATCCCCTCTCTCTCTCTCTCTCTCTCTCTCTCTCTCTCTCTCTCTCTCTCACTATTTACATTAATACCGTGTACATAATAAACACTGATAAATATGCAGTTATGAAAAAAACAGACAAACTTTTCTATATTTCCTTTTCTTTTGCAAATTTCTGGGGGTAACAATTTAATCCCCTTAATTTCGTCTCCTATTAAATGCTTTACTCTTGCTAGCGCCAAATTATTACACTCAGCCTTAAGGAAACTTCGCGTCTTCAAGGAGTTACTGGAGATGGCTTCGAACCCCTTCAATACAAGCGGCATTTTCTAAAGATCAATATCGTCTTAGGAATAGAAGAAGAAAAAAATACTATCGTTCAGAGGGAGCATAATTAAAATAAATAAAACATAAATAAAGTCCATAATTCAAATTGGTGTTGTTGCTTAATATGCTTTTTTTCTACATATTTCTTTCTGTAAAATATTCCTCTTCCGTTTTAATAATGGTATTTCTCACTTTTCCTGCCGGCTTCAGAAGAGGTTATTAAAATGGGACGAGGTTTTCTTCGTTTCCCATCTACATCACTGACCTATAAACTATCCACGACATAGGCATTTCTCTAGCACTTCTTCCTTACTAGTCTCTTTCTACTCAAACATACAGCACATTAGTATAATCTTGGATGTTATTATTACAAACGCTGTACGAACTGACACTATATGAGCAACAAACAAGAAAATATCAAAGATTAGAATAGAAAACAAACAGCAAAGGAGAAGGTGTCACAATACGGTAAGTCCTAAGCTTGCCAGAACACGACCCAGCCTTGCCAGAACACGATCCAATCTTGCAAGAACACGGCCCACTCTTGCAAGAACACGATCCAACCTCGCAAGAACACGGCCCTTGCAACAGATACCGTAGTCGTAGTTATGTTCTAGCGTGAAAAACGACCAACAAAGCTCCAGGTGCTCGCTCTCTCTCTCTCTCTCTCTCTCTCTCTCTTTCCATGTCAATATCGTATATTTCTGGTAAACCTTGGGTCTCACAGTCTAAGAATATGATGTTTATTTCTTTCACAGGCGACACAGAGAGAGTGAGAGAGAGAGAGAGAGAGAGAGAGAGAGAGAGAGAGAGATGGGGAAAACCTGACTGAGTGAAGGTTAAGTGCTTTAATATCTCTTACAGTAGAGGTATTTTTTTTTAGCTCAAACTTGTCCTCTAGTCTCTCTCTCTCTCTCTCTCTCACACACACACACACACACACACACACACACACACACACACACACACACACACACACAATTTCCCCATTTGTCAACTTTCTCAATTATTTCATCTCGTTTTTTTCTTTTCTCGTCATCATCTTTCTTGCCTCCTCTATCATCATTTTCTCTTCATCCTCTTTCATCTCAGTTTCTCTTCATTTATGCTCCCCTCCAATTTTCTCCCCTCCTCTTATCTCCCTCTCTCCCCACCGCGCGTGAGGTTGAAGTAAAAAAGCTGGGGACACAAACCACTGGAGGAGAGAGAGAGAGAGAGAGAGAAACTTTTGCCACTCTGGACTTATAAATAACTCAACCTCTTCTCCCCTCCTCTCTTCCCTCTTCCTCCTCCATTCTTTTTCTCTCGTTATTTCTTCCAGTCCCCACTTCCGCCTCCCTCTCGCCAACACTCTCTTCTACCCCTCCCGCTTCCCTCTCCATCTCTTCCCTGTTGTTCTTTCTCCTTCATTCTTTTCTCTTTTCTTCCTCTTTCTCAGCTCCTTCCCTTCACTATCCTCTCCTCTCTTCTATCTCACCCTCTCCTCTCTTCTTCTCGACCCCTTCTTCTTCTTCCCCCTCCATCAGACGATTTTTTTCAACTTAATGGAGAAAATTCGTAGTGGAAATCTGAAGGAATTCGTTCTTATCTCCTATTACGAGAGGTTATCCCAAACTAAATGAATAATTATTGTTCCAGCCAGAAAAATGGACAGCACGATACCACAAGAAATGGGCTGAGAATGAAAATGTACAACAAAAAATAATGGCGGTAAAAATGAAAACAGAAACACTATTATCAGTCGACTTGAGACTATAAATTAAGAATGTGGTTTAAGAATAATAATAATCTGAACCCTAGCCACTATTTCGGTAATTAAGAGACTAAGACAGTACATCATCTTAATTACAATATAGCTGAGTACGGATAAGACAGTATTACCCTCACATTTTACATTATTTTTATAGTACGCTCGTGTTTATGTGTTCAGTTATGGTCACCGTACCGCCAAAGAGAAATGGGGAAACTCAAGCACATCGGAGGGTTACATATATGATACTGATGGTGGGAACAAATTATCTTATCACAAATGAAACAGGTGGATAATGGGAGAATGAACAATGAAGGTAACAAATTCCACAGTTAGATTATACTGTATATAGACAAATTATCACATACAAGAAAGTTAGAACTAGGAGAAAGCATAATGAGAGGGAAAAAAAATGAAGGGTGACAAATACCATACTTGGATTATATACGAACAAATTAGCACAATAAAAAAAAAGTTGGAAAAAGGAGAAAGAATAATGAAAGGTGAAAAATGACATATTACCTTATCACAAAAGAGACAAGGAGAAGCAGGTGAGAACAGAACGAGGGATGGCAAAGGGATACTCAGATTCAACACAGAAAATAGGTGAGCGCTTTGAAGTACTAAAACTCTCTAATCTATCAAAGCCTAGATTACGTGGGGGGGATAACTAACGCATTAACATTTACTACGGATGTTACTTTTTTTTTTCTAGTTCTATTTCTTTCATCATTTTTCCTTTTCCTCTTTGTGTGTGTGTGTGTGTGTGTGTGATTTGCTCCCTCCCATTTCATAACTTCTTTCTTTCAGCATTTCTTAATCATACGTTCCTTTCCTTCCCTCCCTTTTTCTGTTTACATTTGTTTGCTTACTCACCAATTTATCTTTTTTGGCAAATATTTTCCTCCTCCTCCTGCTCCTCCTCCTTCTTCCTCCTCTTCGTTCACTTTTTTTCTTATTCGTAATCTTTTCTCATTTTTTCTTAACAAAATTCTCACGCTACGTCCCTTCTTTACTCCCTTTGTTTCTCCATTGACCCTCATCTTTACCTCATTTCCTCGCTATTCTCTCCTTCATTCCCTCCCTCCTCCCGATTCCTCCCCTCATTATGGACAGAGATGAGAGAACTGATGGCGATGTGCGTGATAAAAGGAAGGATTATTGGAGAGACAGAGAGAGGGGAGAGGAAGACGTGAGAGATGTGAAGGAGGTGATAGAAATGAGGGATGAAGGAATGGGAGGGAAGAAAGATGGAAAGGGAGAGTGAGTGGGATAGAGAAAGGAAAGGGACAGATGGGAGAGGAGGAGGAGGAGGAGGAGGAGGAGGAGTTAAAAATACAAGAAAATCACCATATAGGGAACAGGAGAAACAAATGAAGAGGAAAATGAAAAAGAAAACGATTAAATGACTGAGATTAAGAGGACGAAAGAAGCAAAATACGGAAAATAAAATGGAGATGAAAGAGGATAATTATGGAAAAGAGGAAAGAGAGAAAAGAGAAAATTAATGAGACATGGGATGAAAAGGGAGGGGGAGAAGAGGAAATGATGGGTAAAAGAAGACAGGGAAGGAGGGGTTGAGGACATGAAGAAGGAGGTGGAGAGTGAGGATGGGAGGGAGGAGAAATGACGGAGGGGGAGATTAAATGGAAAAGAAGGGGAAGGGAAATGAGGAACGGTTATGAGTAATGAGGAGGGAGGGAAGGAGGGGAGGGCATAGGAGGAGGTGGGAGGGGAAGAGAAATGAGGAAGAGGGAGGGAAGGTAAAACGAAATGAATGGGGGATGGGAAAGGAGAAATGGAGGGAAATAAAGAGGAAATGGGAGAGGGGGAGAGGTGGAAATGAAAGGTAATGAATGAGGGAGAGAGAAAGAGGAAGGATGGAGAAAGAATGCGGAGTAGAAATGAGACGGACGGGGATGAGGGGCAAGTGAGTGATGGGAAATGAGACACAGGGATTCTCGGGGGGGGGGGGAACAAAGGTAAGGGAGGGAGGCTAGAAGATAAGGGGAAAGGATGAGGGATGCTGGATCATAAAGGGTAAGAATGAGGGATGCCGGAAGATAAGGGGGAAGGATGAGGGATGCTGGAAGATAAGGGGAAGGATCAGGGATGCTGGAAGATAAGGGGGAAGGATCAGGGATGCTGGAAGAGGAAAGGATGGGAAAGGATGAAGGATGCTGGAAGATAAAGGATAAGGATAAGGGATGCCGGAAGATAAGGGGGAAGGATGAGGGATGCTGGAAGATAAGGGGAAAGGATGAGGGATGCTGGATCATAAAGGGTAAGGATGAGGGATGCTGGAAGATAAGGAGGAAGGATAAGGGATGCTGGAAGATAAGGAGGAAGGATGAGGGATGCTGGAAAATAAGTGGGAAGGATGAGGGATGCTGGAAAATAAGAGGAAAGGATGGGAAAGGATGAGGGATGCTGGAAGATAAGGGGAAAGGATGAAGGATGTTGGAAGACAAGGGATAAGGATGAGGGATGCTGGAAGATAAGGGAAAGGGTGAGGGATGCTGGAAGATAAAGGGGAAGGATTTGGGATGCTGGAAGATAAGGGGAAAGGATGAGGGATGCTGGAAGATAAGGGGGAAGGATGAGGGATGCTGGAAGATAAGGGGAAAGGTGAGGGAAGAGGTAAGGGGAAGTGAGAGAGGAGGCCGATAAGAAGGCAGAAGAGAGAAAAGTGAAAAGTGAGGGGAAAAAGAGGGAAAAGGAGGGGGAGAAAGGGGGAGAATGATGGGATAAAGAAATTAGGGAAGAGGAAGAGATGAGCGACAGGAGAGGGTGTGGAAGGGGAAAATGGAGAGCAGGGGTGAGGGAAGAGGGAGTGAAAAGTGAGGGGAAAAAGAAAGGGGGAGGAGGTGGGAGGAAAGAGAGGATATGGAAAGGGGAAGAGGAGGGAAAAGTGAGGGGAGAGGAAGACTGGAACTAAGAGGGGAGGAGGGAGAAAAGGACGGGAGAAGGAATGGGAGGGGAAGTGAAAGAAAGGGAAGGGTGTTCGGAGGAGGAAAGAAAAGGAAAAATGTTAAAGGAAGAGACAAGAAGGGAGAAAAAGAAGAGGGGGAGGGAAGGGTGGAAAAAAGGAAGGGAAAGGAGGGGAGGGAAAAAAGAGCGGAAGGGAAGGGAGGAAACGAAAAGGGGAAGGGATAGGAGAAAAAAGGAGGGGAAGGGAAGAAAAAAAGGAGGGGAAGGAAGGGAAGTGAGACGAGGGGAAATAGGAGTAGGGAGGGAAGGGAGACGAGGGAATACAAAAGGGGAGGAAGGAAAAAATAAATAATGGGGTTGGATGAGAAAGGAGAAACGGAAAGAATAAAGGAGAGGAAAAGAGAAGGAAGACAGCAGAGGAAAGGAGAAGAGAGGGAGAAGAAAGAGGAAAAGGAAAGTGAGGGGAGAGGGAAAATAAGGGGAGAACGTACCTGATCGAAGGGGGGTGGGGAGAATGAGGAGAGAGGTGGAACAAGAATTGGCTGGAATGGGAAGAGGAGGGAGAGGAAGGGATGAGATACGAGGGGAAAGAGAAAAAAAAAGAGGGGAAAGGAGAGCATACAAGTGGGGAGGGGAGGAGGAGAAAAAATTAGATAAGAGGGGAAGGGAGAGAGGGGAAAGGAGAGGGAAAATGAAGGGGGTGCGGCAGGAGAATAGAGAGAGGGGAGGGGAGGGGAGAGGGCACAGAGTGAGGGGTGAGGGGGAGGGAAAGGGGGATGTAATGAATTGCTAATCTCTCACAGGACTCCCGGTAATGCTGTGATAAATCATTGGAAAATGTCGTAACTTTGGGAGTAAAAGGAAGGAAGGAAGGAGAGAGCTGGGGGGAAGGGGGTCTGGGGACAGGGAGGAGGGGGGAGAAGGGAAGGGGACAAGATAGATAAGAGCGGGATGGGTGATGGAGGGGAAGGAAGGGCATCCAGGGAAGGGAGTGGTGGGGGCAAGACTAGAGAAGGGAAGGGAAAGGAGTGAGCTGAGGAGAGAAGGGGGTAGGGGAGGATGGAGTGAGGGAAAGAGGAGAGGGGAGATGCGAGATAAAAAAAAGGAAAAAAAGGAAGGATGAAGTTGTGAAAGATGAGGAAATTCCATCCATCCATTCATCACCTAATCCTTCATAACACCACCAGAGCTTAGGGGGCCAGGGCTAAACTAGTTGTCAGGACTGTTTTACGTAAGTGACCAGTTACAAAGCCCTGAGTGGCATTATGTAAGAAATAACCCTAACCATGTCTCAGATGTAAACCCTTATGGACCGCAACTGATTGGAGTGCCTTCACCCACCAGACCACCAGGCATCCATTTGTTTGTGGCTGAATGGTCCTTGGAGCTATAAAAAACAGTGTAGCTTATCACTAAATGTAGAATAATCTGAAGGTAGCATTAAATCAGGTGAGTGGATGGTGATGAAAATTGGAGAGGTTGGGAAGGCGAGGGTACAGACACACAGACAGCCATATGACCAGACACCGGTATAGGTCAGGTACGCAATGGTCAACATCCACCTACCTACAGAATTAAGGTTTCTAGATCCTTAAAACAAAAACGACAGCCCCAACAGACAGGCAGACAGACGGGCAGACAGACTGACAGACAGACAAATGTGCGGCATCACCATCATCATCATTAACATGTTCTTATCCGGTTCTTGTTTCGCAGTTCTCAATCCCCCCCCTCTCTCTCTCTCTCTCTCTCTCAGACGACGACAATAATTGCAATGATGATGGTAATGACGCTGATCATAAAAACTGAAAATGGATATAGCCACATTTTCTCCACTGTTATCCTAGGGGAAAAAAAAAAAAACTACACGGAATCAAGAAAAATTGAAAACATCGAAAAAATTAAATACAAAACACGATAAGTCGGAAAAAAAAAAAAAAAAGGAGCCGTCCGGAATATAACCTGGATCTAGGCCGGCGTGAGGTATGGGGGAATAAACGCCACATTCACCTAATTCAGGGTTGAGTATTTGTGAGGCCTGCGAAGAGGGATTTCATGTTTTTCGGGAGGTGTGTGTGTGTGTGTGTGTGTGTGTGTGTGTGTGTGTGTGTGTGTGTGTGTGTGTGTGTGTGTGAGAGAGAGAGAGAGAGTTACAGGTATTTTAGGAGAGAAATGTATAAATAAAACCATTAGGGATAAACAGAAAAGGATAGAAGACCGAAGGAAAGAAAGTGGGAAGAAGTTGGAGGGATGGAAGGAAGGAAATAGGGGAGGGGGGAGAAACGGAGACAAAATACTGAAATAAAGACAAAATGCCTGGAAGGAAGGACAGAAGATAGATGAGAGAAGGAAGGAAGGAAGGAAAACGGGAAGGAAGGAAGGGAAGGAAAAGAAGGGTGGAAAGATGAAAACAGGAAGACAAAATGGTAAGAGGGAAAGAAGATAGGCGGAAAGGAATGAATGAATGAAGAAAAAGTAGGAAGGAGGGAAGGAAGGAAGGGAAGGAAAAGAAGGGTGGAATGATGAAAATGGGAAGATGGAATGGTTGGATGGAGGGAAAGAAGAAAGATAAGCGGAAAGGAATGAATGAATGAATGAATGAAGGAAGGAAGGAAGGAATGATGGACGGAAGGAAAAGTGGGAAGGAAAGAAGGAAGGGAAAGAAAAGGAGAGTGAAAAAATGAAAACAGGAAGACAAATTGGTTGGAAGGAGGGAAAGAGGATAAGAGGAAATGAATGCATGAATGCATGAAGAATGGAAGGACGGAAGGAAAGAAGGAAGATGTTACGGATAAAAAGATAAATGGAACAAAAAATTAAAGGAAAGGTAGGAAGGACGGGAATAAGTAAAAGAGGTGAGAGAAAGGAGGGTGTGAAAATGATGAGAAAATAAAATAGAAAGAGAATGAAAGACCTGAAAGAGGGCGAAATGAAAAGAGGGAAGTGAAAAGAGAATTAATGAATAAATAAATAAAAGGGAGAAAGGAAGAGAGTTAGAGAGAGAGGAGGCGCAAGGAAAAATAAATGAAGTGGTCAGACACAAGAGAGAGAGAGTGTGTGTGTGTGTGTGTGTGTGTGTGTGTGTGTGTGTGTGTGTGTGTGTGTGTGTGTGTGTGTGTGTGTGTGTGTGTGTGTGTGTGTGTGTGTGTGTGTGTGTGTGTGTGTGTGTGTGATAAACTGATAAAGCAAGGACACACAGCCATACACAGACATATCAAAAAGAAAATATGATGATGGAAGCAGGATGGGATGAAGAGGAGGAAACGATATTAGATAAGGGAAAGAGACAAGAGGAATGAGAGAGAATGGGAGAGAAAATGCGGAGGGGAGGAAGAATGGATGACAGGGAGGGAAGGAGAAAGGAGGGGGGAATAGATCAAAACAGAGTGGGAAGTATGTATGAAGATGAAAAACGAAAAGGACAAAATAAGGACAGAGAGTAAATCATGGGGCGAGAGAGAGAGAGAGAGAGAGAGAGAGAGAGAGAGAGAGAGAGAGAGAGATTATCCTACATCACAGAAAGCAAGCACATAAAATCAATCAATTAATCAACCTGTCATCCCATCCTTCACTCCCTCTGCACGAGCGTAGGGGTCCAGGGCTAGGCTACGCAATTCAAACATTTATGGCCGTGACCAGTCGCCTTAGCGGTATGATGCGAGCAGTATAACCCATCCACTCCTCTGATTTAGTTATTTACCGGTCACATCAGGTATAGGCGCCGTAAACCACTAGGCCACCTGGCGTATTCAATCCTCGTCTCTAAGTATTTAAGGACATCTGGTTGAAGCGCCTTAAACCGTTAGCCTACCTGGCGTCCATCTGATTATATGGTTACCACCCAGCGCAGTAAGCGTTTCCTGGTCTCCTATAAGCCAAATGGTTCGTCACCGTATGTGTAGTTTCCTGAAAATATAACTTCACTAAAAGCGTGGATGGTGGGCGTCCCTACCTACTCTACAGAGACTGATAACAAAAACAACCCGCCTACTCTCTCTCTCTCTCCCTGTCTCTCTCTCTCTCTCTCTCTCTCCCTCCCTCCCTCCCTCCCTCTCTCTCTCTCTCTCTCTCTCTCTCTCTCTCTCTCTCTCTACATTATAATAAGCAATTAAGGCCTGAAAGCTGTAAACAAACGCATGTGACAAATGGTAAGGAGAGAAAGACAGATGGACAGACAGGAAGGAGGGGACACAGAAATATGTATTATTAATCTTAAACCACAACGTCCATCATCATCATCATCACTCACACACTCCCCTCTGCATCACATTTATCATCATTCCTCTCTCGCTTATCTCGTTTTCTCTTGCTTTTGTTGCTCCCCTTCTCTCTCTCTCTCTCTCTCTCTCTCTCTCTCTCTCTCTCTCTCTCTCTCTCTCTGTATCCTCCCTTTATCCATACCAATTAATTCTTTATCTCCCGTTCCTCTCGCATTTACATACAAACTCGACACTCCAGCAAGAACAGTGCAGGGGAGTTAACTGGGAAACACTGTATAGCACGCAGACCCAATGCACGCACACGCAATCACGCGCACGCAAAAAATATCAACGTTCAGGCAAATGGGAGAGGCACAAGTCAAAAGCACATGCAATAGCTGTGTGTGTGTGTGTGTGTGTGTGTGTGTGTGTGTGTGTGTGTGTGTGTGTGTGTGTGTGTGTGTGTGTGTGTGTGTGTGTGTGTGAAGGTACAGTTGAAAAGGGGAGTAAAAGGGAGATTATATGATTTAAAAGGAAGCAGACGGAAATGCAGACTGCCATACAACGTACATATGGACGGACACACACACACACACACACACACACACACACACACACACACACACACACACACACACGCTCCGCATCTCTCTCTCTCTCTCTCTCTATCATCCCCAAGCGCAAGTATGTGTGTATATAAATCATATGCATTTAACCAAGGCGAAATCACTACACAAACAACACGGCAGTTCCGGCAAGCAAATCAAGCGTAAGAGGACAAAAGCAACTGAGTAATGCAAGAACGGTGGATCGTCTGGTGGAGGTGATGCAAGCACATAATTCACACATGCATACAGACATACATACAGATACATAAGCATCCACACTTATGCACAAATATACTCACGTGCATACATTTATACGTTCATGTACACTAACTTACACACACACACACACACACACACACACACACACACACACACACACACACACACACACACACACACACCCGTTCACCCTCCCCCAACACACACACTCAGTAACATGCCAGGAAACGCACTCATAAAAGCATTAGCAAGCAAATACATGAAAGCACGGGCGCAGATAATTGCCGGGCTCAGAATTGTAAGTTATTCACGAAAGCACAAGCAATTGCAAGCACACAAGGCCACAGTGCAGTCAGCGTGAAGGCAGAATACAAGCAGGGGTGGGGAAGGGGGGAGCGTGTATGCAGAAATACATGAAGATCGGGCGTAGAAAATACAGACACTGGGAGGCACACACAACCCTTGCTAACTTAACCCTCTGATCTCTCTCTCTCTCTCTCTCTCTCTCTCTCTCCTCTCTCTCTCTCTCTCTCTCTCTCTCTCTCTCTCTCTCTCTCTCTTGCAATTTCCTGAAGATTTTATTCGGCTTATGTCAGACTTCGATTTTGGGGGACCTGATGCATCTTTATTAAACTTCTTTTCGACATGATGCTTGGTGTTGGAAAGGGACGCCTTCTCGCAGTGGCATTAATATAACGGGTTGGTTCCGCTGCCTGGATATACAAACATCCCTCAACTCCCTCCCAATCGCCCAAAAGGAGGATGGTGGAGTGCAAGAGGACGGCAATTACAGCCTGCAGTCCACCGAGTTCACGTTCAGATGAGGCTGGGGTTGCAACTACTAATACGAGAGGCCTTTGCTAAGATGAAAAAAATCGTCCGGAAGCAGCAAGAATAAACTAAGAAGCTCGTCAACAGGCTTCAATCTGTTATATCTGTTATAAGCACTTGTGAACTCTTGCACCCCTCCCCGAGTGCACTAAACAAGCACAGAAATCCACCCAAAGCTTTCGAACTCTTGAAAACTAAAGAGCTCCTATGTTCTTTGTTAGGGAGATTTTTTTAACTGGTAACACTGTCCTGAACAGCATCGACAAATGAGAAAATGAGCATCCTGAAATATTTCTCATTATTATATGTTGAAACATTTGTCGTGAATATGTTAAACTTTTTTGTGTTTATATTTCCTCCTGTGTATATTTCTTCCTGTGGCCGACGCACAGGCATAAGAGAGTCTGAAAGCACTGCCAAGTACGAAAAGATTATCAAAAACTCCGAAGTTCAGAAGACCTGAAAGCAACATCATCAAGAAAATCACCGAATACACTATTAAAAAAACCTTTGAAATTACTCCCAAAACTGTTTGACTCTCAGAAGCCCTCCTACACAGACTATCGAAAGCAATTCTAGGCACCAAAAAAAAAAAAAAAAAAAAATCCACACGTTTACACCCTAACCAGAATCACTCATCAAGGAAAGCATCCCTGAGAACATTTACAAGGATTAAAATCTTCGAAAGGACTCATACAAAACAAAAATAAATAAATAAGTAATCCCATTGACAATACTTTTGAGTGCAATCCCTAATACAAAAATCGCATAAACGCAATCCCACACACAAAGTTTACGCTACGAATCCCAAACACGAAAGAATAAGGAAAGGAATTCAAAACACAAGAGTAGCAAAAATTATGAAAATAATCCTAAATAAATTAAAAAAAAAAAAAATGAAATCCGAAGCACAAAATCTTAGGAAAGCATCAGAAGTCATTTATCAGTTCACTTAAATTTACAAACACATCAGTCAATAAAAATAATTAAAAAACAGTCTTTAAAACTCCCCAGTAGGAAGTACCTCACATGCACGGACAGAAGCACAAAGATCGACAAAAAGCACATCCTGACTCATATAATGCACTATTCGAACACTACCAGTCAGTCCTATAATACCTTCTTAGTTGCGTACGGACCTAGGCTGCGGTGTAATTAAGAGGAGTTAACCAGGCTAAATCCTAGACGGCACAAACGGTAGGAGCAAACGAGCGAAGAGAGGTGAGACGGGGCGAGCCGCGAGTAGCGCGAGGCGTGCACGGCATCTAGCATCAGATACCCTTACATCCCGCAGCTCACCACACCACGTCAAATTCCGCCATCCTTGTCTTACCCATAATATCCAAACCATACTTTACCTACAACAAAAACTAAGAAAGGAACTGACATATTTTGCCGTTTGCTTTCATTCGTACTCCAATAAAATAACATGTAACATCTAGACACTTTAATACTCTCCATCCTGTGAAAGAAATGCAATCAAAACGCAACATCTACGATCACTGAATCAACTATCGGGCTCCTACGACTTACTGTCTGATAAATAAAGTCGTCAGGCGTATGCTGGAATGAGTGAAATATTACAGCGGCAATCATGAATAACATACCAACCAGACGACTAACCTTCACCGCCGTAATGTCGACGCTATCAAAAGTCACGTCTCTTGCACTCTCAAATTTCCTATTATCTCTCGTTTGGCGACGAAATCCTTGTTAATTAAATAATTTGAAAGCGTTTACAATACAATCAGGGGCATACTTACCCAGGGACTTGCGTTATGAATCCGATGATCGGAGATGAAGTGCACTACAGTCACCACGCACCACCTCAGTGAGACGCTACTCCAAGATGGCCGAGGCAGGGCAACCTGTCCGAGTTTTCACGCAATGGACAATCTTGCGCCAGTAGCTTCCTTTCGTTATTTTACTAACTACATCATCATTAACATATACTCTGACATTTTTAAATATAACTGAAAGCAATTTTGAGTTGAGGTTACAGTGATAAAGCTAAATGTTACTAATGCTTCGACTGCAGCTCCGTAGTGTTGGCCATCCTGCTTCCACCTGTCCCCAAGCATGCTAACTGGCCTCTGATTGGCTGACATGGCAAGACTAACCGATCGCAGGTACTCCTATGCTTATTTCACGCTGTTCAGCGCTCATACCCATGGTCCTAGCGGTAATGTTGCCTTACTTATTTTGATAGTAAGTACATTTCGCGCTGCTTGACTTAGAGAACTGTTATACCTTGTAGCACGTAAGCGGAACCATGCATATCCAGATACATATCACACACACACACACACACACACACACACACACACACACACACACACACACACACACACACTGAACAGAAAGACTTTACATATACTTTTTATCACTAGTTACTGGATATACTATAACTAACGATGGTGCTTAGTACTGTACTTTAATATTGGTAAGTACAGTAACGAGGAGACGGACGGGTTTTCTGCAAATATATACGGTACACATCTCTGATTTTGTGTGAATGAATGTCGATTATCAGACAGACAGACAGACAGACAAACAAACAAGCAGATACAGATGGACAGAGATTGATAAATAAATAGATAAACAGATAGATGGATATATAAGACCAACAGAGTGATACAGATTGATACAAAGATACATAAATGCGCCGTTACTCATTGCGCTTGCTGTTGCTTGCCCTGCTGGGGACGTGGCGGCGAATTGGGCATAAATGTCCCCTCACAAGACATTTGGACCACACTCGAAATGTTAACTACTGACCTCCCATTGGCAGTTTTTGTGCAGTTTCCTTAAAAGTGTCTGCCAAATCGGAGCTCTAAATACGTACATGCATACATACATGCACACACACATACATACATACATACACATACTGTACATACAGGCATACAATACAATACATACAGAAACTCAACGTCAGTAACACAGTAACTACATGACGTAAAACCTGCAGTCACCTCCATGGGAATCGAACTTCTGCAAGGGCGTCACTCCGATTGGGGCGTTCTAACCACTAATCCACCATATTCCTATAATGTACGTGCAAACGCACCTGTAAAGCACGAGCAAACATACCTGTAAAACACGAACAAGCACACCTGTAAAGCATGAACAAGCACACCTGTGAAGCACGTGCACGCATACCTGTAAAGCACGAGCTTGCACACCTGTAAAGCACGAGCAAGTACATCTGTAAAACACTAGCAAGCACACCTGTAAAGCACAAGCAAGCACACCTGTAAAGCACAGGCAAGCACACCTGTAAAGCACAAGCAAGCACACCTGTAAAGCACGAGAAAGGACGCTCGTAAAGTACTAAAATGCACACATGTAAAGCACTAGCAAGCATAAATTTTCTCAGTCTGTGAACGATCAGAACACCTGACAATGGTAACTCATGCCATAAACAAACATGAAAGCACAGACACCCTAACTGAAAACATCAGCTAGCAATCAGTTCTTCTCTTTCTGTTTCTGCACTCATGAAGTACAACAGTTCGCCTAATACGTCACCTATTCTGCTTTTCATTTTCCTTCTGCTGGTTGAAAGAAGCTTGGTGAGTTTCTCTGGCCATAGATGAATCTCTCTGATATTAAGCGTCATGGAGGAAAGAGAGAGCCATGCCCTGAGTGGTTAGTGGACGCAGTGGCACAGGAAGTCAACTTCTGTCCCCGACCACGAAGCAATTGCAAGAAATTCGCACTGAAAGCACTCAAGCACACAAGCCTCCCTCAGCGCATTCAAGCACACCCCACCAGAAGCATTGGAGCTCAAAACCCTCACTGAAAGCCCACAAGTAGGGATGCCTCAATGAAGACATTGGCACAGAAGCCTCTATGAAGGTACTCATGCGCAGAAAGCATGGGTACATTCATGCATAGAGACCTTAGTGAAACCATTCGTGCCAAATTAAAGCATTCAAGCAGAGAAACTTGAATGAAAGCACAGAAACCTCACTGGAAGCACAGAAACCTCGGAGAAATCATACAACCACAGAAACATCAGTGAAAGCACATAAACCTCAATGAAAGCACTAAAAACGTAAATGAACAGGAACCTCAAGGAAGCACACGAACACAGAAACCTCGCTGAAAGCACTCAAGCACAGAAACTTCACTTAATGCACTCACTGGGATCCCAAATAATATAAGGTGAAAGCACTGGGAAGGCACAAAAGAGAGCGTAGCGTTACACCCACCACCACCACCACTGCATCTGCTTTCAGGCAATGGATAATACGCCTGAGAGCATGCAGGCGTCTCCGTCACAATGCACGCAGGCACTCGCAAGCACTGGCAGGGAACCAATATTACCGATGAAGCCATTTCCCCAGGCAGGCAAGCAAGAACCAGCAGCAGCAGCAGCATCCAATAACATGGGGGTGGAGTACGGAAGCATTGGCAAGCACGGATTTACGGTCGGCCGGAGCTCACGTACAGGCACCAAATAACACCAAATATCCGAGGGTGTTTCAGGCACTTCTGAGGGACTACGAACTATGCAAAGAGATGTGTGAGAAAATTTGAAGCACATTCCATGCAAAGAAATAGAGGTGTAAGAAATTCAAGCACACCTCATGCAAATAAACATTTATTCCTTCACTACGAGGGTCTTTTTATTTTATACTTGCAAAGGCTAGATTTTTTTTTTTTTTACTTAACTGGGGAAAGCCCTCCGTATGAAGTGGTCGATCCCTTCACTACGAAGTCAAAGTTATTTATTCTTGCAACCTCCAGGTGATTTTATTTAATTCATTGACCTTAACCTGAAGGAGATTATCGTCCCCTGAAGCATATTTCCCAAATATCAATGACAGAATAATCCATTAACAAGGCTCTACATTCTTTCCATTGAACTTCTTCGTGACCAGCATCATATTCTGGTGTCAGTCTTCTTGTTACAGCGCGGCAGTCAAGATGGAGAGGGGACAAATATGCGCCTAATTACAGTGAACAAATTATAGTTAGGGGAGGCATTTCTTAATGGAGGGGTTAGATAAAACCTAAATGTTTCTTACTTAAATGGTTACATAAAGCCTAAGCACTTCATACTGGAGAGGTTAAAGCTGAAACATTTCTTGGTGGATGGGTTAAAGCTTCAACGTTTTACACTTCATACTGGAGGGGTAAAATGAAGTTTAAACGTTTCTTACAAGAGGGGTGTGATAAAGGCATAAACGTTTCTTACTGGAGAGGTTAGATAAAGCCTAAACGTTTCTTACTAAAGGGGTTAGATAAAAGCCTAAACGTTTCTTACTGGAGGGGTTAGATAAAGCCTAAACGCTTCTTACTGGGGGAGGTAGATAAAGCCTAAACGTTTCTTACTGTAGGGGATAAAGCCTAAACGTTTCTTACTGGAGGGGTTGGATAAAGCCTAAACGTTTCTCACTGGAGGAGTTTGATAAAACCTAAACGTTTCTTACTGGAGGGGTTGGATAAAGCCTAAACGTTTCCTACTGGAGGGGTTAGATAAAGCCTAAACGTTTCTCACAGAAGGGGTTAGATTAAACCTAAATGTATCTTACTGGAAGAGTTAGATGAAGTCTCCTCCCACTTAAGCAGACGACAGGAAAAGCTGTCAGGCCGTCTTCAGAGGGTGCGGGTCTAGATCTCCAGCACAGCTCTAGTAGATCAATGTTAGTTAAGCTTAAACTGCATAAAAGGAAAATTATGCAAAGGCAGATATTAATAGTCAAGCACAGGAACCATTACCCTGCACATGCCAAGGAATTGGACTCACAAGGGCTGATGCACTCTACAGAAGGGGGAAAATTAGATTCCACAAGCACATTCCACAAATAATCTTAGAAACAAAAGCACAGATGGACTTCACAACACAAGCAAAATTAGACCTACATGCACTAAAGCACAGAAGGCTCTACGTAAAGCATGAAGATAAACAATGGCCCTCAGGAACAAGTCATCTCATACTCTCCTGCGATAGATAAGGAAGGGAAGGGAGAGGAATCGCGAACATGGCTTAGAAGGATTGAAACAGTGAGACTGGGGAAAGTTAGAATAAGTGTTTCTGGAGCGAGATCTTCACTGCATTAAGACACGGAACATTCATTATCCATTCAACATAAAATAAACTGTTACACTGCTGCACAGGCAAACAAATTAGCAAATAACTATAACATTATCACTATGATGACGAATTTTCCTATCTACCTATTTACCTATTAACGTAAGCATTTACTTTTCTTCTTGCGGTCCCTAAATGATTTTATTCAATTTAGGAGATATTTTACGAACTGGAAGGGTTAGATGCAGCCTTCATTAACCCCTTCCTTATTGGAGGTCACAGTTAAATAAAATAGTCTCATGAATGAAAAAGAATAATACGTAATCAGATATAAGGGGTTAAAAATTGTGGTCAGAGAAAGATTAATTAACGGCAAGAGGTTATACAGGTAATGCAAATACTTCGGCAAGAATATTCAACCACACGTGTTCAACCTAAGCAAGGGTGTTGATCTCACAGTATAGTCGTAAGTGCTCTCTCTCTCTCTCTCTCTCTCTCTCTCTCTCCCTCAAACTCCTTTTTCCTCCTCTTTTGGACCACTTTGACATTTATGATCGCAGCCCTTTTTCCCTGCATAAACACACACACACACACACACACACACACACACACACACACACACAGCAAGCACTCGAATAAAACACCGCAAAAGCGTCTAACGAAATTTATTCCGCATGCGAACGCACTTAAGCACATGCAAGTACACACACACACACACACACACACACACACACACACACACACACACACACACACACACACACACAATCCATGAAACAACACGCAAGCAAGTTAAACCCAAACAACCAAGGAAGTAAAGAAGACAGCACTAACTCAAAAAAAAAAAAAAACTTTGAACCGCAACCATCCAAATACTTCATACTCCAGCAGGCAGAAAAGCATTCAAACACACGCAAGCACACACAGTCATGAAAAATCCAAACAAGCAAGCAAGCAAGCAAGCAACCCAACAGACATGCACCACAAAAAAACACAAAAGCACCACCATCCCACGGTACGTATTCCAGCAGACACGAGCGCACGTAAGACACACGCAAGCACACACACAATCTAGGGAAATCCACAAAAACACATCACAAAAACACCTCTTACCATCCAACACTATGTATTCCAGCACACAAAAACACAGTCAAATACACAAACAACCACACACGATCAAGGCAAATCCAAACAAGCAGCCAAACAAAACTGCAAATTCCAAGCAACCAAGCAAGCACTCAAAAGCACACACCACAAAAAAACACCATTACCAGCACCGCAACGCTATACATTCCAGCACAAACAAACACACTGAGGCACAAGCAAGCTCACGCAAGCATACGTGCAATGAAAACAAATCTAAACAACCAACCAAACACGCACTCAAAAAACACACCACAAAAATACGACTATCAGTATTCTTATTCAGACTAAAGACGCACTCAAGAACACACACACACACACACACACACACACACACACACACACACACACACACACACACACACACACACACAATCAAGGCAAATGCAATTAAGCAAACACTCAAAAACACACCACAAAAACACTAGCATCCCAACGGTACATATTCGAGCAGACAAAGGCGCACACACACACACACACACACACACACACACACACAAGCAGGGCCATTCTCTCGGGGCCCCTCCATGCACGGACTGCCAACATTTTCTGGAAGGCCCACTGGAATCAAATCACGGTGCTTGGGGACGTGTGGGGATTGGTGACTGGGATTGGGATTGGGATCTGAGGGGGCTAAAACTAGTAAGGATTTGGGATAGGACTAGATTCTGATAGGATCTGGAACTGGGAGATTAGGGATGGGATTTGGGGCTAGGATACGGGGAATTAAAGGATTGATATGCGATAGGACTTGGGATTCGGCGATTGGGAATAAAAGGATTGGGTTGTGGCAGGATTTGGAATAAGGAAAGACTGGGAATGAAGGGATTCGTATGTGACAGGATTTAGGGTCGCGAGAGATTGAGAATTAAAGAACTGAGATGTGGAAGGATTTTTTTTTTTTTTTTTTTTTTTTGGGGGGGGTTAGACTGAGAATAAAAAGACTGGGATGTGATAAGACTTGGGATTGGAATTTTAGGGGATTAGGAATTAGTTTTAGGGAGACTAGGATCTGGATGTGAGAGATTGGGTACTGAGAGAGGAGGGAACTGGGAGTGGAATTAAAAGTGAAAATGATAAGCATGGGAATTTGGGAATTGTGGGGATGTAAAGGAAGGTGGATTTGGAGTGGAGTAATGACAGGGTGGTGAGTGGAACAGACTGGGGACAGGGTGGAGAGTGGAACAGACTGAGGACTGGGTGTTGAAACTTCGAGCGACTGGTAGATTTTTCGTGCTGAAAGGGACTAACTGGGGATTAAGAATTGGAATTAGAAGGGACTGAAGACTGGATGGGGATTATAACTGAGAGATGAAAGTGATATAATATTTAAGTGGATTGGGATAGGAAGAGAACTAGAATTTAAGTGGACCGGAGACTGGCATTGGAGGAGCTGAAATACTGGGGATTAGAAAGTAATGTAGGTAGTGACTGGGATTTAATGGGATTGGGAAATGGAAAGAGTCTGTCGTTTTGAGGCTGAATAGGGATTTGGGGGACTGGAAGGGATTAGTATATTGAAAGGGGATTAAGGGACTGAGGAACGGAGGGAGTCTAGGGATTGACGCCTGGAAGACTGTGGAGGTGAGTTAAAATTTAAGTGAGAATCTTGGGGCCGTATCCTCGTCGGTTAAGGAATCTTCCTAACACCTCTTCCTTAGCGATTCATTTTTGGATACGACTGGTTAATATAATCTGTATGTTATTTATACTGAGGATGGTGGTATCGGAATAATTTATGTGACACAGAGGTAGTTAGGAATAAAGAGGAAAATAAATCGCATAGGAAGAGGTGTTAGGGAGCTTCCTTAACCGACAAGAATACAGGCCTTATAAAATTATGCGTAAACCTCAAATAATGAAGTGGGATGCACGTTCCAAAATTCTGAAGATTTTTGAAGTATATACCGGTAACAAAGATTTAACGTATCTGGTCTTTCTATATGGCTGCTAACTGCATTCTGTAATATGGGATGCAGGCTAACAGTCCGTAATAACCATAGGCGTTCCATAAATGAGTAAAATAATTAGGGTTTTGCACTTCAACTTGTAATTTAAGGTTAAAACATAAGACCTTTAATAACCACCCAAATTTCTCGTGCGTTCCTCCTCCTCCTGTTCTTCTTCTTCTTCTTCATCTTTCGTTTTTCTCCTCTTCCTCTTCCTCCTCCTCCTCCTCTTGTCCTTCTCCTCGCCACATTGAAGGACCTGCAGTTCTATTGACCAAAATAACCCGACGATGCATATTTTCTCTCTCTCTCTCTCTCTCTCTCTCTCTCTCTCTCTATCCATCTACTTATTTATCTTTCAGATCTCAGAACGAGAAGGAAGGAGAGTTTTTTTATAATATTGACCTATCCATCCATCTATTCCACCATCTATCTATTTATATCTATCTATCTATCTACCTATATTTATATGAGTGACTGTGATCATGTGCATGTAGAGGTTCATGAGCGAGAAGCATTCATCTGTCTACCTACTCACCTACCTACTTACGGGCTACCTACCTACCTACTTACCTCTTTCCCTCCCTACCATTCCATCTATATAGATGTATAGAAACCTGTATACGGTTAGCTGAGTGTGTATTTTGCATGAACAAATACCATTCTTATCAGTCTTCTTCATCTATTTATCTATCTATTTCTACCTATCTCTCTGTTCATCTATCTTGCATTTTATCTATACTATCTATTTCTCTCCATCTCCATCTCTTTACTTACCTACCTACCTACCTAACTTCCTACATGTAAATTTTATCTATCTGTATGTGTCTACTGTATCTATCAATGAGTGAGTATGTGCGTTAATTTGAGTGACTGGCCAACCATCCTGTCTTCTAGTCTATCTGTCTATATATCTATTAATATTCTATCTACCAATCTCTATCTGGATGTGTGTCCGAATGTGGGTGTGAGTGTGGGTGCGTGCATGTGCGTGTGTAAGTACCATTCCCTTTTCAGTTTGTGTGTACGTGCCTCAGTCGAATAAACTAAACTGAAGATGAACACACTAGGTATTAGGGTACACACACACACACACACACACACACAAAGACACACACACACACATACACACACACACACACACACACACACACACACACACACACACACACACACACACACACCTCTCTTTCTCTCTCTCTCTCTCTCTCTCTCTCTCGTTGCATCACTCATCACTATTGCAAAGCGCTTTCTGTCTCTCTCTCTCTCTACCTAACCATCTCTGTGTCTCTTACCTTTTCCCCTTCTGCCTATAAATCTATCTATCTATCTATCTGTAAACTCATTTACAATATTCCGCCATTTATCTGCCTACCTACAAATCTATTTCATTTATCAGTTTTCCTTCTGTCCATCCATCCATCCATCCATCTATCCATCTATCCATTTATTTAGCGGTGTATTTGCTTCTATATCATCTTCCACTATCCATGAATCCTTCCACCCATATACTGGTAACTATCTATCTATCTATCTATCAAGGATTCTATCTATCCGTCCATTAGTGTATTCATCCATCCATCAACGAGTATTACCCAACAATCTAATTATTTATTCATCATCTCTATCTATTTGTTCATCAATTTATGTATCCATCCATCTACACATCAATCCCTCCACCCATCCATAAATCTACCCATCACTATCTATTCATCCCTCTATCTATCTGTGTCTATCCATCTACTATCTATTTACTTGTCTATCTATCAACCCAGGATCCGCCTAGCTCACAAGTGGTTAGAGGCCTTACCTTGTTTTTCACCTCCCTCCTCCATCATCATCAGTCTTCATCCACCTTTTTCTTCCTCTCTCTCTCTCTCTCTCTCTCTCTCTCTTCCTTTTTCCTATAGTCTTCTGCTTCCCATCCTCCCCCTCTTTTCTTTTTCCTAACCTCTTTTATACCCTCTTACCTTATCTCTTTCCTCTCTTACTCCTTTCTCCATCAACGTCCATCTTCATTCTCTCTTTCTTCCCTCTCCTCCTCCCCTTCTCTTCCTTTTACTCTTTTTCCTCCTCCTCCTCCTCCTCCTCTCAACTTCTCTCTTGCATTTTTCTCTTCACTGTCTTTCATCTCCGCTTTCTTCTTCCTCCCCCTCTGACCACTTCCTTCTTAACCCTTTTTTGACATTTTCATTACGAGAGAGAGAGAGAGAGAGAGAGAGAGAGAAACGTTCCCTTCATCTTCCTGCGTTTGGAAGGCAGGATAAAAATAATCAGTTTGCTTTCACATGAAGGAACTGTGCAACTCTCACAACTAAGTACAACGCCGTGGTAACTTGGAATTCAACGAGCTTTAGTTATGATATAGTACCGAGTCTCCTTGGTTACTAGTTAAACCGACCTTTCTGTCAGAATGAAACTAGCAATTAAAGGGATTAGGGATCTTTGTCAGGTAAGAATAAACGTACTACAGTGAGAAAGGCCATTTCGAGTGTTAAGGAAGTTCCCTAACACCTTTTCCGAGGCGGTTTATCTTCCTCATTACACTTTAATGTCCTGTTCTTTGTTATACAAATCCTTCTGATGTCACCATATTCTGCATAAATAACGTAGAAAAGGATATTAACCACCCATATCCAAAAATAAATTTAATAGGGAAAAGGTGCACCGAACCCTCCTTCCCTAACCAGCATACGGTCCTCAGAACTTGTAATTCTTCGTTCTCCCTTTAGCCTCTTTCCTTCCTCTTCCTCTCTTGTTGTTTGTAATCCTCTCCCTCCAAATTTTGCATCTGTATCTCTCTCTCTCTCTCTCTCTCTCTCTCATTTCTTCCGTCTCACACAATTATCCTTCTCCTACGCTCTCCTCCTCCTTAATACTCTCACTTATCTTCTCCCTTCTCTCTCATTCCTCTTCATTAAACTCTCTCTCTCTCTCTCTCTCTCTCTCTGCCTCTTATTTCCCTACACACACTAATTTCCGTTCCGCAGCCCTCCCTCCATCCCCCCCTCCTCTCTCTCATTTATTGCCCCTTATTTCCTTACACACACTCATTTCTCTCTCTCTCTCTCTATCTCTATCTCTAACTTTTTCTGCGTTTTTCCCTACTTTCTAATTCCCCTTTTCATCTCTCTCTTAACAATCTTTTTATACTCTCTCTCTCTCTCTCTCTCTCTCTCTCTCTCTCTCTCTCTCTCTCTCTCTCTCTCTCTCTTTCTCTCTCTCTCCTTTACCTGGGCCACGTAGAGAGCCAAGTACTGTTTACTATCGCTCTTAAATGCTCAAATTAATCTCCTCGGGAACGACGGCGAGACCTCTACTCGCAAGCGCGACAACACACACACACACACACACACACACACACACACACACACACACACACACACACACACACCATCGTTCCGTACCCTTCTTACGTACAACACTTCTGATGGGTTAATTTTGATGAGTGATTTGAATGCCAAAGTGGGTAATGAAAAAGTAAGATGGAAGACCAATGGGAAGAGGATGGGAAGGGTGCTTTAATGAGACTAGGAATGTGTGTGTGTGTGTGTGTGTGTGTGTAATGAATCCTTTATATTATGGTGACTATTCTATTCTTCCTGCAATGAAACAATTTTATTTGGAGTTTCTTTTTTTTTTTTTTTTTTATGTGTCCGACTCTGGGCATAGGCTTCACAGCCTGCTATCAAGGCCCAGCAGTCCTCCTACATACCATACACCTCTACATGTCACCACTTCGGCGCTAACACCCACCGTCCATATTGAATACATGCTAGGTGTGTCTCATACGGGACTGGTGTATTGGTTTTAGCGGGGGTATTTTTACGACATGTCGGCGGGTCTTCTGGTAGATCAGTAAAGCCTGATTTAATGAAATTCAAATCCTTAAACTGTTCCTTGCCCCAGCCGGGATTCGAACCAGGGTCCGTTAGGACTACAGGCCACCTCTCTACCGATTGAGCCACCGCCTCCCCCTTTTTCACTGAGTTGTTAGAAACGCCGTCCATTAACCTCTTCAGTACCATAATGTCTTTTAATTTTCCCGGTATCGTGTGAGAGAGAGAGAGAGAGAGAGAGAGAGAGAGAGAGAGAGACTATGACAACTCTTTTTCCGTCTTTTAGCACAAACTGATATTCATGTAAACACGGAGAAAAGAAGGCAGAATGCACGGAGAAGTCAGAGAGCAGGAAGCAATAACTGTGTGTGTGTGTGTGTGTGTGAGGGGGGGGCAGGACTTTCCAGGCCTTGATTTGAGAGGGAATGGATTTAGGGCGCATTTCAGGAGTATGTTTGGTTTCTCATGTTTTTGTGTGTTTTTATGTTCCTGATTTATATTTTTCTGTTATCTCATTTACACTGATGGGAAATAACTGATAAATGGTGGAGGTGGTGGTGGTGGTGGTGGTGGTGGCAATAATAATAATAATAATAATAATAATAATAATAATAATAATAATAATAATAATAATAATAACCATGAGAAATATCCACCCCAAATTCATCATATTTTGTAGGGGGTCTTGCAATACATCACTTTCCACTTGCTTTCAATTGCATCCGAAGCGAGCAATTGCAATCTAAAGGCAATATAATTTTTCCATATCAATACTTTTCCTGATATTCAGATTTCGTAATATATTTCACTTCAGAGTCATAGAAGGTCTCTCTCTCTCTCTCTCTCTCTCTCTCTCTCTCTCTCTCTCTCTCTCTCTCTCTCTCTCTCTCTCAGCTATGTATCTATATCTATCAGTCTATCAGTCTACCTTGTGCTCGTTTACTGTACATCTATTATTCTATCTATCTATCACCACTAATCAATCTCCACGTATCTATCAGACTATTCAGTATGACCATCAATTTATCTATCATGCCCTACATGCCGTGTCGTATTACATCACTCGAGAGGGACCGAGGAAGACAAGAGTAATATTATCATGGTACATCTTCCCTCCTTCATTCCTTCCTCCCATCCTTCCTTCCTTCCATACATCTCTCCTTCCTTGCCTCCTGCCTCCTGTCCTTCCTTCCTTCTTTGTTTCTTTCTTTCCTTCCTTCCTTCCTTCCTACCCGCTTGCCTTTCTATCTTCCTTCTTTCCTCCCTTCCTTCCTACCCCCCTGCCTTTCTATCTTCCTTCCTTCCTTCCTTCCTTCCTCTCTTCTCTCTCTCTATCCTGTTTTTCTACCCTGTTTTTCTCTCTAGCTATTCTGCTTCCCTCCTCACTCCCCTTCTACCTCCTATTCCCCCTCTTCTCTCCTTCCACCTTCTCCATCCATCTCTCTTTTCCCTGTCTCGTCTTCCATCTTGTCTTTCTCACCTACGTTCTTCCTTCCGACTCCCTCTTCAATCCTCTGCTACTTCCATTTCTCCTAACACTGTATTCTTATCCTTCTCCTCTACTTCCTCCCTCTCCCCCCCTTACCATCCTATACACACCCTTCCCTCTTTCCTACTCCTCTTCTTCCTCCCTCCCTCCTCTCCTTCCTTCCACCCTCTTCTCCTCTCCCTGTCTCAATTCTAATATACTATAATGTGTGTGTGTGTGTGTGTGTGTGTGTGTGTGTGTGTGTGTGTGTGTGTGTGTGTGTGTGTGTGTGTGTGTGTGTGTGTGTGTGTGTGTGTGTGTGTGTGTGTGTGTGTGTGTGTGTGTGTGTGTGTGTGTGTGTGTGTGTGTGTGTGTGTGTGTGTGTGTGTGTGTGCCGCGCAACCGAAACTGGAAAAAGGATTACGATGACACTTGGCAGGATGTATGTCACTGGGCTACAGATGGATCCATTCCAATTTCATGTTGATTGAAACCTTCTAAAGAGGTGTTTTGGCCCCTACTAATTCTCCCTAAGGAGGTATTTTGACCCCTAATAATTCTCCTTAGAGGTGTTTTGGCCTCTAATAATTCTCCCTAAAGAGGTGTTTTGGCCCCTAATAATTCTCCCCATTGGCTTCACATTAGGCAGAACACGTCGAGCGGGGATTCTCCAACCCTGAATCAGCTGTTCGTCGGTTTCAAGCAGTATGATTTCGAGAAGCGCATGTTGTGGTTGAAAAACGGCCCTCATCTGAAGACAAATACCGCCAAAAATCACGTTTTCCTCATATCACTGGCATCACTATACAAATCCGGGCGCAAAAAAACTATTGCAATCAGATGCCTAGTTTTTGAGCCAATCCTGCGTAATCGTAACAACTCCTGGGTGGCGAGGGGAAAACATAAATCGCTGAAAATTGGTCATCTTTAGCACACAACTACGATACTTGAAATTTAAATACGAGAATATAATATGGCACCGTTGGCACCGGTACTATGTTGCTGTGTAAACCAATTCCCATACATTCGGCCATTCTGTTACAAATGCAAGATGACAAACTGAACGCCTGTAGCTGCAAACTATTTGAGATTCGAAGGCGAACCCCAAAGGGCCTCTGCAGCGGCCCAGGAGGCCCGTTCCGCACGTAGCATTACTATATATTTCCCTCCCATCTTTTCCTCTTCCTCTCCCCATTTTCCTTCCTCCTCTAGTACTCCACTTCTACACTGTTTCTACCCTTCCCTCTCTCCCCCTTCCTTTCTTTTCCAACTACCGCCCCCTTTCCTCACATCTTTCGCTCGGATGAATTTCAGGCTTCGAACCCTCAGTTAAACGCATTCATGGCTAAAGAGCATGAAAATTTAACTAAGTGATTTCCCTCTCTTTCAGGTCATGGAGACTGTACTAGCAGCGCAATACTGTTACCAGATAATATTACTTTTCCTTTGCACAGAAGACAGTGTAGAAAATAGTTTTTCCTTTTCAATCTTTTCTCAGAAATTTTCATGACAGTTTTTCTAGGCTGCAATGTAGTCCTTCTCAATTTTCCTGTCGGCTTCGGATGAAGGGTTTGGTCACGGGATGCAGGGGCGGGCTTCCTGCTCTGCTATCCTTGTTTCCACCTCACATTATTAGATATCATATAGTTTTCTCTGTAACAATCTGCCTCGAAAGAACTGCCAGGTCTGTTGCTGTATGCTTTCCTTTGTTCTCCCTTCCGCTCCCTCACGTCCCTCCCCAACCGTCCATCCTTCCCCCCTGTTCTGTTACTCTTATATCTCTCCCATAACATACTAGCTTAAAGGCCACCTTCGGCGGCCTCTGGTCGATGTCGTCACTTCCTATTTTCAGAAACGAGTCATAACTTGAGAACCGGTGGCCGGATTGGACTGGAAATTGTTTTATCCATCAAGTTAGAACATTTTAACGGGACCTTGCTCCAACAAAAATTTGAGCTACATGCACCGTTTTTGCTGTTACGGTAATAAACATACATACAGAAATAGGATCAATATACTGTACTATAGATATTGCAATCGCAGACTACTTATTTTGATCTCGGAAAGAGTAAGAGGTCTGTGAATTACTTTGATATTGTACTCCATTCTTCCCCATCCATCATCCACCTCCATTTCCCAGTATCTCCTTTTCTCTCCTCCCTTTTCCTTCCCTTCCTTCCATCTTCTTGCCCCTTTTTCCTTCTCCTCCTCACTTTGCCACCCTCCTTTCTCCCTCCCTCCATTTCTTCCCTCTCAATCCCCTTCTCTCTCCTCTTCTTCCTTCTTTATCATTCCCTTGACCCCCTTTTCTTTACTACTTTCCCCTCCTCTCCCTTCTCCCATCCTTCCCAATTTACCTCCCTTCCCCCCTCTCCCTTCTCCCATCCTTCCCAATTTACCTCCCTTCCCCCTCTCTCCCTTCTCCCATCCTTCCCAATTTACCTCCCTTCCCCCTCCCATCGTCGCTCTTATCCTCCCTTTCTCCCTTTTCCCTCCCTCTTCCATTTCTCACTCTCTTTCATTTCTCTTCCCTCCGCTTCTGCCAATACACACCATTCTCCCTCCTCCCCTACCTCCATCCCAACTCCCTCCTCATTCCCATCCCTTTTCTTCCTTCCTCCTCCTTTCCATTTATACCAAACCTCTCACTCCTCCACTTCCTTTTTCCCTCCCTCTCTTCTTCCCCTTTTCCCCTGCCCCTCACTCCTTCCTCTTTACTTTTCCTTCTCCTTCTGTTACTGTCACCTGCTCTCTCTCCCTCCTCTTTACACTTATCCCACCTCATTTCCCTCCTCCTCCCCCTTCTCCCTTCCCCATATCTTCTCAACCCTCCCCTTCACTTTCTATCCCTTACCTTCCTGTCCTTTCTCCTCCTCCCTCCCTCCTTCCCCTTCCCCAACCTTCCTTTTACTCTCCCTCCCTCCATCCCACCCTTCTACCTACTCTCTCCCTCTCTTTCTCCTCTTCTCCCTCCCCCCCTTGCCTTCCCCCACCCCCCTCCCTCCCAAGCCTCAGGTGTTAGCAGTGATAAAGTGCATCGTTACCAAAGCACTAACGCCTAACCACAACTACCAACATTTCCCACTACCACCATCGCGTCAACTACCACCATTCCTGTCTGGTGTTAAGTCCGATTCTCCGCTCACCTACCACAATCTATTATCTTCTCTTCGGTCACAGCTACCACTATTTCACGACCACAGCTACCACTATTTCACAACCACAGCTACCACTATTTCACGACCACAGCTACCACTATTTCACAACCACAGCTACCACTATTTCACGACCACAGCTACCACTATTTCACGACCACAGCTACCACTATTTCACGACCACAGCTACCACTATTTCACGACCACAGCTACCACTATTTCACAACCACAGCTACCACTATTTCACAACCACACCTACCACTATTTCACGACCACAGCTACCACTATTTCACGACCACAGCTACCACTATTTCACAACCACACCTACCACTATTTCACGACCACAGCTACCACTATTTCACAACCACAGCTACCACTATTTCACGACCACAGCTACCACTATTTCACGACCACAGCTACCATCACTACTACCACAATTACCAAAAACTATTACCACAAATACCACCACTCCTACAACTAGTATTCCAGCTACCATCACTAACACCTACCACAACTACCACCATCATTATCAAAACAACAATCACCACAACTACTACCATAACCATCACAACCACAGTACCATCACTACCACAACTATATTATGCAAAAAAGAAAGAACACAAGGCTGAAAGTCCTAAAAATTCGGTCTATCAAAGAAAGATGAATTAGGAGGAAGCTAATTTTAGGTCCTAAGTTCTTCAAGATGCCGTATTCTCGTGGGGTAAGAAGGCTCCCAAACACCTCTTCCTTGGCGATTTAGTTTTGGATACGGCTGGTTGATTTCCTTTTGTACGTAATTTATGCTAAGTGTGGCGACAGGAGAGAGATTTATGATAACACGGGCGAAGGCAGTAAGGTGTAAATGGCTAAATAAATCACTTATGAAAAGGTGTTAGGGAGATTCTTTAACCGACCAGAATAGGGACTAGAATAAGGAAGAAAGTTCTATAGTTGACCAGTTGCATAAATGAAAGGCTAAGAAAACCGACTAACTCTTGCATCAGAAAGCGAGAGAAAAAGAGTGTGTGTGTGTGTGTGTGTGTGTGTGTGTGTGTGTGTGTGTGTGTGTGTGTGTGTGTGTGTGTGTGTGTGTGTGTGTGTGTGTGTGTGTGTGTGTGACCAGAGTCGGACGTAATATGAAAGGAATGGAAGCAGAGAGTTCAGAAATGATCAGAATAAGAAGAGAGAGAGAGAGAGAGAGAGAGAGAGAGAGAGAGAGAGAGAGAGAGAGAGAGAGACGACCTAAATTAACGAGACCACGGCTTATCTCATTCACTACCACACTACTACCCTTTCACGACCCTAAGAACCACTATTAAGACTACCATTACCATAACTACGATCATCACAACTACCACTACCACAATCATCGCCATTACAATCACCACTACTACTACCACAATGACCACCATTACCACACCCATCACTATTACCGTCACTACCACAGCTACCACTATTACCACCATTACCACACCCACCACTACTACCACCACCACCATAATCACCACCATTAGCACAACCACCACTTTCATCATTAACGCAGTAATTCTACGTCACCAAAACTACCACTATTCAACCGCAACAACAACAACTAGTACTACTACTTCTATTACCACTACTACTACTACTATACTACCACTACTACTACTACTACTACTACTACTGTTACTACTACTGTACTACCACTACTACTACTACTATTACTACCACCAGAAATTCAATCACCCCAACTACTACATCTACTGCTGACGGGGGGCGCCTTCACGTGATGGCACTGACATAGCGAGGCGGCTCCACTGTCTGGCTATGCAAAGGCCCTACAGCTCCCTCCCTATCCCCTGAAGGGAGGATGGTGGCCTGCAGGAGGGAGGCAGTTTCAGTCTGTAGTCTACTGGGTTCACATTCAGATGAACTTGGGCCTACAACAACAACAACAACAACTACTACTACTACTACTACTATTACAAATTCTTCCTCAGCATTCAAACACAACTACCACTACTACCACAACTGTCACCATTACTACCACAACTACCACCATTCCTACCACAGCGACTACCACTAATACTAAAACTACCACTGTTACTAAGCTACCAACATTTCCAGAACAAATATGCCATCACCACAATTACCACCACCACCGCAAGGGCAGTTTCTCCCATCATCATCACAACTATCACCATTCCAACCACAACTACCACCAGTCCAACCACAACTACCACCATTCCAACCACAGCTACCATTATTTCAACCACAACTAATGCCAAGAAAAAATATCATCACCACCACCACCACCACCACCAGAGCAATTCCTCCCACCACCACCACAACTACCACCATTCCAACCACAACTACCACAATTACGACCGTGCCCAGACATCCACTCAGTTATATTACACATCAAGTCTCCTTCATTATCATTTTCTCTCTCCTCTCCTCTCCTTCCTTCCTTCCATAATTTTCTTCCTTCCTTTTCTTCCTCTTCTTCCTTCTATTCTTCCTTCTTTTTTTCCTCATTTCTTTCTCATTGTCTATTTTAATACTTTCCTTGTTTTCCTTCACCCACCTATTTTTTCTTTTTCTTCCTTCCTTCTTATATTTTTCTATTTTATTTTATTTCTTCACTATTTTTTTCTTCCTTACTTCTTCCGCCATTTCTCCTCCTTCTGTTTTCCTTCTTTCATTTTATTTTTTTTTCTTTACACTTTTTTCAGTATATTATTAATCTTTCCTCCCTCCACTTTCCTTTCCTCGTTCCTCGTTTTACTCTCTCCATTCTTCTCGTATCCCTTCCTCTCTTCCTTCTTTCTCCCTCATTTACTTTTTCGCTCCTTTCACGCCTTGCATCTTTCCAATATTTTTACTCTCTTTTCTTCCTTTTTTTTCTTTTATCTACTCCCATTTTTCTCCGTTCCTACTTTTACCTTTAAACCATCTGCCAATCCCATCACCAAACCTACCTACAGTATCTACATCCCTCCTTTCTTTATCTACCTTCATACCTACATACCTAACTACCTACCTGCCCACGTACCTACTTACCAACCTCGTAACCCTCTCTACCTATTTGTTTTCCTTTTCTATCTTCCTACCTCCTTTCCTGCATACCTCTCTCCCTCTCTCTCCATTTTTTCCTTTCCTATCTTCCAATCGCCTTACCTGCATACCTCTCTCTCTCTCTCTCTCTCTCTCTCTCTCTCTCTCTCTCTCTCACCTACATACCTACCAACCTACCTACCTTCCTTCACATCTTAACTACCTGGATATTTTTTTCTATTTCTTGCTCCCTACTTACCTACTAAAAAGTACACAACAACCTAGTAACCTACCAACCTTCAGACAAACCTACCTACCTACCTACTTAACTACCTACTCTCACTCACCGGCAAACCTACTTACCTACCTACTTATCTCCCTTATTTTTTCCTCCTCTCCTTCCTTCACACCTACCTGCTTACCTACCCCCCCCTTTTTTTTTACTTCCTTCCCTCCTTCCTTCCTTCCTCCCTTTCCTTCTTTTACTTTCCTCACTCATTCTTTTTTCCTCCCTCTTTCCTTCCTTCCTCTCTTCTTTCTTCTCTTTCCTTCCTCTCTCCTCCTCCTCCTCTTCCTCCTCCTCCTTCTCCTCCTCCTGTTCCTCTTCTTCTTCCTCCTCCTCCTCCTCCCCCCCCTCCTCCTCCTGTTCCTCCTCTTTCTTTCCTTTCCTTATTCTTTTCATCTTCCATACTTCCTCATTTTTTGTCTTTTTCTCTTTTCTTTCTACTCCACTTCTCTCGTTCTCGCCTCACTTCCTCCTTCCTCCTCTTCTCCCTCCTCCCGTCGTTATCACATTTTTATCCAGCGTCTTGCTTTTCTTAATGTCCTTCCCCTTTGTTGACTTTATGCTCTCTTCTCTCCTTGCTCCTTCCTTCTTTCTCCTTTCGTTCTTTATCTTTTCTTCCTTTCTTTAAGTTGTTTTCCTTCATCTTCCTCTTCCTTCCTCCTCTTAATTTTCTTTATTTTTCGTCTTCCTCTCCTTCTTTGTCTTCCTTCACTCCTTTTTCTTCCTTCTATCTTTCTTCGTCTCTTCCTTTTCCTTTGTTTTTGTGTTTCTCTCTCCTTCATTCTTTCCTTCTTCCTTCTCCATCGCATTCCTTCATTCCTTGTATTTTCTCCTTAATTCTCTTCGTCTCTTCTTCCTTGTTTGGGTATTATTCTCTTCTTTTCTTCCTACCTACCTACCTATCTACCTTCCTTCCTTCCTTTCTTGCTTCATTTTCGTTCCTGCTCCCTTCCTAATCTTTTTTATTTCTTCCTTGCTTGTCTGACTCTTCTTTTCAATCCACTTTTCCTTCCTCATCTATCTTCCATCCTTCTTCGTCCTGTTTCATTCTTTTCTCTTCCTTTCCGTCAAATATTTCTCCTTCCTACCGTCCTTCCATTCCTTTCATCAATTCTTCCTTCTTGTTTTCATCTACCCAACGTCCTTCAATCTTTCATCTCTGCCTCCCTTCCTTCCTTCACTCCCACTTCCCCTCTTTCTCCTCCGTTTTTCTCCCTCTCTCAAATTATCGCTTTTTCTTCCGTCTCCATTAAATCATCCATTTTTTCTCGCTCTAATGCATCTCCATCGTTCCTCTCTCTCTCTCTCTCTCTCTCTCTACATACATACATATAATATGCACGTTCTTTTTCATCTGTCTATTGATCTATCTGTCTGTCCGTCCCCATGTCTATCTATCCGAATATCATCTAAATATTTTGTTTTCACTCAACACAAACAATACATAATGCCAGACACAACAATACCACTGTCATCACCAACAGATAAAATAATCGAAACCATCCATCACAAAGCACCATCACAATACTATTACCGTCGCTACCACCATCACCACAACAACCAACAATCACAACAATAACACGGCAACAGCAACAATATATGATAAAAATGCCGTCACCATCACCACCACCACCATCACCACCACCACCATCACCACCACCAGCACCACCGCCGCCTCCGCCAGCCACACGCCACTACACCGCCAGCACCACCAACACACGACACTCCACCCCCACCAGCACCACCACCACTTGACACACGCCACTCCACCACAACCACCACCACTTGACACGCGCCACCACCACCACCACACTCCATCCCCACCAGCACCACCACCACCAATTGACACACGTCATTCCACCACCACCACCACCACCACCACTTGACACACGCCACCACCGCCACAAGCCACATGCCACTCCACCACAACTACCAAAACAAGAAAACTTTACATATTTCTCCACATTTTCCAACACAAGAAGTTTTGGGTGTCAGCATTAAGCTCTGAAGCGGTATAAAATAAAAATAAATAAATAAATAAATAAATCTGATTAAGTCAACATAGAGGGAACTGAGTAATTAAATTAACATGCAAATTAAAGAGCAACAAGGGAAGAATCAGTAGGTAAAAGGACGGCAGATGAAAATATTAAAAAAGAAAAAAAAAACTATACCAGAAGCAATAACACACCTCACTAATACCATCACATCAATCCTTTTTAAGATAGCCCATTAATTACAGTATGGAGGGTGGGTATTGGCGCCAAAGTGGTGACATGAAAACAGTGTGTCATGCAGGAGAACTACAAGGTCGTAGGGAACAGACGATCAATTTTACGCCGTAACTGAATACACGAATAGGAAAAATGGAAGAAAGAGGAGCGAAATTATGCGAGAAAATAAAAATAAGTAAAAAACATTGATAATCCAAATATTTCCCGTTTCTTTTTTTTTTTTTTTTCTCGCAATATTTTCCCAATGAAATCTGCTTCGAGAGGAAAAGTGTCGTCAGAAGTGTTTTATTTTTTCTAATCCTACGAAGCTGATGACTATAATGAAGCCTTATATCCTGTGTGTGTGTGTGTGTGTGTGTGTGAGTGGAAGGCAGCTACACACTAAACAGCACATTCACCTCTGGACCAGTCTTTACCAAAAATTGAGAATATAACGCGGTATATCGATAGAACCATAAATGACTTCTATGCACTTGCGGTCAATACACAGATACATGATTTCTATATTTTTAACCCTTGAGCAGCTATTCACTTACATTTTTACTTTGAGGTAACGACATACGATTTTACTAAGCTGAAGAGAGACCAAGGACACCATGAATCTTTAAAATCCATACAACTTTATAAAATACTTCAACAACACATAATATAAAAAGGTGTTATACATAAGAATTAAATATCAAACTTTTAAAATAATGTAACTATGGTTCCTCAAAAAAAAAGGAAAAAGGAAAAAAAAGTTCATGGCTGACAATATACCTGAGACCATAAATTTTACGAGATTTTTATTACAGAAAAAATTCCTCCATAAAAATAATGTGCACTGTATGTGGCTTTCCCTGCTTTTCGGCAAATTACATAAATAAATAAATAAATAAAATGTACACAAAAACTCTTCTGAAAGTGGATATAAATGATTACCGATGTCGAAATAAAACGATAACTGATATAATAATTAATAACGCATTTACATATTTAACCAGCAATAATTAAAGGCTGTAATTCTAAAGAGGGGGGGGGGAAGAGGTGGCCACGAATAAATTGCCCATCAGGTCGCTCTTCCCTTCAGTCATCAGTCGACCCTCCCTCCATCCCACACTATTCTGTCTCATATACCTTTCTGCTCCATCCCACCATCTTATCCTCAGTCTCCTCCTCCTTCCCTCCACCTCTCTCTCTCTCTCTGATACATAGCATTGTTACTGATACTGAAGATCAGGATTTCAGTTATAACAGATAACTTCAGAAATGAGTCCTAGTTGAATTACTGGGAGGCAAAACAAACATAACACCGATAAGAACAACATGAAAGATAAAAATGTTTATGAACTATTACTGTTACTACAATTATAAATGATGACTTACACCTACAGTAATAAATATAAAAATAGTAATAGTAATAATAATAATAATAATAATAATAATAATAATAATAATAACTCAACAAACATAAACACCCCGAAACAAAACAATAAAGCGAAAGAAAAAGCTACTACAAACTCAAGTAAAAACACTCACAGTCTTGTAGCTGGTGGTGAAGGGGGAGGGCCTGGGGAGGTGAAGAGAGGGGAGAGGGCCTGGGGTTGATGGAGGGGGGGGGAGGGCTAAACAAACTACGCCCCAAATTCCACCACATTCCAACGTCCTCTGTAACGAAGAAGGGTACGTGTGGGCATACCAACTCCTATTTATTTTTTCCTACTTAGGCCTAATCCCGTAGCTGCGATATGCCGAGTTTCTTTTTTTATTCTGGCTTTCGTAAGACAATTTTACGAGGAGAAAGGGATGCTAAGGAGAGACGCCTTCACGTAGTGGTATGACCCGACGGTCGAGCTGTCTGGTTAAACGAACATCCATCATTCGCCTCCCTATCCCCTGAAAGGAAGATGGACTGCGGGAGAGAGATAACGTCAGCCTGCAGCCCACTGAGTTCACGTCCAAATGCGCCTGATATTGCAACTACTAGCCTACCACTACCACTGACGTTCTGGCCAATATTAAAGTACCTCGTATTATATTCCAGTTTACGACGGGCGGATTCTATCAGACTACAGAAACTCACCGCTGTGCGATTCTCCAGGACATAATTGAAGGTGGATGGACACTGTTTACACCTCTCTCGGTTTGCCTGTTTATTTGTTTCACTTTTTTTCGGATTACAGAAAACAAAATAACTACAGAGAGGTTCACAGTTACTAATATATATACTAATTATTAAGACAATCATAATAAAAACTTGTGGGTACTGGAGCATGAAGACAATTTCGGGGTACTGGGAGGAGCATAACGAAATTTGTGGGTACTGGATCACAATGAAAAACTGGAAGGTATTAGGATCATGAACTCTGCAGGATATTCTTACTAACCCAAGTATTAGGCTTCTGATTTTGCTGAAACTGGGTAAGAAATAAAAACACGGTCATACTTCCATCATCAGAAAAATGAAGTAAAGCTGCTGATCATAACAAAAGTATACACACGATTTAAAGGCAATAAGAAAAATAAACGTCCTTTTTGCACCACAGTAAAAAAAAAAGAAAAAAAAATAGATTAGGCGCACCACTTCCTAATCCCGTGGGAATTTTTGTGACTGCTGCGAATTGAGTGGAAATTAGTTGAGGTGGAATGAAGTCAAGGTGGAATAAAATCAATGTGGAATAAGGTCAAGGTGGAATAAAATCAATGTGGAATAAGGTCAAGGCGGAATAAAATCAATGTGGAATAAGGTCAAGGTGGAATAAAATCAATGTGGAATAAGGTCAAGGTGGAATAAAATCAATGTGGAATAAGGTCAAGGTGGAAGAAAATCAATGTGGAATAAGGTCAAGGCGGAAGAAAATCAATGTGGAATAAGGTCAAGGCGGAATAAAATCAATGTGGAATAACGTCAAGGTGGAATAAAATCAATGTGGAATTAGGTCATAACATTAATGTGGAATAAAGATGGAATAAAATCATAGGTGGAATAAAGCCAAAACCAATCTCTCTCTCTCTCTCTCTCTCATATAAGCACATTAGTTTCCCCTTCACGCCTGGCTTTCCCCCTCGCGCATTTACCCCTGTGTTGACTGCCCCCCCCTCTCTCTCTCTCTCTCTCTTTATGTATGTACGTATGTATGTATAGATGTATGTATTATCTATCTACCTACCTATCTATCTACCTGTGTGTCTATCTATCTCTTGTATCTTCCATTTTTCTTTTGCTCTACATTTTCTTTGTTTAATCTTCCATCCTCCGTCACCTCCTCCTTCTTTTCCCCTTCACATACTTTTATCTTTCTTCTTTTTTTCCTCTCTTCTTCCAGCTCTCTCCCTTCCAATATATTATTTTTCTTTTTTTTCCATTTTCATTTCTCCACCACTGACTTTCTCACGACAAACACATTTCCTCACTCACACACACACACACACACACACACACACACACACACACACACACACACACACACACACACATTCTTTTTCTCATACCCCCCCACACAAAACCCTTTCCACACACACACACACACACACACACACACACACACAACCACAACCCCAACCTTTCCCCTCCTCCACATTCTTCTTTCCTCACATATCAGCTCCATTGCTCCACTCTTTCTCCCGTCTTCCTTTTATCATTTCTGTTTTCATTTCACACTCCACCTTCTCTCTTTATCTCAAATTTTCGTTAGCATGTTGTTATAGGAGTCCATCTATCTGGTTATTTTTAGTAATCACCATCATCATCATCATCATCATCGAATTAATACAGTATAGGTAAAAAATAAATAAAGGAAAAGACGGAACCGTACTGAACAATTTTTACTTCACCCTCAAAAATCCTTAAGCTGGTAATTTTAGAAAGAGAGAGAGAGAGAGAGAGGGGGGGGGGTTAAAGCGTGAAGGAAGGCGGGGAGCGGACTGGAATTCAGTATATGAGTCTGGTCGAGTCAGGCGGGTGGAAGGAGCCCAGTGACCGTGATCCCGGAATGAGGTCATGCCAGGTCAGGTCAGGTCACGCCAGGTCGGACAGAAGGTATCCACTGCCCTTCTGACCTTTCATGGGCGTCTTGGTTATTTAGGTTGGGTAAAGTGAAGCCAGGTTAGGTCATTAGGTCAAGTTAGGTTAGATCAGGTCAGGACAGGTCGAGTTACACTAGGCTAAGGTACGTCACATCAGGTCAGGTTAAGGTGGCCAGTACCCTTTAATCTCTTATGGGAGTTTTGGTCATGAGGTGAGGTAAGGTAAGATAAGGTAGGATAAGGTGAGGTAAGGTAAGGTAAGGTACGATAAGGTGAGGTAAGGTACGGTAAAGTAGGATAAGGTGAGGTGAGGTCAGAAGACGTTCACTGTCGCTTGACCTCTGGGGGGTCTCGATTAAGTTTTCAGGTGAGGACAGGGCAGGACAGGTTTGGGAAGGGCAGGTGAAAGGGCACATACGACTCATATTCCGATGGTTGTTCGTGCAGAGTCAAAAGTTCGCCTGTTATTCCACTGCGTCTGCTTCACCGTCTGGGTATGTTCGTCACTTTCCTCCCTGCCTTATCATACTAAAGAGAAGTCAAATATGGTCAGAGAAACATAGTATGCATCTCTCAGCTTAGGAATATCAGCCAGGAGAGGAGACTGTAAAAGAGGGGAAATACAGGAAATTTTGTCCCCGACTGTACATCAAAGGAAAAAACTGTCGGTGCTGGTAAGGTATTGTGTGTGTGTGTGTGTGTGTGTGTGTGTGTGTGTGTGTGTGTGTGTGTGTGTGTGTGTGTGTGTGTGTGTGTGTGTGTGTGTGTGTGTGTGTGTGTGTGTGTGTGTGTGTGTGACCTACTCTTCGTTATATCTACCGCTTCCTCGTACTCATTTCCTCCTCCCTCCCACATCCCTCAGCCAACCTAGCCTCAACCCCACCCCAGCTCTCCCCAGTCCTCACCGCCAGCATGCCGTCACAATGGGAGCAGAGAACAAGCACGCGTAATAATGGAATACTACACTGGATTCCCTCCTTACACTCGCTTCTCTTAAATACCCTTATGAGACGGCACACAATTTATGCTACATGAGAGCGATGAGCAATTCCTTGGGTATTTCTTCCTCGGATAGTTATAAGGAAAAATGATCTGAACACTTTGCTTTGACATTAAAATAAAGGGTCTGGAGTTACAGCAGTGGAGGTGAGTTCTTGAAAAACGTGTGTGGGGAGTCGAGAATGGATAGGATAAGAAATAAAGTGATTCGCGAAAGATGTGGAGTAACTAAGTCCGTGGAAAACAGAGTTGGAAGAGTGCTTAGTTAGTATGGTGACTGGAGGGAGAATAGGCATAAAACAAAGTGGTGAAATGAGTGTATGTGAGTGAGTCTGAAGGTGGATGGAGACGTGGCAGGTCAAAAGAATGATGGATAGTTATGGTAAACGAATATGTGAAAAAGAATGGTCTCGAGGCTAATGACATTTAGGAAATACTGACAAGATAACGAGCAGGTTGGATGAATTCTTTACGGAGGAGTGCATGACAAGGGCTTGCCATCCCATTTTTAGTGTGAAAATCGTCACACTAACAGTCTGATAGATTACTTCTGAAGCTAAGCGTGAAAAATGTGCCTACGAGTTGGAGCCAAGATTCCGGTGGCTTGAATGGTTAGTGAGTGAATGTGTGACCCATTTCGTTGGGCATACCGCCTATAGTTCTCATTAGTATATATATATATTTTTTATGGACCTTACCTCACCCCTCCTACCGGTGGAGAGAGAGAGAGAGAGAGAGAGAGAGAGAGAGAGAGAGAGAGAGAGACCTAGCCGGGTGAACTCAAATTCATTAACAGTACTCTAGGTCAAAAATTTTGTGGAGTTCAAATTGGCTTTCCAGCTAGAGGATTTGATTTCTCTCTCTCTCTCTCTCTCTCTCTCTCTCTCTCTCTCTCTGGTTCCGACACCAATATATAAGGCCGTGAGAGTTTTACGCCATTCGATTACGTGTGTGTGTGTGTGTGTGTGTGTGTGTGTGTGTGTGTGTGTGTGTGTGTGTGTGTGTGTGTGTGTGTGTGTGTGTGTGTGTGTGTGTGTGTGTGTGTGTGTGTGTGTGTGTGTGTGTGTGTGTGTGTGTGTGTGTGTGTGTGTGTGTGTGTGTGAGAGAGAGAGAGAGAGAGAGAGAGAGAGAGAGAGAGTCGACCAGGGTGAGAAAACAAGAGCAAAGATTTAAAATATAATCTTTTACTAACCATTTACGAAACTATAGTCGCGGCGCACGACTCTGAGGTTGTCATTATCGTACCTTGGCAACCTATCATTCAAAAGTGCGTCCGATTTCGTATCATATCATACACGAATCATATTATTATGCACGAATATATTATACACGAATAGTATTACAAACGAACATATTATACACAAATTACTTGCGTCTCATATTATACACGAAATGGGACGCACTTTTGAATGGTAGGTTGCCAGGGTACGATAATGACAACCTCAGAGTCGTGCGCCGCGACTATAATACAATAGAAGGCTAAGGAAGGATGGAAATAAAAGGAGGAAAGGCAAAGGGAAAACAGACTATAGGAAATGGAAAGAGAGAAAATTAAAGAATTGAAAAAGTGGAAAAGCAATAGGAGAATGGCAAAGGGGGAGGAAGAGAAAGGGGAGACAAGAGGAAAGAAGGAAAGGATGAAAGGAAGGACAGAAAAAAAAAAACGAAAGACAAAGAAAGAAAGAAAGAAGGGCTGACAAAGAAAGAAAGAAAGAAAAGAAAGAAAGAAGGGCTGACAGAAAGAAAGAAAGAAAGAAAGAAAAAGAAAAGACAGAATAAAAGAATGCTTGAAAGGGAGAACAGAAAAGAAGCCGAGAAAAAAAGATATGAATAAATAAATAAATAATGTGTGAAGGCAGACAGGAATATAATAACGTGGAAAGATCGGAATAAATGAGGGAAAAAAATAAATGACGATAAGAAGGAAATATGAGGAAAAGGAAAGAAGTTGGTGATAAACGGAGCAAAGGAAGAACAGGAAAAACTAATTAAATGAGAGGATGGAAAGGGAACTGTATTGTAGCGGTCGGTTTGCACATGCCTAACAGCTGGGTTGTATTCTCGTCAGTTAAAGCTCCCTAACATCTTTTCCTAAGTTATTCATTCTGTTTATTACACTTTACTGCCCTCTTCTGTGTCACATAAATCCTTCCAATATGGCCATACTGTTCATAAATAACAGAGGATATTAACCAGATTTACCCAAAAACAATTCGCTACAGAAGAGGTGTTAGGGAGCTTCCCTAACCGACGAGAATACCAGCCTAGTAGTAGTAGCAGTAGTAGTAGTAGTAGTAATGACTAAATTCATCTAAAACGTGAGCCTGGTAGACTGCAGGCTCAAACTCAATGCAGCCTATCCTCCTCCTTTCTGGGGATATGGAGCGAGGTGAGGGTCGTTTGTATAACAGGATAGTGGCGCGGTCCGGTTCTCTTAATGTCACCAAGTGAAGGCATCCCTCGTCACCACACACATCTAACAAGAGTTTATACTGAGAGAAGAATGATAAAAAAAAATGAAAAAATAAAGGAATAAAGGAGGGAGGTGAAAGAACGTTATTAAGACATGTGGAAAAGTAAAGAAGTGGGAGGGCACGAGAATAAATAAAAAGGTAATAACGTACAGGGGAAAGCAGATAAATGGAGAGGGAGAAAATAAAAAACAGAGGTAGTGGAACGTGATGTAGATATAAAGGGAGGACATGGGGAAATATCCTGGGTGAAAACGTGTATAATAAAGGAAGTGCTGGAAATGGTTAAGAAGGGAGGAGATAAGGAGAAATGAGAGAGATGGAAAATATAATAAAGGAAGAAAGTGATGAAACTGGATATAAAGAGAAGAGATAGGGAGAAATGAAACAGACGGATAATAAAGGAGATGGCGGAAATGAATACAAAGGGAGGAGATAGGGAGAAAGGAATGAGATGAAAAAAATAAAGGGAGATGGAAATGGATATAATGGGAGGGAGAAAAGGAGAAATGAAATTGATGGTAAATATAATAAAAGATGGAGGTGTTGGATATGAAGGAAGCAGATAGGGAGAGGCCGCCTTCACCCCTTGATTTATGGGTGACTGAGGGAGACGCTTGGGAGTTCACTGAGGGAGGGAGGGGGGAAGAGAAAAAGGGAGAGAAAGGAGGGATGGAGTGGGGAAGAGAAAAGAGGAAAGGTGTGAGGGAAAGACGGAAGGATAAAAAGGAGGGACGGAGGATGGAAGAGACGGAGGAGAGAAAAGGGGGAAGGAGGGAGGGAGAGACGGAGGGAGAGAAAGGAGGGAGCGAGGGAGGGAGAGAATAAGGGAGAAGAAGGAAAGACTCAGACCTTACAGTCCCAACAACTCATGGAAAGACGAGAGAGAGAGAGAGAGAGAGAGAGAGAGAGAGAGAGAGAGAGAGAGAGAGAGAGAGAGAGAGAGAGAGAGAGAGAGAGAGAGAGAGAGGAATAAGCAATAAAGGAGAAATTATGACCATGATCTCTATCCCAAAGGTAGTGCTGGAGAGGGGACGCCTTCACGTGGTGGCACCGATACGACTGGACGGCTTCACTATCCGGTTATACAAACGTCCCTCAACTCCCTCCCTGATCCCCGAAAGGAGAATGATAGGGAGCAGGAAGAGGGGCAACGTAAGCCTGCAATTCACCGTGTTCACGTTTCAGATGAGCCTGGGGACACACACACACACACACACACACACACACACACACACACACACACACATGTATTCAAAGTTATATCCGTATCATACCCATTATAAAACAATAATGTCCATCAGGTAAAACACCCAACATGAAAGAGCTGTGACTGATAAAACTGTGTGGGCAATATTTTTTTCCATTCTAGCGCTATACAGTATCAGGATAAAGCTTTGCACATTTACTGTCGTTTCTGTGTTATTTTTGTGACTTCCGGTTCACTCAGTCACGTATTGTATACTATGTGACGAGTGACGGTGGTCGTTTGGGTGGCATGTCCAAAAGTCCTGTGTTAACTGTAAATCTCTCTCTCTCTCTCTCTCTCTCTCTCTCTCTCTCTCTCTCTCTCTCTCTCTCACACACACACACACACACACACACACACACAATAATAATAATAAATATTTGCTCTTGGGTGTTTAACATGGAAAGATGGAGAGAACGTAAACTCCATATGCTGCCCATCAGAGTATCATTACCTAAGGGATGGATGAAACTGAACCTGAGGGATGGATGAAACTGAACCCGAGGGATGGATGAAACTGAACCCGAGGGATGGATGAAACTGAACCCGAGGGATGGATGAAACTGAACCCGAGGGATGGATGACACTGAACCCGAGGGATGGACGAAACTGAACCCGAATGTCTTCCCCGTATGGCTCAGTATGTCTTTTAATAATATCACATCAAAGGTTCGAACTGATATTATACTACACCCTTTTTATTTGAAATTGGCCTAAAACTGCCATCTCTCCGTCTTGAATGCTGAGCTCTAACAATCGATGAACCTTAGGATCTGATGCTAGTCACGAAGAGGTGCTATGAAGAGGAGGTAAAGCCGAAGAATTGTCTTTTTCTGCCACTGAGCTACGTGAAATAAGCTGCAAAAGGACGAAAATCTGGGCCAAGTTAAGGTGAAAAAATCTATAGTATGGTCACCTCCAGACGATTTCATTCAGCCTAGGATTGGTGTATCGTCTCCATTAACCCTCTGAAGACGATAGGAATCACAACTACTTTTATTCTTGCTACCTCCAGACGATTTTATTCAGCTCAGGAATGCCCTCTCGTCGAAATGAGTTCAATAAGTGTAAACAAAGAATGAAAGACGGTGGTTTTGTTTATATGGCGTTCCAAGTAGGGCCAAGGCTGTTTTGTCTTCACCACAAATACAGTTCCTATTTGTGGGGATAATTCTTTCATAATATTTTCGTCTCTCTCTCTCTCTCTCCCTCTGTCAAAAGCAGCTTGATTTTAAGACTTCGCGAAAACACACCAGTGAAGAAGGCTATGACTACAAAAAAGGCGGAAGCACGTAATGGGAGAGAGAGAGAGAGAGAGAGAGAGAGAGAGAGAGAGACCTTACGATCCTTTCTAGGTGATCCGGCCTTAATAGAGAGACTTCATCACTAACAAAACATGCCTGAAAATAGGACAGTAAATGTCAAGGCTCTCCCCCACCCTCCAGACCCACCGACACTCTGCCGTATAGGAAAATAAAGAGAAGCGACACCCTGAGGGGAATTAATGCTTGAAAGAAGAGAAATTATACAATAAGAGGAAGAGGAAGATGAGGAGGAAGAGGAAATAAAACGAGAGGAGAAAGAGGAAGGGGAAGTAGCAGGGAGGAGGAAGAGGAAGTAACACAGAGGAGGATGAGGAAGTAAAATGGAGGAGGGAGAGAAAGAAACATGGAGGAAAAAAGACGACGAGGAAGAAATACTGAAAAGGAAGAAGGGAAAGCAACATGGAGGAGGATGAGGAGGAGGGAGTAATATGGAAGAGGGAATGGAAGAAGAGGAAACTATGCGGAAGGAGGAAGAAAAGAAGATTTTATCGGAGGCTAAGGAGGAGGAGGAGGAGAAGGAGGAGGAGGAAATGCTACGGAAGAAGAGGGGGAAGATGGGGAAGAGGAGGAGGAAGAGGAGGAGGCAGAGACAGCCTGGTGAGCAGACCAGAGAGAGCAATTTGGTGAGGCAGGAAGATGGCTCAGTGGGTAGGCAGGCAGGCAGAATGATGGTAGGTAGGTAGGTAGGCAGGTACGTAGGCAGATAAGCAGGTATGTAGGCAGGTAGGAAGAACAAGAGTGGTAGGTAGGAAGGCAAGCACGGAAGGAAGAGCGAAGAGACGGCAGTTAAGCAAGACTATAAGGAGAGAGAGAGAGAGAGAGAGAGAGAGAGAGAGAGAGAGAGAGAGAGAGAGAATGAATTAATCCAAAAGTGCAACACCCGCGCCGATCAGCTGTTCTACGGGCCAAGCCAAACATCAGACTTTGCCCTGCGACTGATTACGTTAAAAAAAAGTTATTCTCTCCTTACCCATAATCATTCCACCAAGTGTGGTCCAAATCGGATGAAAACTATGTGAGTTGACCTTGCCTGGTGACCATGACATTTGATCTTTCCCTGTGACCTTGATCTTTGTGTGTCTTCGCTAAATGTTATATAAAATATATATATATATATATATATATATATATATATATATATATATATATATTTTCGTACCTAACCCTAAACTCTTCCTCAAAGTTCAGTCTAAATCGGATAAAATATGGAACATTGGCTTTTGACCTATTGTTCCAAAAAAGAAAGAAAAAAAAAGAAGGCAATCTCTTGGACGATCCACAACCTTTCCAGCAAGCCTGGTCTAAATCAGATAAAGTGTTTCAGTAACTAGGCTCAGGCACAGGTACACGAGTCGAATTTTCGTCATGCTCTGTGACTCTGACCTTTGATTTTCAAAATCGCAAGCCTTCATTCTTGCACTACCCTTAACCCTTCCACTAAATCTGGTATAAATCGGGTAAAAACTAAATAAAATGACTTTGCTGGTCCATGTACGACTTAGACCTGCGACCTTGACTTCCTAAACACTGTTCTCGTAAATCGCTAACAACAATCTTTCCACTACGTTCAGGAAAAGTGGATTTTTTTTTGAGGGGGGGTTCACACACACACACACACACACACACACACACACACACACACACACACACACACACACACAACGGCGAGCACAACGGAATACTGTATCAGCCCTCGTTTCGCAAGCACGACAATAAAAGTGGAAAAAGGAAAAAAAAAAAAAAATGGAAAGAGAAGACAGGGAGAGAGTCAGGCAGGATGGGAGGCAAGAGGGAGGGAGGAAGGGATAAAGCATAGAGGAAGAGGAGTCAATAAGAGGCACAGGTAATCCACTGCTAACCCCCCCTCCCTCCCTCCCTCCCTCTCTCTCTCTCTCTCTCTCTCTCTCTGCAACCCACCCCTGAGGCATCTTATCCTTCCCCCTCTACTCCACTTTCCTTCCTCCTCCCTCCCTTCCTCTTTGCCTTCCCTTCCCTTCATTCATTCATTCATTCATTCATCGTCTATCAAAATTCTCCCTTCTCTCTACAGCATTCTCCTTTCCTTTCCTTAACTTCATTATTATTACTATCATTCGCCACACTCCTTTCACCTGTCATTCCTTTTTCTAAGTCTCCCTCTTCCCTCTTTCTTCCGTTCCTTCCTTGCTTTCGTTCTTTTCTTGTTTCCAACCTACCTCTGTTCCTTCTTTCTTCACCCTATCTATTACGGTACTCCTTCCTTCCATCCTTCCTTCCTTCCCTCTTCCATCCTCCCTCTTCCACTTTCCTTCCTTCTCCTTTACAAACTTTTACACTCCTTTCTCGCTTCCATTTCTCCCTTCCTTTCCTTCTCCCTTACCCCTTATACTTCACCCTTCCTTCCCCTCCTTCTATCATGCCCTATACTCACTCCTTCCCTTCTTCCTTCATCCCCTTCCTTCCTTTCCTTTACTCCTCTCTCCTTCCTTCATCCCCTTCCTTCCTTTGCTTTACTCCTCTCCCCTTCCTTCCTCTCCTTTACTCCTCTCTCCTTCCTTCATCCCCTTCCCTCCCCTCCTTCAGCACTACCTCTCTCTCTTTACTCTTGTAATTTAAATTTTCTTCATCCTCTCTTCCTTTACACAGCTTCTCTCTCTCTCTCTCTCTCTCTCTCTCTCTCTCTCTCTCTCTCTCTCTCTCTCTCT